>NC_041381.1:426878141-426879134 GCF_002162155.2 Triticum dicoccoides
CACGCCTGGGGAGGCGGCGGTGTCGAGGCGGTCGCCGGCGGGGCGGAGGGTGGGCGGCGTCGCCGGCGGAGAGGGGATTGGGTGGTGGCGGGGTTGGGGTTGGGCGTACGCTGCCGTGGACCGCTGCTGCTGCTTTGACTCAGGCCGCTCGCGGGAGGCGGCCAAATCGGCTCATCGGTCGAGGACAACGGAAAGGGGACAAAATGAGAGGGGAGGACGCGGGAGTGGGAAAGAGCGGCAGGTCGAGCCTGGTGTCTGGTGTGTCGTGTTGATTTGGTTTGTTGGGACCGTTTTGTTCAAGTCCTGAACTGGAAGCTTTTTATTCAGCCAGCCGAAAAATGTTATCGCACGCACCACATATTACATGAGGTATTTCTAAGTTTTCAAAAAATACGAAAAACATGGACACGGATTACCGTGTATCTTGTACACATATATTTGTATCTCGCACAAAAAAAGAAAATGTGTGGATAGCACAGGAATATCTTTTTTTTTACCTTGGGTCACATATGGTTGGATTGTTGAATGAAATTTTACATGTGCACAAGATACGATAACCGGTGTATATGATCTTTAATTTATTTTAACTTGAAAGAAAAAGGCAATAATAAGTGGGTGCCCCACAAGCTATGAAATATCCGCATACGTTGTTTTACATTTCAAAGGAACCTGATGAAACTTCATTGTTAACTCCTCCCCAACGCTGGAAGCAAGGTCTCTAGTGTCTATGGTTGAGCTCTTCTCATGCTGGAAATAGCATTGCATCCTATCAGTCACAACTATTCAGGAGCTCACGCCAGCTCACGCCTTTTATGCATAAACTATGTCATAATGCTTTCATTAGAGGTAGGCGTACCATGGGCATGTCACTTCATGAAATTTTGCATGAATCCAAAAGAAACATCAAGGTGTGGTTTTGAAATTGGACTTTGAAAAGAGTTATGACAAAGTTAACTCAGATTTCCTTTTACATGTGTGTGTGTGAGAGAGAGG
>NC_041381.1:426879430-426915625 GCF_002162155.2 Triticum dicoccoides
TTGAAGCTACAGTGAAACCGTGAGAGGAGTGGCACTCCGTTTAAAGTTAATGATTTGGTGGTGAGAAATATTGCCAGGTTCAAAGGTGTAAGATAGTATGAGCCTCTCTTTCTTTTTCTATTCAATATTGCAGCTAACTGCTTGCAGAGAATGGCATGGCTTGCTTGGAATGGGTGAATATAGGCTTGATTCCTCATTTGATTGATAACGGGGTAGCCATCCCGCAATACAATGATGACACTATATTGTTTATACAAGATGATATTGCTAGTGCGAGAAACTTGAAACTGTTGTTATACCACATCTTCGAGCAAATGTCTGGTTTGAAAATTTACTTCCAAAAAAGTGAGGCTCTCATGGTTTAGTATGATGATGATGAGATGAGTAGATGTTTGCTTATCTTTCCAATTGTCAACCGGGGTCATGACTTATCAGATACTTAGTGGTGTCCATGTGCGGTACCAAATTACATGAGGTTGACTAGATTCATGTTGAAGAAAATTATATTAGAAAACTCAAAGATTGGGAGGTTGGAACTCTATCTCTTGGTGGTTGAGTGATAAGAATCGAAGCTTGTTTGACCAGCGTCCCTATCTACCAATCATTCCATGTATAGATTTCCTAAAACAAATGTTGGGAGGATGGAGAAATCTATTAGAAGTTCTTTTTCCAATAATGTGGAACTAAGAAGAAATATCACATGGTTAGAGGGCATGATATATGTGGATCAAAGAAAAAAGGTGGGATAGGTATTCATAATCTAGAGAGCTTGAATGCCAACTTACTCTGCAAGTGGTGTGGAATTTGGAGACTATAGAGGGGGTGTGGCAAGATATAGGTGGTCTAGGTATTCAGAATCCAGAGAGGTTTTAGCTAAAAAAATCGAGAGAGAAGTTTAATGTGGTGAACTTTTCATAGATTGATGATTCTCCTCTTTGGAAGTGGACCAAGTGTGGAAAGTTTATTGTAAAATTTATATATGCTCACTTGTCTAATGCGGATCCTGATAGATCCTTAAACCATTTATGAAAAGCTAAAAACCCTTTAAAATTAAGATCCAGATTATGGCTCATTTGGCATAATGCAATCGCAACAAAAAGATACGACAAGAGGAATTGGACTGGTGACTCTACATGTCTCTTCCACCCCAAACCTGAAAACATTAACCATCTCATTTTTGGTTGTTCGACAACAAAATTCATAAGCTCGCGAAGGTCTCGAACTGACACGGGCAAGCCTACCCCACAACAATTCCAGCATAAAAGACTCATTGCCCGTAGTGGCGACCCTCGAGGGAGCCCGCTGTTGGTGTCAAAACCGGTAGATCTCGGGTAGGGGGGGGCACAAGCTGTATGTCTGAGGATCAATGGTAACTATGGAGAAAGGACACAGTGTTTACCCAGGTTCGGGCCCTCTTAATGGAGGTCAAACCCTACTCCTGCTTGATTATATTCGAGGGTATAGGGGTTACAAGAGTTGATCTACCTCGAGATCAATTTGGCTAACCCTAGATAGCTAGCCTAGCAATGTTGTGGTCTTGCCTCCGATCTACCCTCCGGTTTATATAGACACCGAGGGGGGGGGGGTGTACAAAGTCAGTTTTACAGAAAGGAATAAGATATCTGGACACCTATACTTGCCATCCACACATACGGGTGTACAAAGTCTTGTATCTTGACGGCCCATCAGTCCGGCCCACATTAACAGACCGGACGCCCGAGGACCCCCCCAGTCCAAGACTCCCACAGTAGCCCCTGAACCAGTCTTCAATGATGATATATTCGGTGCTCAGATTGTCTTCGGCACTGCAAGGCGGGTTCCTTGAAGAATATACATCGGCTTTCCTCTGTAAAAGAATTGTATCCAGCTTTTCACAACAAACACAACCCTTAGCCGCGAAGGCAGGATATATAAAAAATAAGAATAGTGTCTTTGCTGACAACTTTTTCGACGAAGCGTCAGACTTGACCCTTTGGCATTTTGAACCATTTTGCTACCCCGAATTCCGTGTTTCGAGGCCACGCCCCATTGGCACGTCCTGTCAAATAGAGATCGTGCCCACTTAATACGGGATTGCATATCAATGATATTTGGGTAATCCAACCGTTTGTGGAGCACGCCTTCATTGAGAATAGGCGACATTCAAGGATCGAGTGGGGGGGGGGGGTTAGTATTTTCACTGCCTATAAAAGGGCAATGGACCCTCACTTTCCTCCCCACGCCTTCACATCTCCTCAGCCTTCTAATCTCCCAAGCTCTCTACGCCCGCAAAGTCTCCGTCTTTCTCACCACCACCCCCACCTACTCCGACCATGGCCAGAGCTGGCTCCAAAGGCAAGTGGGAGGCCTCCTCCGTGACGGAGAAGGACATAACAGATCTCCGGAGTGCGGAGTACCTCGCCGCCGATATCAAGCACCGGCTTCCCCCTGAAGGTCAAGTCATTCCCACTCCAGAGCCCGGCGAACGGGTCGTCTTCCTTCCCCACTTCCTTAGAGGGTTAGGCTCTCCACTCCACCCGTTCGTCCGCGGACTCATGTACTACTACGGGCTAGATTTCCACGATCTAGCTCCGAACTCATTCCTCCACATATCGACGTTCATAGTCGTGTGTGTGGCTCTCCTCCGTGTCCACCCACACTTCAGCCTATGGCTCAAGGTCTTCAATGTGAAGCCGAAGGTGGTTTACGAGTAGCACACGGACTACGGTGGAGCTATGATTAGCAAGCTGCTGAACACCACATGGACAAAGGGGGCCTTTGTGGATACCGTGAAGTTCTGGCGGCAAGAGTGGTTCTATATTACCGAGCCGCGCCGCACTAAGTGGGCGGCCATTCTGGAGTTCAGATCCGGACCCCCCATAGATCTCACCTCCTGGAACGTGAAGGGCCTCAACTGGGGGTCCCAGACGGAGGTGCTGGCGCTGCAGACGCGCATTACCAATGTGCTGGGGAAGAACATTGGTCTAACCAACGTGGTCAAGATCATGCTCTTCCACCGTATTCTCCCCTGCCAACGCCGGTCTTCCCCCATGTGGGAATTCAAGCCAGAGGATCCGCGGACGCTGCAGTACCTCCTCGGCACCACGCACGAGGGAATGTGGAAACTGATTTTCAAGGCGCAGAAGAGCAGCTGACCCATGGAGCTGAAGACATCGGCATCAACTTCATGTATCCGGCCTCTCCAGTAAGTATTGTATATGCATTCGATCTATGCCGAACTCATCAACCCGTCTTTTATTACAGGGTTGGACCAAGAAGTCGGAGCGGATCAAGTGTCCGGCTCCACTGCCCGAAAACCCAGTCACTCCTCAACTGGAGGAGATGCTGGTCCCGGCGCCTTATCAGCCGCCGGAGAAGAAGGTCAAGAAGAAAAGCAAGGGGCCCAATAATGGGCCCCACCGCAAAGGTCCTCCGGAAGCAATGTCCGGAGAGGCCGAGCCCGTCACCTCCCGCGAGGAAGACGAGGACGAAGAAGAGGGTTAGGATGATGATGAGGAAGCGGAGAGCGACTTCGCCCTCGAGACGAGGAGGGGAAAAAGGACAGCCTCCGAGAACCTGGAGGGGGTGATGCCGAAGAAAGGGCGAGTGATCCTATCGAACAGTTCGTACACGGAGTCCGAACATAGCCCGGGGCGGGTCCAAAGGGAGAAGCCCCTGGCTGAAATGTAAGTATTAGAAACTTACTCATTCAATTATTGCTTTGATCTGCCTTTGTCATGCTCAACTTCTTTTATGCTTTTTAGCCCTTCGCGCGAGATCCCGATCCCCTCTTCTTCGACGGGGAGCTCTCTAGCCCCCGGGGAGGCAGAGAGTGACGTCCCATCTCGCACCCTTTCACCCCCTGCCATGGAGGACACCGAGGTGTCATCCCAAAGACCATCTCTTGGCCGGGGAGGGGCGGACGAGACCATCCAGAATGCGCCCGAGGACAACACCTTGGACGTTGTAGAGAAGGGCACGGCGACCCCCATGATCGGGCCTCCACCAAACACCGTCCCGAAGCCTAGTATGGCTCCATGTTTGGACCAACATCCCCCTTCGAAAGAGGGGGGAGCAGGAGTTCCGTCGGCGGCCTCTGTCAATCCGGAGGCCGCTGATACTATGCGGGAGGCACTGGAATGTGCCTCCATCATAGAGGAACACTGCACCTTATGGGTGAGGCTATGGAGAAGGTTCAGTCTGCAAAGAGCGGACTGACCGAAGCTTTCCACAACCTATTGAGAGGCTTCGAGGTAAGCCGCGTAATATTCTTCACGATTATTTTGTATATATATGTCTGAGGCAAAGCCCATGTGTAGACAGTAGCCCATTAGACTCTATCCAGATTAGAACAATCCGAACAGAGGACCATCAACAAGTATATAATGCACTGTATTTTGTATTTGATAGGCTTCTAAGCTGGTGGCTACTGCCCAAGCCGCAGAAATTGCCGAGCTCAATCGGAAGCTTCGGCTATCCGATGAGGAACTCGATCGTACCAACAATCGGTTCGACGAAACCCAAGGTATGTGGTATTTTAGTATATACAAAAATTATATTCGTGTTTAGTTGGTTTTAAACTGACTAAGAATGTTATGAATATACTCGCAGTTGGCGCAGCCGAGGTCGAGTCCCTTAATAGCGCCCTTGCCAAAGCCAAGAAGGAGGCAGAGGCGAGCATGGTGGCCGCAGACAAAGCGGCCAAGGCTTTAGAGGAAGAGCAAACCACCCGCCGAAAACACGAGGCGCGGGTGGGGGAAGTAGAGAAGGAGCTCAAGGACGCCATCGCAAGGTGTGAGTCCTTGGAGCGGAAGAGTTCGAAGCAGGCCTCCGTGCTCACCAAAGCTCTTGAGAACCTGAAGGAGGCCCGGGTTGATGCCCAGGGCGCTCGCCAGGAGATCCAAGAGGCGAAGCATATTGTGGCTGGTAAGGCCTTTATCATGCAGAGTAGATATACTAGTAAGAAATATATTTTATTGACCAGATTTTGGAATTCTCTAGGCGCCTTTGTCGATGTGCCGAGTAGCATTGCGGATGCCGCCGCATTCTTCCGAGCCGAAGATGGGAGCTCGACGGAGAAGTTGTTCTGGTCGCAGTACCTTGCGCCAGAACTTCCAGTGCCTCTAAGCGACCAGCTGAAGCAGTTGTCCGAGCTGCACAGGGTGGCTGGACTGGCCATGAAGGATGTTATAGTCCGCTTGTGGTCCGCCTAATCCATCCCTAGCAGTCACTTTGGACTCGTGAAGAGGCTAGTGGAGGCGCTTCCTCGGATCGATGCCCTCAAGCGGTCGTCCTGCATTGAAGGTGCCCGGATGGCCTTTGCCCGTGTCAAGGTGTAGTGGGCAAAGATAAAGGCCACCGAAATTGCCATCGCAGGGCCGCCTGAAGGGAAAGAGCACCGGCAGCCAGAGAAGTATTTTGACGAGGTGCTCCAGGGAGCCCGCATTGTGGAGGGCCAATGTCGAGGGACATCATATTTGAGTAATTGAGTCCAGTTTTGTAAGAGTCGTGTAATGAACTCATGGTGTATGATAGTTATGAGTATGCTTTATTATTAGTTTATCCTCCTATTTTGCTGTTTATATGTCTGAAAGTTTACCAGTCGCCGGCTTTAGCCCCCAAGTAAATATTACAGGGGTGTTCGGGAATGCATGACAGCGCTTAATCCAACGTCTTGGTCCGATGTAGGAGGCGTCTTACGGAGTAAACTAGGCAATCAGACTATGCGGCTTTAGTACTTTCCCTTAGCCATAAGAGTCCATTGGTGGTGCTAAGTATTAGCACCTCGTTGCATGATCAGCAATCTAGAGTGCGGCGCCTTTGCAATGCGGCTAGTCAAAAACCCAGTCCCTCGTATAACACGCATAAATCGCGAACGATTCATAGTATAACACTAAGTCACCGGATCGCTAACCCGCTCTCGCCTATCATGATAGTCAGTTTTCGGCTTTCTCTACCGAGGTACTTGACCGGACGAACTAGAAATACAATTGCAGTAGTTCTCCCTTTACTACCTTAGCCTAACTTGCAGAACGTAAGGTGGCAAGCACAGGAGCCGGGCAACCCAACTATAGACCAAAGACATGATTCGGAGCCGATGCATATAATGCCATATCCGGGACGCCGAAGAGTTCCCTATAGGTGTTCGGACTTAGGAATTTTGCGGGGCCGAATACAGCCCCTGGTATGATGACCGTGATGAACCACGTGTGTCAGTCGAACGTAAGAGGGAGCACAGATGGCAAGGGAAAAAAGTTAAGACCCAACCAAGAAGGCAATAATCATTTGCATCCCTTATATCTTTATTGATACGTCGATGACAGGCAATGTTGTTCAATATTAAGGTCATGTTACATGCCGAGGGAGAAAAAGGAAAATATTTTACATAAGGGAAAGTCCAACACAGGGCCTAAAAATCATAGTTGGGAAAAGAAACTCCAATGGTGCCCTGCCGCACGTCTGCGCCTTTCATCCTCAGTAATGAGTCCTTTGAGAGGAGTATTTGATGGTTGAAACGCGCCAGCCTTAAAAGATCTCCTGCGACAACCATCTTGCAAGTAGGGATCTTGATGAACCTGTGTAAAAGGAAAAAAGATATATGCGGTCCAACTATGGTGAAGCCGTGCAATGAACCTCTTCTGCAGTGTGCCTCCGGCGCCGCCCAAGGTACTTTTAGTGCGTAATTGTGTACGTGCGGTACATAAGCCGCAACCTGTTGGGGCGATCAGTGGAGGCCAAACTGCTAATCAATGTCCGGATCCGTTGATTGATTGCTATTATGCGTGGACCGGACTCATTTGGATACTTCGCTGTCTTTATTGGCCGGTGAACTGTTCGGCTTGATAAGGCCGCTATATACTTCAGCTATGAGGGCCATGGTGTGCTCTTCAGTACGGAGTGAGCGCTCCATATTACCATTGACTGTAACAATGCCGCAAGGTCTAGGAATTTTAAGCTTCAAGTAAGCATAGTGCAGGACTGCATTGAAGCGGGTGAAAGCAGTTCATCCGAGCAGTGCATGGTAGCCACTTCGAAAGGGGACGATGTCGAAGATTAACTCTTTGCTGCGAAAGTTATTTGGGGAGCCGAATACTACCTCTAGCGTAATTGAGCTTGTACAACGGGCCTCCACTCCTGGTATCACACCTTTAAAGGTGGTTGATGACCCACAAGTGAAGGGGATCTATCGTAGTCCTTTCGATAAGTAAGAGTGTCGAACCCAACGAGGAGCAAAAGGAAATGACAAGCGGTTTTCAATAAGGTATTCTCTGCAAGCACTGAAATTATCGGTAACCGATAGTTTTGTGATAAGGTAATTCATAATGAGTAACAAGTAATGAAAGTAAATAAGGTGCAGCAAGATGGCCCAATCCTTTTTGTAGCAAAGGACAAGCCTGGACAAACTCTTATATAGAGAAAAGCGCTCCCGAGGACACATGGGAATTATCGTCAAGCTAGTTTTCATCACGCTCATATGATTCACGTTCGTTACTTTGATAATTTGGTATGTGGGTGTACCGGTGCTTGGGTACTGCCCTTTATTGGACAAGCATCCCACTTATGATTAACCCCTATTGCAAGCATCCACAACTACAAAAGAAGTATTAAGGTAAACCTAACCATAGCATGAAACATATGGATCCAAATCAGCCCCTCACGAAGCAACTCATAAACTAGGGTTTAAGCTTCTGTCACTCTAGCAACCCACCATCTACTTATTACTTCCCAATGCGTTCCTATAGGCCCAAACAATGGTGAAGTGTCATGTAGTCGACGTTCACATAACACCACTAGAGGAGACACAACATACATCTCATCAAAATATCGAACGAATACCAAATTCACATGACTACTTATAGCAAGACTTCTCCCATGTCCTCAGGAACAAACGTAACTACCCATAAATCATATTCATGTTCATAATCAGAGGGGTATGAATATGCATTAAGGATCTGAACATATAATCTTCCACCGAATAAACAACCTAGCATCAACTACAAGGAGTAATCAACACTACTAGTAACCCACAGGTACCAATCTGAGGCTTTGAGACAAAGATTGAATACAAGAGATGAACTAGGCTTTGAGAGGATATGGTGCTGGTGAAGATGTTGATGGAGATTGACCCCCTCCCGATGAGAGGATCGATGGTGATGACGATGGTGATGATTTCCCCCTCCCGGAGGGATGTTTCCCCGGCAGAACAGCTCCACCGGAGCCCTAGATTGGTTCCACCAAGGTTCCGCCTCATGGCGGCGATGTCTCGTACCGAAAGCTTGCTTATAATTTTTTCCAGGGTAAAAGACTTCATATAGAAAAAGATGGGCACCGGAGACCTACCAGGTGGCCTACGAGGCAGGGGGGCGCGCCCAGGGGGGTAGGGCGCGCCCCCCACCTTCGTGGATGGTGGGTGGCCCCCCTTTGGTATTTTCTTTGCTCAATATTTTTTATTAATTCAAAAAATAACTTCCGTGGAGTTTCAGGAGTTTTGGAGTTGTGCACAATAGGTCTCTAATATTTGCTCCTTTTCCAGCCCAGAATTCCAGCTGCCGGCATTCTCCCTCTTCGTGTAAACCTTGTAAAATAAGAGAGAAAAGACATAAGTATTGTGACATAACGTGTAATAACAGCCCATAATGCAATAAATATCGATATAAAAGCATGATGCAAAATGGACGTATCAACTCCCGCAAGCTTAGACCTCGCTTGTCCTCAAGCGGAAGGCGATAATGAAAAATATGTCCACATGTTTAGAGATAGAGGTGTCGATAAAATAAAATACGGACATGAGGGCATCATGATCATTCTTATAATAGCAACATATATAAATATTGTCATATGATTTATTATGCTCAAGTAATAATCTATCCACAATATCAAGTATGAAATAGCAACTTCATTGAAAACTAACAAACTATAATCTCAGTGATTGAAGCAATTGCTATTTATCATAACAGCAGAAAGAGTCAATATAAGAGCTTTTCAGCAAGTCCACATACTTAACTATCATTTAGTCTTTCACAATTGCTAACACTACGCAATACTTATGGGTATGGAGTTTCAATCGGACACAGAGAAAGATAGGGGCTTATAGTGTTGCCTCCCAACCTTTTACCTCAAGTGTAATGTCAACAATAATAGTTCATGCTAACTTACAACCAATTGGATATATATATCAGGATCTTTCCAACACAAGGTGCTTGCCAAAGGATAAAATATAAAAAGGAAAGGTGAATATCACCATGACTCTTGCATAATGTATAAGACAAGAATAAAAGATAGGCCCTCCGCAGAGGGAAGCATAGGTTGTCATGTGCTTTTATGATGGGATGCACGAAATCTTAATGCAAAAGAATGTCACTTTATATTGCCACTTGTGATAGGGACCTTTATTATGCAGTCCGTCACTTTTGTTGCTTCCATATCACAAGATCATATAAAGCTTATTTTCTCCACAATAATAAGTCATACATATTTAGGGAGCAATTTTTATTCCCTACAACAATGACAACTTACTTGAAGGATCTTACTCAATCCACAGGTAGGTATGGTGGACTCTCATGGCAAATCTGGGTTTAAGGATATTTGGAAGCACAAGTAGTATCTCTACTTAGTGCAAAGAATTTGGCTAGCATGAGGGGGAAAGGCAAGCTCAACATGTTGGATGATCCATGACAATATACTTTATTTCAGATATAAGGAAACATAACCCATTACGTTGTCTTCCTTGTCCAACATCAACTCTTTAGCATGTCATATTTTAATGAGTGCTCACAATCATCAAATATGTCCAAGATAGTATATTTATATGTGAGAACCTCTCTTTCTTTATTACTTCCTATTAATTGCAACAATGACCAAAACTATGTTTGCCAACTCTCAACAACTTTTATTCATCATACTCTTAATATGTGAAGTCATTACTCTCCATAAGATCCGTATGATCTCTTCATTTCTTTTTATTCTTTCCTTTTCTTTTATTCCCTCACGATCATAGCAAGATAGCAAAGCCCTTGACTCAAGACTAATCTTTATTATATATAGCTCACAGACTCGATTACATAGAGGAATCATAAAGCAAAACTCAAAACTAGACCATTCTAAAACTTTATTCTAATAGATAAGATATTATTAAAAGGATCGAACTAAGAAAAAGGTAAAGATAGGAGTATGATGATGATACGATACCGGGGCACCTCCCCCAAGCTTAGTTGCCAAGGGGAGTGCCCATACCCATGTGATTATGTCTCCTTCTTCAGAGGTGCTGATGTGATATTCTTGGCGATGATGCCCCTCAGGATATGATTCTCCTCCTCGAGCTTATTGACTTGCTGCTTGAGGTCCATTATTTACTTACGGAGCTTACCCATGACGGCCAAAGCTCCTTTCACCCATGGATGTTGCATAGCTGCTGGAGAACAGGTGACACTATTTTTCATATTTTCATATGAAAGAAATCTAACATTGGAAGAGATGACCGAGTTTGGAATAACTGAGCTCTGTAGTTCCCCCATTGTGAATCTGGCTTAGAAGCGAGAAGTAACTTCTTTATCCTCCTCCATGGCATCTATCATTTTCAAATCGTCCTCCATCTCTTCCTCCTTTGATAGCCCAAAGTTGTCAGCATCGCTGTTTGCTCCTGGTCCTAGTGTCAGATGAGACACCCGACTCTCCCCTATTGACTCTTGAGAAGACATCTTGCTCTAATCTGCGACAGAAACAACTCAAAACAAAAACATAGGATTTCGTCGTGGTACGGTGGTCAAAACCTTAGGGAGGTTATATAATAAATTTTTACTGACCACAAGAAGTATTGTGCAAGAAAATGGAGTTCAGAGAGCACACGAGGTGCCCAAGAGGCAGGGGGCGCGCCCAAGGCGGTAGGGCACGCCCTCCACCCTCGTGGACGGCTCGTGTCCTCTTCGGACTACTTCTTATTTTCCTATTTTATTAAATATTCCAAAACAAAGAGAAATTGCCATTAGAACGGTTTTGGAGTCGGTTTACTTACCGTACCACATACCTATTCCTTTTCGGAGTCTGGAACGTCCTGGAAAGTGTCCCTTATGTATTCCTCCGGGGTTACAGTTTCAATAACATTGGTTTCAACATTTATGGGATTACCTGAGTATAATGTTTGATTCTTTGGCCGTTCACTGATGTCTACTACACAACCTTCTTCTTGTAAACGTTGTTGGGCCTGTAAGTGCACATGTTTGTAGGACAGTAGCAAATTTCCCTCAAGTGGATGACCTAAGGTTTATCAATCCGTAGGAGGCGTAGGATGAAGATGGTCTCTCTCAAGCAACCCTGCAACCAAATAACAAAGAGTCTCTTGTGTCCCCAACACACCCAATACAATGGTAAATTGTATAGGTGCACTAGTTCGGCGAAGAGATGGTGATACAAGCGCAATATGGATGGTAGATAAAGGTATTTGTAATCTTAAATTATAAAAACAGCAAGGTAACAAGTGGTAAAAGTGAGCGTAAACGGTATTCCAATGGTAGGAAACAAGGCCTAAGGTTCATACTTTCACTAGTGCAAGTTCTCTCAACAATAATAACATAGATAGATCATATAACAATCCCTCAACATGCAACAAAGAGTCACTCCAAAGCCACTAATAGTGGAGAACAAACGAAGAGATTATGGTAGGGTACGAAACCACCTCAAAGTTATCCTTTCTGTTCTATCTATTCAAGAGTTCATAGTAAAATAACATGAAGCTATTCTTTTCGCTCAATCTATCATAGAGTTCATACTAGAATAACACCTTAAGACACAAATCAACCAAAACCCTAATGTCACCTAGATACTCCATTGTCACCTCAAGTATCCGTGGGCATGATTATACGATATGCATCACACAATTTCAGATTCATCTATTCAACCAACACAAAGTACTTCAAAGAGTGCCCCAAAGTTTCTACCGGAGAGTCAAGAACGTGTGCCAACCCCTATGCATAGGTTCATGGGCGGAACCCGCAAGTTGGTCACCAAAACATACATCAAGTGGCACATGATATCCCATTGTCACCACAGATAAGCACGGCAAGACATACATCAAGTGTTCTCATAAAAGACTCAATCCGATAAGATAACTTCAAAGGGAAAACTCAATTCATCACAAGAGAGTAGAGGGGGAGAAACATCATAAGATCCAACTACAATATCAAAGCTCGGGATACATCAAGATCGTGCCATAGAGGGAACACGAGAGAGAACTCGAGAGAGAGAGAGATCAAACACATAGCTACTGGTACATACCCTCAGCCTCGAGGGTGAACTACTCCCTCCTCGTCATGGATAGTGCCAAGATGATGAAGATGGCCACCGGTGAAGGACCCCCCTCCGGCAGGGTGTTGGGAAGGGCTCCCGAGAGGTTTCTGGTGCCTACAAAGGCTTGCAGCGGCGGAACTCCCGATCTATCTTGATATTCAATGTTTTTAGGGTACGTAGGCTTATATAGGCGAAAGAAGTCGGTCGGGAGGTGCTTGAGGGGCCCACGAGACAGGGGGGCGCCCTATAGGGGGGGCTCCTATCTTGTTGCTTCCTCGATGACCCCCCGGCTTGCACTCCAAGTCTCCTAGATCATAATCTTCCCAAAAATCACGCTACCGAAGGTTTCGTTCCATTTGATATTCATTTTCTTCGAAATACTGAAACAGGCAATAAAACAGCAATATGGGCTGGGCCTCCGGTTAATAGGTTAGTCCCAAAAGTAATATAAAAGTGTATAATAAAGCCCATAATCCTTCAAAACAGATAATATAATAGCATAGAACAATAAAAAATTATAGATACATTGGAGACGTATCAAGCATCCCCAAGCTTAATTCCTGCTCGTCCTCGAGTAGGTAAATGATAAAAACAGAATTTTTGATGTGGAATGCTACCTAGCATGATTCTCAATGTAATTTCTCTTTATTGTGGCATGAATGTTCAGATCCAAATGATTCAAAATAAAAGTTCATATTGACAAAAGAAATAGTAACACTTCAAGCATACTAATAAAAGCAATCATGTCTTCTCAAAATAACATGGCTAAAGAAAGTACATCCCTACAAAATCATATAGTTAGGCTATGCTTCATTTTCGTCACACAAAGATGTTCCCAACTTCTATACCCCCAATGACAAGCCAAGCAATTGTTTCGTACTCAAATAATCTCAAACTTTTTCAACCTTCACGCAATACATGAGCATGTGCCATGTATATAGCACTTTGGGTGGAATAGAATAATGGTTGGGGATTGTGTAGAGAAGATAAAATGAGGAGAAAGTCTCACATTGACGAGGATAATCAACGGGCTATGGGAATGCCCATCAATTGATGTCAACATAAAGAGTAGGGATTTCCATGCAACAGATGCACTAGAGCTATAAATGAATGAAAGCTCAACAAAATAAAACTAATGGGTGTGCATCCAACTTGCTTGCTCATGAAGACCTAGGGCATTTGAGGAAGCCCATTGTATGAATATACAAGCCAAGTTCTATAATGAAAAATTCCCACTAGTATATGAAAGTGACAACCTATGAGACTCTCTATATGAAGAACATGGTGCTACTTTGAAGCACAATATATGAGACTCAATAAAGAACAAGGTGCTACTTTGAAGCACAAGTGTGGAAAAAGAGATAGTAGCATTGCCTTTTTTATTTATTTTCTTTTTTTTCTTTTCTTTTTTTCTTTCTTTTCCCTTTCTTTTCTTTTTTTTCTCTGGCCTTTCTTTTTT
Organism: Triticum dicoccoides; assembly: GCF_002162155.2. NCBI lineage: Eukaryota > Viridiplantae > Streptophyta > Magnoliopsida > Poales > Poaceae > Triticum > Triticum dicoccoides. Next base: position 426,893,151 of record NC_041381.1, read on the forward strand.
TTCTTTTGGCCTTTCTTTTTTCTTTTTTTCTTTTTGGGCAATGCTCTAATAATGATGATCATCACACTTTTATTGATTACAACAAAAGAATTACAACTCGAAACTAGAATAAGATATGACTCTAAATGAATGCCTCCGGTGGTGTACCAGGATGGTGCAATGAATCAAGAGTGACATGTATGAAAAATAATGCATGGTGGCTTTGCCACAAATACGATGTCAACTACATGATCATGCTATGGCAATATGACAAAAGTAAAGTATGTCATGATGATGATGAACGGAACGGTGGAAAGTTGCATGGCAATATATCTCGGAATGGCTATGGAAATGCCATAATAGGTAGGTATGGTGGTTGTTTTGAGGAAAATATAAGGAGGTTTATGTGTGATAGAGCGTATCATATCACGGGGTTTGGATGCACCGGCGAAGTTTGCACCAACTCTCAAGGTGAGAAAGGGCAATGCACGGTACCGAAGAGGCTAGCAATGATGGAAAGGTAAAAGTGCGTATAATCCATGGACTCAACATTAGTCAAAAGAACTCATATACTTATTGCAAAAATTTATAAGTCATCAAAAACCAAGCACTACGCGCATGCTCCTAGGGGGATAGATTGGTAGGAAAAGACCATCGCTCGTCCCCGACCGCCACTCATAAGGATGCACAAGCTAGGTGCATTTCATGTTTCAAATTTGTTACACAACTTTAACCATACGTGCATGCTACGGGACTTGCTAAATTCAACACAAGCATTCTTTAAATTCATAATCACCCAACTAGCATGACTTTAATATCACTACCTCCATATCTCAAAACAATTATCAAGTATCAAATTGATCATGGCATCCAATTCACCTCCTATGATAGTTTTCATTCAAATTACCATGCTGTTTAAGACTCTCAAAATAATATAAGTGAAGCATGAGAGTTCAATAATTTCTACAAAATAAAACCACCGTCGTGCTCTAAAAAGATATAAGTGAAGCACTAGAGCAAACGACAAACTACTCCAAAAGATATAAGTGAAGATCAATGAGTAGCTAAATAATTGTGTAACTATGTGAAGACTCTCTCTCATTCAAGAATTTCAGATCTTGGTATTTTATTCAAACATCAAGCAAAACAAAATAAAATGATATTGCAAGGATAGCACAACTCATGTGAAGAAGCAAAAACTTAGGCTCAACCGATACTAACCGATGATTGTTGAAGAAGAAAGGTGGGATGCCTACCGGGGCATCCCCAAGCTTAGATGCTTGAGACTTCTTGAAATATTATCTTGGGGTGCCTTGGGAATCCCCAAGCTTGAACTTTTGTGTCTCCTTAATTCCTCTCATATCATGGTTTCTTTTTATCAAAAGCTTCATCCACAACAAACTCAACAAGAACTCGTGAGATAGGTTAGTATAAACCAATGCAAAACCTTATCATTTTCTACAGTAACAAATTACTAACATTATTATTCAACATTGCATAATAAATGACTCTGCATATTTAATACCCCTATCCTCAAATAGAATCATTAAACAAGCAAACATATGCAAACAATGCAACCATAACAGCAATCTGCCAAAACAGTACAGTCTGTAAAGAATGCAAGATTCATCATACTTCCCTAACTCCAAAAATTATGAGAGAAAATTCCCACTGTAATAAATTTATCAGATCTCAATATGCAAAAAGTTTCAACATTATACCATTCTCTGACATTTCTAGGGAATTTTTGCAACAGCGGTAAACTTTCTATTTTCAAACAGCAACATGTATACTAGCAAAATAAGCATGGTAAAGGCTATCCTTGAACTTTTTCTTGAAACTAAAGATGCAAAACATTATTATAACTAACAGCAAGAAAATACTAACAAAAGAAAATGACGCCCCAAGCAAAACACATATCATGTGGCGAATAAAAATATAGCTCCAAGTAAAGTTACCGATGAACGAAGACGAAAGAGGGGATGCCTTCCAGGGCATCCCCAAGCTTAGGCTCTTGGTTGTCCTTGGATATTACCTTGGGGTGCCTTGGGCATACCCAAGCTTAAGCTATTTCCACTCCTTATTCCATAGTCCATTGAATCTTTTACCCAAAACTTGAAAACTTCAACCACACAAAACTCAAAACAAAACTCGTAAGCTCCGTTAGTATATGAAAATAAATCACCACTTAGGTACTGTAATGAACTTATTCTAAATTCATATTGGTGTAATATATACTGTATTCTAACTTCTCTACGGTTCATACCCTTACATACTAGCCATAGATTCATCAAAATAAGCAAACAGCACAATGAAAACAGAATCTGTCAAAAACAGAACAGTCTGTAGTAATCTGTATCAAACGTAAACTTATGGAACCCCAAAAATTATGAAATAAATTGGTGGACCTGAGGAATTTGTCTATTAATCATCTTCAAAAATAATCAACCTAAAAGCACTCTCAGTAAAAAATGGCAGACATTCTCGTGAGTGCTAAAGTTTCTGTTTTCTACAGCAAGATCATATAGATTTCACCCAAGTCTTCCCAAAGGTTCTACTTGGCACTTTATTGAAACAAAAGCTATAAAACATGATTACTACAGTAGCATAATAATGTGGACACACAAAAACAGTAAGGGTAAATATTGGGTTGTCTCCCAACAAGCGCTTTTCTTTAATGCCTTTCTAGCTAGGCATGATGATGACAATGGTGCTCACATAAAAGACAAGAATTGAAACATAAAGAGAGCATCATGAAGCATATGAATAGCACATTTAAGCTTAACCCACTTCCTATGCATAGGAATTTTGTGAGCAAACAATTTATGGGAACGATAATCAACTAGCATAGGAAGGTAAAACAAGCATAACTTCAAAACTTTAAGCATATAGAGAGGAAACTTGATATTATTGCAATATGTAGAAGCATATGATCCTCTCTCATAATAATTTTCAGTAGCATCGCGAATGAATTCAACAATATAACCAGCACCTAAAACATTCTTTTCATGATCTACAAGCATAGGAAATTTACTACTCTCCACATAAGCAAAATTCTCTCATGAATAATAGTGGGAGTAAACTCAACAAAATAACTATCATGTGAAGCATAATCCAATTGAAAACTAAAATCATGATGACAAGTTTCATGGTTATCACTCCTAATAGCATACAAGTCATCACAATAATCATCATAGATAGCAACTTTGTTCTCATAATCAATTGGAACCTCTTCCGAAATAGTGGAATCATCACTAAATAAAGTTGACACTCTTCCAAATCCACTTTCATATTCATCACAATGAGATTCAATATACTCCAAAATAGTGGGATCACTACTTCCTAAAGTTGACACTCTTCCAACCCACTTTCATCAATATAATTATCATAAATAGGAGGCACGCTTTCATCATAATAAATATTCTCATCAAAACTTGGGGGACAGAAAATATCATCTTCATCAAACATAGCTTCCCCAAGCTTGTGGCTTTGCATATCATTAGCATCATGGATATTCAAGGAATTCATACTAACAACATTGCAATCATGCTAATCATTCAAAGATTTAGTATCAAACATTCTAATGCATTCTTCTTCTAGCACTTGAGCACAATTTTCCTTTCCATCATTCTCATGAAAGATATTAAAAAGACGAAGCGTATGAGACAAACTCAAATCCATTTTTTGGTAGTTTTGTTTTATAAACTAAACTAGTGATAAAACAAGAAACAAAAAAACTCGATTGCAAGATCAAAAGATATACCTTCAAGCACTCACCTCCCCGGCAATGGCGCCAGAAAAGACCTTGATGTCTACTACACAACCTTCTTCTTGTAGACGTTGTTGGGCCTGCAAGTGCACAGGTTTGTAGGACAGTAGCAAATTTCCCTCAAGTGGATGACCTAAGGTTTATCAATCCGTAGGAGGCGTAGGATGAAGATGGTCTCTCTCAAGCAACCCTCCAACCAAATAACAAAGAGTCTCTTGTGTCCCCAACACACCCAATACAATGGTAAATTGTATAGGTGCACTAGTTCGGCGAAGAGATGGTGATACAAGCGCAATATGGATGGTAGATAAAGGTATTTGTAATCTTAAATTATAAAAACAGCAAGGTAACAAGTGGTAAAAGTGAGCGTAAATGGTATTGCAATGGTAGGAAACAAGGCCTAAGGTTCATACTTTCACTAGTGCAAGTTCTCTCAACAATAATAACATAGATAGATCATATAACAATCCCTCAACATGCAACAAAGAGTCACTCCAAAGCCACTAATAGCGGAGAACAAACAAAGAGATTATGGTAGGGTACGAAACCACCTCAAAATTATCCTTTCTGTTCTATCTATTCAAGAGTTCGTAGTAAAATAACATGAAGCTATTCTTTCCGCTCAATCTATCATAGAGTTCATACTAGAATAACACCTTAAGACACAAATCAACCAAAACCCTAATGTCACCTAGATACTCCATTGTCACCTCAAGTATCCGTGGGCATGATTATATGATATGCATCACACAATTTCAGATTCATCTATTCAACCAACACAAAGTACTTCAAAGAGTGCCCCAAATTTTCTACCGGAGAGTCAAGAACGTGTGCCAACCCCTATGCATAGGTTCATGGGCGGAAGCCGCAAGTTGGTCACCAAAACATACGTCAAGTGGCACATGATATCCCATTGTCACCACAGATAAGCACGACAAGACATACATCAAGTGTTCTCATAAAAGACTCAATCCAATAAGATAACTTCAACGGGAAAACTCAATTCTTCAAAAGAGAGTAGAGGGGGAGAAACAACATAAGATCCAACTACAATAGCAAAGCTCGGGAGACATCAAGATCGTGCCATAGAGGGAACACGAGAGAGAACTCGAGAGAGAGAGAGATATCAAACACATAGCTACTGGTACATACCCTCGGCCTCGAGGGTGAACTACTCCCTCCTCGTCATGGATAGCGCCGGGATGATGAAGATGGCCACCGGTTAAGGATCCCCCCTCCGGCAGGGTGCCGGGAAGGGCTCTCGAGAGGTTTCTGGTGGCTACAGAGGCTTGCGGCGGCGGAACTCCCAATCTATCTTGATATTCGATGTTTTTAGGGTACGTAGGCTTATATAGGCAAAATAAGTCGGTCGGGAGGTGCTCGAGGGGCCCACGAGACAGGGGGGTGCGCCCTATAGGGGGTCCCTCCTATCTCGTGGCTTCCTCGATGACCCCCCGGCTTGCACTCCAAGTCTCCTGGATCATAATCTTCCCAAAAATCACGTTGCCGAAGGTTTCGTTCCATTTGGACTTCGTTTGATATTCCTTTTCTTCGAAATACTGAAACAGACAATAAAACATCAATATGGGCTGGGCCTTCGGTTAATAGGTTAGTCCCAAAAGTAATATAAAAGTGTATAATAAAGCCCATAATCCTTCAAAACAGATAATATAATAGAATGGAACAATCAAAAATTATAGATACGTTGGAGACGTATCATTCACCACCTTTGGATTTGTGCCTTCGAAGTTGTTGATTTTTATGGCACGAGAATGATAGACCTCCTCAATAACGTAAGGGCCTTCCCATTTAGAGAGGAGTTTTCCTGCAAAAAATCTTAAACGAGAGTTGAAAAGCAACACATAATCACCTACATTAAACTCACATTTTTGTATCCTTTTGTCATGCCACCTTTTAACTTTTTCTTTAAATAGTTTGGCATTCTCATAGGCTTGAGTTCTTCATTCATCAAGTGAGCTAATGTCAAATAACCTCTTCTCATCGGCAAGTTTGAAATCATAATTGATCTCTTTAATGGCCCAATATGCCTTATGTTCTAGTTCGAGAGGTAAGTGACATGCTTTTCCATAAAACATTTTATATGGAGACATACCCATAGGATTTTTATATGCAGTTCTATAAGCCCATAATGCATCATCAAGTTTCTTGGACCAATTCTTTCTAGATCTATTAACAGTCTTTTGCAAAATCAATTTAAGGTCTCTATTACTTAGTTCTACTTGGCCACTAGACTGTGGGTGAAATGGAGATGCAATTCTAAGATTAACATCATACTTAGCAAGCATTTTATGAAAAGCACCATGAATAAAATGTGAACCACCATCAGTCATTAGGTATCTAGGGACTCCAAACCTCAGAAAAATAACTTCTTTAAGCATCTTAATAGAGGTGTTATGATCAACAGTACTAGTTGGAATAGCTTCTACCCACTTAGTAACATAATCAACAACAACCAAAATATGTGTATACCCATTAGAGGAACGAAACGGTCCCATATAATCAAAGCCCCAAACATCAAATGGTTCAATAAGAAGAGAATAATTCGTAGGCATTTCTTGACGTCTACTAATATTACCAATTCTTTGACATTCGTCGCAAGACAAGACAAACTTACGGGCATCCTTGAAGAGAGTAGGCCAATAAAAACTGGATTGCAATACCTTATGCGCAGTTCTATCTCCAGCGTGGTGTCCTCCAAAAGCCTCGGAGTGACACTTGAGTAGGATATGTTCCTGTTCATGCTCAGGCACACAACATCTAATAACACCATCTACTCCTTTATAAAGGTGTGGGTCATCCCAGAAGTAATGTCTTAAATCATAGAAACACTTTTTCTTTTGCTGGTACATGAAACTAGGTGGTATAAATTTAGCAACAATGTAATTAGCATAATCAGCTACCATGGAGGAGTACGAGAAGCATTTATGACAGCTAATTGTTCGTCAGGAAAGCTAACATCAATAGGTAGTGGGTCGTCAAGAACATTCTCTAACCTAGACAAGTTGTCTGCAACAGGGTTCTCAGCTCCCTTTCTATCAATAATATGCAAATCAAATTATTGTAGTAAGAGAACCCATCTAATAAGTCTAGGTTTAACATCTTTCTTTTCCATAAGATATTTAATAACAGCAAGATCAGTGTGAACAGTTACTTTAGAGTCAACAATATAAGGTCTAAACTTATCACAAGAAAATACAACTGCTAAAAATTCTTTTTCAGTAGTAGCATAATTTCTCTGGGCACTGTCTAGAGTTTTACTAGCATATTGAATAACATTTAGTTTCTTATCAAATCTTTGCCCTAGAGCAGCACCTATGGCATAATCACTAGCATCACACATAATTTCAAAGGGTAAATTCCAATCAGGTGGCTGAACAATAGGTGCAGAAATCAAAGCTTTCTTAAGTATTTCAAATGCTTCTACACAATCATCATCGAAGGCAAAAGGAATATCTTTTTGTAAGAGATTAGTTAGAGGCCTAGAAATTTTAGAGAAGTCCTTAATAAACCTCCTATAAAAACCGCCATGACCAATGAAACTTCTTATACCTTTAATGTCTTTAGGACACGACATCTTTTCAATAGCATCAACTTTAGGTTTATCAACTTCAATACCTATTTCAGAAATTTTATGCCCCAAGACAATGCCTTCATTGACCATAAAAGTTGCATTTTTTCCAGTTCAAGACAAGATTAGTTTCTTCACATCTCTGCAAAACTCGATCAAGGTTGCTCAAGCAATTATCAAAGGAGGATCCATAAACGGAGAAATCATCCATGAAAACCTCAACAATCTTTTCACAAAAGTCAGAGAATATAGCCATCATGCATCTTTGAAAGGTAGCAGGTGCATTACATAAACCAAAAGGCATACGTCTATAAGCAAAAGTACCAAAAGGGAAAGTAAAAGTGGTCTTTTCTTGATCCTCTCTTGACACAGGTATTTGAGAAAAACCAGAGTAACCATCTAGAAAGCAAAAATGTGTATGTTTGGATAATCTTTCTAGCATTTGATTAATAAAAGACAAAGGGTAATGATCCTTTTTAGTAGCTTTATTTAATTTGCGTAAATCAATTACCATCCTTTAACCTGTAACAATTCTTTGCGGGATCAAGTCATCTTTATCATTAGGAACAACAGTAATACCTCCCTTCTTAGGGACAGAATGGATAGGACTTACCCACTTACTATCAACAACGAGATAAATTATACCTGCCTCCAGGAGCTTTAGTATTTCTTTTCTTACAACTTCTTTCATCTTAGGATTTAACCACCATTGGTGATCAACAACTGGTTTAGCGTCTTTCTCCAATTTTATTTTGTGTTAGCATAGAGTGGGACTAATGCCCTTAAGATCATCAAGAGTATATCCAATAGCAGCACGATGCTTCTTTAGAGTTTCCAATAATTTCTCCTCTTCCTACTCTAAAAGGTTAGCACTAATAATGATAGGATATATCTTCTTTTCACCAAGATAAGCATATTTAAGAGTATCAGGTAGTGGTTTAAGCTCAAACATGGGATCACCCTTGGGTGGTGCTGGATCCCCTAGGATTTCAACATGCAAGTTGTGTTTCAAAATAGGTCCCTGTTTAAAGAGCACTTCATCTATCTCCCTTCTTTCATTCATAAACATATCATTTTGATGGTCTAGCAAATATTGTTCTAAAGGATCATTAGGAGGCACGACAATAGAAGCAAGACCAATAATTTCATCCTTACTAGGCAATTCTTTATCATGGGGTTGTCTACCAAATTTAGCAAAATTAAACTCATGAGACATATCCCCCAAACCAATAGTAACAACATCCTTTTTGTAGTCTATCCTAGCATTAACAGTATTCAAGAAGGGTCTACCAAATATGATGGGACAAAAACTATCTTGTGGGGAACCAAGAACAAGAAAATCAGCGGATATTTAACTTTCCCACGCAAGACTTCAACATCTCTAACAATCCCAACTGGTAAAATAGTATCTCTATTGGCAAGCTTAATTGTAACATCAATTTCTTCTATCTCAGCAGGTGCAATATCATGCATAATTTCTTTGTATAAGGAATGAGGTATTGCACTTGCACTAGCACCCATATCACATAAGCCATGATAACAATGATCTCCTATTTTAACAGAAATAACAGGCATGCCTACAACAGGTCTATGTTTATTTTTAGTATCGGGTCTAGCAATTCTAGCAGCTTCATCACACAAGTAAATAACAGGCCCATCAATATTATCAGCCAAGAGATCTTTAACCATAGCAATACTAGGTTCAACTTTAATTTGCTCATGTGGTGTAGGTGTTCTAGTATTACTCTTACGAACCATAGTTGAAGCTTTAGCATGATCCTTTATCCAAACAAGGAAAGGTGGTTTATCAATATAAGTGTAGGAACAATAGGATCATTATAAGTGATAGTATTTTCTTCAACTTTAATAGGTGCAACTACTTTTGCTTCAATGGGAGGATTATATTTAAACCACTTCTCCTTAGGGAGGTCAACATGAGCAGCAAATGATTCACAGAAAAAAGCTACTATCTCAGAGTCAACTCCATATTTAGTGCTAAATTCACGAAAAGCTTCAGTATCCATAAAAGATTTAACACAATCAAACTTAGGTGTTATACGTGACTCCTTACCTTCGTCGAGACCCCAATCTTCAGAGTTAAGTTTAATTCTTTCCAATAAATTCCATTTGAATTCAATAGTCTCATCATAAAAGATCCAGTACAAGAAGTATCGAGCATGGATCGATTATTGAGAGAAAGACGAGCACAAAATTTTTGAATAATAATTTCTCTTGAGAGCTCATGATTGGGGCATGAATATAACATTGACTTAAGCCTCCCCCAAGCTTGAGTGATGCTTTCTCCTTCGCGAGGCCAAAAATTATATATATAATTACGATCACGATGAACAAGATGCATAGGATAAAACTTCTGATGAAATTCCAATTTCAATCGGTTGTAGTTCCATGATCCCATATAATCACATAGCCTAAACCATGTCAATGCCTTTTCCTTAAAAGATAAAGGGAAATCTTCTCCTTGATAACATCCTCGGGCATACCACCTTCATCCACATAGATTAGGTGCAAATCGGGATGCAATGTTCCATCTCTTGTAAAAGGATTAGCTAGCAGTTTCTCTACCATACACGAAGGAATTTCAAAGTAAACATTTTCAGTAGGTTCAGTAGGTTGAGGAGTAACTCTTTGCTCTACTGGTCGGGGCGAAGATAGCCCGAACAAGCCCCTCAAAGGATTACTTTCCATAGTAACAAGTGACAGTAAATTTCAGCACGCTATATAAATTTTTCTTTACCAAGTTCCACTTACCAAAGGCGCTTCACTCCCCGGCAACGGCGCCAGAAAAGAGTCTTGATTACCCACCAGTGTAGGGGATCTACCTTAGTCCTTTCGATAAGTAAGAGTGTCGAACCCAACGAGGAACAGAAGGAAATGACAAGCGGTTTTCAATAAGGTATTCTCTGCAAGCACTGAAATTATCGGTAACAGATAGTTTTGTGATAAGGTAATTCATAATGGGTAACAAGTAATGAAAGTAAATAAGGTGCAGCAAGATGTCCCAATCCTTTTTACAGCGAAGGACAAGCCTGGACAAACTCTTATATAGAGAAAAGCGCTCCCGAGGACACATGGGAATTATCTTCAAGCTAGTTTTCATCACACTCATATGATTCGCGTTCGTTACTTTGATAATTTCGTATGTGGGTGGACCGGTGATTGGGTACTGCCCTTTCTTGGACAAGCATCCCACTTATGATTAACCCCTATTGCAAGCATCCGCAACTACAAAAGAAGTATTAAGGTAAACCTAACCATAGCATGAAACATATGGATCCAAATCAGCCCCTCATGAAGCAACTCATAAACTAGGGTTTAAGCTTCTGTCACTCTAGCAACCCACCATCTACCTATTACTTCCCAATGCGTTCCTATAGGCCCAAACAATGGTGAAGTGTCATGTAGTCGACGTTCACATAACACCACTAGAGGAGAGACAACATACATCTCATCAAAATATCGAACGAATACCAAATTCACATGACTACTTATAGCAAGACTTCTCCCATGTCCTCAGGAACAAATGTAACTACCCATAAATCATATTCATGTTCATAATCAGAGGGGTATGAATATGCATTAAGGATCTGAACATATAATCTTCCACTGAATAAACAACCTAGCATCAACTACAAGGAGTAATCAACACTACTAGCAACCCACAGGTACCAATCTGAGGCTTTGAGACAAAGATTGAATAGAAGAGATGAACTAGGCTTTGAGAGGAGATGGTGCTGGTGAAGATGTTGATGGAGATTGATCCCCTCCCGATGAGAGGATAGATGGTGATGATTTCCCCCTCCCGTAGGGATGTTTCCCCGGCAGAACAGCTCCACCAGAGCCCTAGATTGGTTCCACCAAGGTTCCGCCTCGTGGCGGCGGCGTCTCATCCTGAAAGCTTGATTATGTTTTTTTCCAGGGTAAAAGACTTCATATAGCAGAAGATGGGCACCGGAGACCTGCCCGGTGGCCCACGAGGCAGGGGGCGCCCCCCATCCTCGTGGATGGTGGGTGGCCCCCCTCTGGTATTTTCTTCACTTAGTATTTTTTATTAATTCCAAAAATAACTCCCGTGGAGTTTCAGGACTTTTGGAGTTGTGCAGAATAGGTCTCTAATATTTGCTCCTTTTCCAGCCCAGAATTCCAGCTGCCGGCATTCTCCCTCTTCGTGTAAACCTTGTAAAAGTAGTGAGAAAAGGCATAAGTATAGTGACATAATGTGTAATAACAGCCCATAATGCAATAAATATCGATATAAAAGCATGATGCAAAATGGACGTATTAGTGGTGTTACTAGGCTTGATTCGTGATGGAGCGATCCCCATCTTACGGACAATATCTTGATAAATCAAGTTGAGACTGCTTCCTCCGTCCATAAGGACTCTAGTGAGGTGGTATCTGTCAATGATTGGATCAAGAACCTGGGCAGCCAAACCCCTGTGACGGATACTGGTTTGGTGGTCCCTGCGATCAATGGTGATCGGACAGGCTGACCATGGGTTAAATTTCGGAGGGACGTGCTCTACGGCATAGACGTCCCGTAATGTGCGTTTGCGCTCCCTTTTGGGGATATGAGTGACATATATCATGTTCACTGTTTTCACCTTGGGGGAAAATTGCTTCTGACCCCCGGTGTTCGGCTAACGGGGCTCGTCATCGTCTTCGCTTGGAGGCCCTTTTCCCTTGTGTTCAGTATTTAACTTACTGGCCTGTTTGAAAACCCAACAGTTCATGTTGGTATGATTTGCAGGCTTGTCCGGTGTGCCATGAATCTGACAAGGTCTCTCGAGGATTTTGTCTAAGCTGGATGGCCCGTCTTTGTTGCCTTTGAAAGGTTTCTTCCGCTGACCGGACTTAGGACCGTTGAATCCGGCATTGATTGTCGTATTGTCTGCATCGTCGTTGTTGTTATTCCGACGTTTATTTTTATTGCGGCGAGGTTTACCATTGCCGTTCCGCGCTTTGGAGGTGCCGGGGTCGCCTGAGCTGTTGCTTCTACGAGCCAACCAACTGTCTTCGTCGCACAGAAGTGGGTCATGAGTGCCGTTAAGGCTGCCATGGTCTTCGGCTTTTCCTGCCCAAGGTGTCGGGCGAGCCATTCATCACAGACGCTGTGCTTAAAATTGCTAAGGCTTCGGTGTACGGACAGTCTATGATCTGGTTCCTTTTAGTTAAGAACCGATTCCAAAGCTTGCAAGCTGATTCGCCTGGCTACTGAATTATGTGACTCAAGTCGTCATCATCGGTAGTCGGACATAAGTGCCCTGAAATTTAGCCCTAAAAGCATCTTCCAAGTCTTCCCAGGTTCCAATGGAGTTTTCTGGGAGGCTGTTTAGCTAGTGCCGTGCTGGTCCTTTTAGCTTTAGGGGAAATATTTAATGGCATGGAGATAATCTCCTCGAGCCATATGAATGTGGAGAAGAAAACCTTCAATCCAGATGGTCGGATCCGTCGTTCCATCGTGTTCGATGTTTACGGGTTTAAATCCTTCCGGAAACTAGTGTTCCATGACCTCATCAGTAAAGCATAGGGGGTGTGCGGCCCCTCTATATCGCACAATGTCACGGCAGAGATCGGCTGACATCTGAGTTCGGTTCTGATACCGAACATAGTAACGGTCGTCACGTTGGGCTTCATAGCCATTGTCTCATGCCGGGGCACGACCCCTTGATTCGTAGATTGATCTGGTCTGACCGGCTTTATTGGCTAGGTCGCGTTGCAAGTCGTACGTGTATCCCGCGGCTGCCGTCTCCCCGCCTCTCCGGCGAGGGGGTGCGGGTTGGTGTTCGGCTTGATATGTTGTTTTATCCCATCCACGTGGTGATCGGTCTGGTTGGTCTGCCTGATTGTATTTTGACGGTATTCATTCAAGGACTTCGTCGTCGAATTGAAGCAGCAGCTTGCGCCTAGGGTAACTTTTGACAGGTCGCTCTTGGCCGTATTCCTCACCGACCAGGACCTTATCTTTCTCGGCTTTGAGCTGTTGCTGCTTCTTCTTCTTCAGGCTCCGGGCTGTAGCAATGAGTTGTCTCTTAAAGCGTTCTTGGTCGAGGGGTTCCTCTGGGACAATGAAGTCTTCTTCCCTGAGGCTAACCTCCTCTTCAGATTCTGGCATATAGTTGTGTCCTCCGCATCTTTGTTGTCAGTGTGTCCGAGGCTATATTCACCCTATTCCCTTTCGTCCTGTTCAGACATGGGCTCAATGGGGTGATAGCCCACAAGTGTAGGGGATCTATCATAGTCCTTTCGATAAGTAAGAGTGTCGAACCCAACGAGGAGCAGAAGGAAATGACAAGTGGTTTTCAGTAAGGTATTCTCTGCAAGCACTGAAATTATCGGTAACAGATAGTTTTGTGATAAGGTAATTTGTAACGGGTAACAAGCAATGAAAGTAAATAAGGTGCAGCAAGATGGCCTAATCCTTTTTGTAGCAAAGGACAAGCCTAGACAAGTTCTTATATGAGAAAAGCGCTCCCGAGGACACATGGGAATTATCGTCAAGCTAGTTTTCATCATGCTCAAATGATTTGCGTTTGTTACTTTGATAATTTGGTTTGTGGGTGGACCGGTGCTTGGGTACTGCCCTTCCTTGGACAAGCATCCCACTTATGATTAACCCCTATTGCAAGCATCCACAACTACAAAAGAAGTATTAAGGTAAACCTAACCATAGCATGAAACATATGGATCCAAATCAGCCCCTTACGAAGCAACGCATAAACTAGGGTTTAAGCTTCTGTCACTCTAGCAACCCATCATCTACTTATTACTTCCCAATGCCTTCCTATAGGCCCAAACAATGGTGAAGTGTCATGTAGTCGACGTTCACATAACACCACTAGAGGAGAGACAACATACATCTCATCAAAATATCGAACGAATACCAAATTCACATGACTACTTATAGCAAGACTTCTCCCATGTCCCCAGGAACAAACGTAACTACTCACAAATCATGTTCACGTTCATAATCAGAGGGGTATTAATATGCATTAAGGATCTGAACATATGATCTTCCACCAAATAAACCAACTGGCATCAACTACAAGGAGTAATCAACACTACTAGCAACCCACGGGTACCAATCTGAGGTTTTGGTACAAAGATTGGATACAAGAGATGAACTATGGTTTGAGAGGAGATGATGCTGGTGAAGATGTTGATGGAGATTGACCCCCTTCTGATGAGAGGATCGTTGGCAATGACGATGATGATGATTTCCCCCTCCCGGAGGGATGTTTCCCCAGCAGAACAGCTCCGTCGGAGCCCTAGATTGGTTCCGCCAAGGTTCCGCCTCGTGGCGGCGGAGTCTCGTCCCGTAAGCTTGCTTATGATTTTTTCTAGGGTAAAAGACTTCATATAGCATAAGATGGTCACCAGAGGGCTGCCAGGGTTCCCACGAGGCAGGGGGGCACGCCCTAGGGGGGCACCCTCGTGGACAGGGTGTGGGCCCCCTGACGTTGATTCTTTTGCCAGCATTTTTTATTAATTCCAAAAATGACTTTCGTGGAGTTTCAGGACTTTTGGAGCTGTGCAAAATAGGTCTCCAATATTTGCTCCTTTTCCATCCCAGAATCCCAGCTGCCGGCATTCTCCCTCTTCGTGTAAACCTTGTAAAATAAGAGAGGATAGGCATAAGTATTGTGATATATCATGTAATAACAGCCCATAATGCAATAAATTCAATATAGAAGCATGATGCAAAATGGACGTATCAACTCCCCCAAGCTTAGACCTCGCTTGTCCTCAAGCAGAAGCCTATATCGAAAAATATGTCCACATGTTTAGAGATAGAGGTGTCGATAAATAAAATACGGACATGAAGGCATCATGATCATTCTTATAATAGCAACATATATATATATCGTCATATGATTACTTATGCTAAAGTAACAATTTATTCATAATGTCAAGTATGAATCAAAAACTTCATTGAAAACGAACAACTATAATCTTGGTCACTGAAGCAATTGCAATTTATCATAATATCGAAAAGAGTCAATATAAGAGCTTTTCAGCAAGTCCACATACTCAACCATCATTTAGTCTTTCACAACTGCTAACACTCACGCAATACTTATGGGTATGGAGTTTTAATCGGACACAAAGAAAGATAGGGGCTTATAGTGTTGCCTCCCAACCTTTTTACCTCAAGGGTAATGTCAACAATAATAGTTCATGCTAACTTACATCCAATTGGATATATATATCAGGATCTTTCCAACACAAGGTGCTTGCCAACGGATAAAATATAAAAAGGAAAGGTGAAGATCACCATGACTCTTGCATAATGTAGAAAACAAAAATAAAAGATAGGCCCTTCGCAAAGGGAAGCAGAGGTTGCCATGTGCTTTTATGGTTGGATGCATGAAATCTTAATGCAAAAGAACGCCACTTATATTGCCACTTGTGATAGAGACCTTTATTATGCAGTCTGTCGCTTTTATTACTTCCATATCACAAGATCATATAAAGCTTATTTCTCCACACTAATAAGTCATACATATTTAGAGAACAATTTTTATTGCATGCAACATGACAACTTACTTGAAAGATCTTACTCAATCCATAGGTAGATATGGTGGACTCTCATGGCAAAACTAGTTTTAAGGATATTCGGAAACACAAGGAGTAGCTCTACTTGGTGCAAGGAATTTGGCTAGCATGAGAGGGAAAGTCAAGCTCAACATGTTGGATGATCGATTACAATATACTTTATTTTAGATATAAGAAAACATAACCCATTACGTTGTCTTCCTTGTCCAACGCCAACTCTTTAGCATGTCATATTTTAATGAGTGCTCACAATCATAAAAGATGTCCAAGATGGTATATTTGTATGTGAGAACCTCTCTTGCTTTATTACTTCCTTTTAGTTGAAATGATGACCAAAACTATGTTTGCCAACTCTCAACAACTTTTATTCATCATACTATTTATATGTGAAGTCATTACTCTCCATAAGATCAATATGATCTCTTTATTTATTTTTATTATTTCTTTTTCTTTTTATTCCCTCAAGATCATAGCAAAATAGCAAAGCCCTTGACTCAACACTAATCTTTATTATATATAGCTCACGAACTCGATTACATAGAGGGATCATAAGGCAAAACTCAAAACTAAATCATACCAAAACTTTATTCTACTAGATCGAGATATTTCTAAAAGGATCGAACTAAGTAAAACGGTAAAGATAGGAGTGTGATGGTGATACGATACCGGGGCACCTCCCCCAAGCTTGGCAGTTGCCAAGTGGAGTGCCCATACCCATGTGATTATGCCTCCTTTGCTGGTGAAGAGGGTGGAGTTGTCAATGATGTAGGCTTGTCATCCATCTTCCAAGGCATAGGCTCCCCATCATAGAAAGATGATCGAGTCTCCGGGATCCTCAAATCTGCAACCAAACTCATCCTCTTGAATCTATATTCATACTCACAGTTTTGGTTTTGCAGGTCATAGATTTGAGCTTGGAGGTGCTCGATTTTCTCATGAAGCTTGAAGATGGTCTCCTCAATGTTCTTGGCGTCCAACTTGTGGTTGTTGGTGAACTCCGCGATCATCATGTGGTTGGAGTTGAGTCCACGTTCCACCATCCCTTGGAACTTGAAAACTTGTTGCTCCATCACTTCGAGTTTTGTCTCCACGCTTCCGGTCCTCCTTGGTCCCTCAATATCGCAGATGTGCATCACCCCCTCACACATCTCAATGGTTTAAGGATGTCGCAGCACCTCCGCGAGATAGGGGTTGATGACCTTCTCGAAAAACTTGTCCTTGGGGGCGCTTGAAGACGTCATGGTGATCTAGATCTGTCAGAAAAATAGCTCGAAACAAAGACAGAGGATATTTGCATGATACGGTGGTCAAAACCTTCGGGAGATTATATAATGATTTTTTACCGACCAAAAGAAGTATCATGCAAGAAAACGGAGTTCGGAGAGCACACGAGGTGCCCACGAGGCAGGGGGCGCACCCAGGGGGTAGGGCGCGCCCTCCACCCTCGTGGACACCTCGTGTCCTTCCTGGACTACTTCTTATTTTCCTATTTTCTTAAATATTCCAAAATGGAGAAAAATTGTTGTTAGAACTGTTTTGGAGTCGGTTTACTTACTATACCACGTACCTATTCCTTTTCGGAGTCTGGAACGTTCTGGAAAGTGTCCCTTATGTATTCCTCCGGGGTTACGGTTTCAATAACATTAGTTTCAACATTTATTGGATTACCTGAGATATAATGTTTGATTCTTTGACCGTTCACCACCTTCGGATTTGTGCCTTCGAAGTTGTTGATTTTTATGGCACCGGAACGATAGACTTCCTCGATAACGTAAGGGCCTTCCCATTTAGAGAGAAGTTTTCCTGCAAAAAATCTTAAACGAGAGTTGAAAAGCAACACATAATCACCCACATTAAACTCACGCTTTTATATCCTTTTGTCATGCCATCTTTTAACTTTCTCCTTAAAAAGTTTGGCATTTTCATAGGCTTGAGTTCTCCATTCATCAAGTGAGCTAATGTCAAATAGCCTCTTCTCACCAGCAAGTTTGAAATCATAATTGAGCTCTTTAATAGCCCAATATGCCTTATGTTCTAGTTCAAGAGGTAAGTGACATGCTTTTCCATAAACCATTTTATATGGAGACATACCCATAGGATTTTTGTATGTAGTTCTGTAAGCCCATAATGCATCATCAAGTTTCTTGGACCAATTCTTTCTAGAACTATTAATAGTATTTTGCAAAATTAATTTAAGCTCTCTTTTACTCAGCTCTACTTGGCCACTAGACTGTGGGTGATAAGGAGATGCAATTCTATGATTAACATCATACTTAGCAAGCATTTTACGAAAAGCACCATGAATTAAATGTGAACCACCATCAGTCATTAAGTATCTAGGGACTCCAAACCTCGGAAAAATAACTTCTTTAAGCATTTTAATAGAGGTGTTATGATCAGCACTACTAGTTGGAATAGCTTTTACCCACTTAGTAACGTAATCAACAACAACTAAAATATGTGTATACCCATTAGAGGAAGGAAATGGTCCCATATAATCAAAGCCCCAAACATCAAATGGTTCAATAACAAGAGAATAGTTCATACGCATTTCTTGACGTCTACTAATATTATCAATTCTTTGACATTCATCGCAAGACAAGACAAACTTACCGGCATCCTTGAAGAGAGTAGGCCAATAAAAACCAGATTGCAATACCTTATGTGCAGTTCTATCTCCAGCATGGTGTCCTCCAGATGCCTCAAAGTGACACTTGCGTAGGATCTGTTCCTGTTCATGCTCAGGTACACAACGTCTAATAACACCATCTAATGCTTCTTTATAAAGGTGTGGGTCATCCCAGAAGTAATGTCTTAAATCATAGAAAAACTTTTTCTTTTGCTGGTATGTAAAACTAGGTGGTATGAATTTAGTAACAACGCAGTTAACATAATCGACATACCATGCAGCAGTACGAGAAGCATTTATGACAGTTAATTGTTCATCAGGAAAGCTATCATCAATAGGTAGTGGGTCATCAGGAACATTCTCTAACCTAGACAAGTTGTCTGCAACAGGGTTCTCATCTCCCTTTCTATCAATAATATGTAAATCAAATTCTTGTAGCAAGAGAACCCATCTAATAAGCCTAGGTTTAGCATCTTTCTTTTCCATAAGATATTTAATAGCAACATGATTAGTGTGAATAGTTACTTTGGAATAAAAAATATAAGGTCTGAACTTATCACAAGCAAATACAACTGCTAGAAATTCTTTTTCAGTAGTAGCATAATTTCTCTCGGCACTGTCTAGAGTTTTACCGGCATATTGAATAACATTTAGTTTCTTATCAACTCTTTTTCCTAGAACAGCACCTACGGCATAATCGTTAGCATCACACATAATTTCAAAGGGTAAATTCCAATCAGGTGGCTGAACAATAGGTGCAGAAATCAAAGCTTTCTTAAGTATTTCAAATGCTTCTACACAATCATCATCGAAAACAAAAGGAATATCTTTTTGTAATAAATTGGTCAGAGGCCTAGAAATTTTAGAGAAGTCTTTAATGAACCTCCTATAAAAACTGGCGTGACCAAGGAAACTTCTTATACCTTTAATGTCCTTGGGACACATCATCTTTTCAATGGCATCAACTTTAGCTTTATCAACTTCAATACCTCTTTCAGAAATTTTGTGCCCCAAGACAATGCCTTCATTAACCATAAAGTGGCACTTCTCCCAATTCAAGACAAGGCTAGTGTCTTCGCATCTCTGCAAAACTCGATCAAGGTTGCTGAAGCAATCATCAAAAGAAGATCCATAAGCGGAGAAATCATCCATGAAACTTCACAAATCTTTTCACGGAAGCCAGAGAATATAGCCATCATGCATCTTTGAAAGGTAGCAGGTGCATTACATAAACCAAAAGGC
Source organism: Triticum dicoccoides (assembly GCF_002162155.2). Classification (NCBI taxonomy): domain Eukaryota; kingdom Viridiplantae; phylum Streptophyta; class Magnoliopsida; order Poales; family Poaceae; genus Triticum; species Triticum dicoccoides. The sequence goes on from NC_041381.1 coordinate 426,912,933, forward strand.
ATACGTCTATAAGCAAAAGTACCGAAAGGACAAGTAAAAGTGGTCTTTTCTTGATCCTCCGCTGACACAGGTATTTGAGAGAAACCAGAGTAACCATCTAGAAAGCAAAAATGTGTATGTTTGGATAATCCTTCTAGCATTTGATCAATAAAAGGTAAAGGGTAATGATCCTTTTTAGTAGCTTTATTTAATTTGCAGAAATCAATTACCATCCTATAACCTGTAACAATTCTTTGGGGTATCAATTCATCTTTATCATTAGGAATGACAGTAATACCTCCCTTCTTAGGGACACAATGGACAGGACTTACCCACTTACTATGAGCAACGGGATAAATTATACCTGCCTCTAGGAGATTTAGTATTTCCTTTCTTACCACTTCCTTCATCTTAGGATTTAGCTATCTTTGGTTATCAATAACTTGTTTGGCATCTTCCTCCAATTTTATTTTGTGTTGACATAGAGTGGGACTAATGCCCTTAAGATCATCAAGAATATATCCAATAGCAGCACGGTGCTTCTTCAGAGTTTTCAATAATCTCTCCTCTTCCTGCTCTGAAAGGTTAGCACCAATAATAACATGATATATTCTTTTTCATCAAGATAACCATATTTAAGAGTGTCACGTAATGGTTTAAGCTCGAACACAGGATCACCCTTGGGTGGTGGAGGATCCCCTAGAATTTCAACTGGCAAGTTGTGTTTCAAAATAGGTCCGTGTTTAAAGAATGCTTCATCTATCTCCCTTCTTTCATTCATGAACATATCATTTTCATGGTCTAGCAAATATTGTTCTAAAGGATCATTAGGAGGCACGGCAATAGAAGCAAGACCAATAATTTCATCCTTACTAGGCAATTCTTTATCATGGGGTTGCCTACGAAATTTAGCAAGATTAAACTCATGAGACATATCATCCAAACCAATCGTAACAACATCCTTTTCGCAATCTATCCTAGCATTAACAATATTCAAGAAGGGTCTACCAAATATAATAGGATAAAAGCTATCTTGTGGAGAACCAAGAACAAGAAAGTCAGCAGGATATTTAACTTTCCCACACAAGATTTCTACATCTCTAACAATCCCAACTGGTAAAATAGTATCTCTATTGGCAAGCTTGATTGTAACATCTATTTCTTCTATCTCAGAAGGTGCAATATCATGCATAATTTCTGTATACAAGGAATAAGGTATTGCACTAGCACTAGCACCCATATGACATAAGCCATGATAACAATGATCTCCTATTTTAACAGAAATAACTGGCAAGCCTACAACGGGTTTATGTTTATTCTCAGAATCGGGTCTAGCAATTCTAGCATATTCATCACAGAGGTAAATAACATGCCCATCAATATTATCAGCCAAGAGATCTTTAGCCATAGCAATACTAGGTTCAACTTTAATTTTCTCAGGTGGTGTAGGTGTTTTAGTATTACTCTTATGAACCACAGTTGAAGCTTTAGCATGATCTTTTATCCTAACAGGGAAAGGGGGTTTCTCAATATAAGTAGTAGGGACAATAGGATCATTATAAGCGATAGTGTTTTCTTCAACTTTAATAGGTGCAACTACTTTGACTTCAGTGGGAGGATTATATTTAAACCACTTCTCCTTAGGGAGGTCAACATGAGTAGCAAATGATTCACAGAAAGAAGCTACTATCTCAGAGTCAAGTCCATATTTAGTGCTAAACTCACATAAGACATTGGTATCCATCAAAGATTTAACACAATCAAACTTAGGTGTCATACCCGACTCCTTACCTTCATTGAGATCCCAATCTTCAGAGTTGCGTTTAATTCTTTCTAATAAATCCCATTTGAATTCAATAGTCTTCATAATCTTCATCATAAAAGACCCAACACAAGAAGTATCGAGCATGGAGAGATTGTTGAGAGAAAGCCGAGCATAAAAAAAATTGAATAATCATTTCTCTTGAGAGCTCATGATTGGGGCATGAATATAACATTGACTTAAGCCTCCCCCAAGCTTGAGCGATGCTTTCTCCTTCGCGAGGCCAAAAATTATATATGTAATTATGATCACGATGAACAAGATGCATAGGATAAAACTTCTTATGAAATTCCAATTTCAATCGGTTGTAGTTCCATGATCCCATATCATCACATAGCCTAAACCATGTCAATGCCTCTACCTTCAAAGATAAAGGGAAGACCTTCTTCTTGATAACATCCTCGGGCATACCTGCAAGCTTAAATAATCCACAAACTTCATCCACATAGACTAGGTGCAAGTCGGGATGTAATGTTCATAATCAGAGGGGTATTAATATGCATTAAGGATCTGAACATATGATCTTCCACCAAATAAACCAACTGGCATCAACTACAAGGAGTAATCAACACTACTAGCAACCCACATGTACCAATCTGAGGTTTTGGTACAAAGATTGGATACAAGAGATGAACTAGGGTTTGAGAGGAGATGATGCTGGTGAAGATGTTGATGGAGATTGACCCCCTCCCGACCAGAGGATCGTTGGCGATGACGATGATGATGATTTCACCCTCCCGGAGGGATGTTTCCTCGGAAAAATAGCTTAGCCGGAGCCCTAGATTGGTTCCACCAAAGTTCCACCTCATGGCGGCGGAGTCTCGTCCCGTAAGCTTGCTTATGATTTTTCCTGGGTAAAAGACTTCATATAGCAGAAGATGGTCACCGGAGG
>NC_041381.1:426916022-426964451 GCF_002162155.2 Triticum dicoccoides
AATTCCAAAAATGACTTTCATGGAATTCAGGACTTTTGGAGCTGTGCAGAATAGGTCTCTAATATTTGCTCCTTTTATAGCCCAGAATCCCAGCTCCCGGCATTCTCCCTCTTCGTGTAAACCTTGTAAAATAAGAGAGGATAGGCATAAGTATTGTGATATATCATGTAATAACAGCCCATAATGCAATAAATATCAATATAGAAGCATGATGCAAAATGGACGTATCATGGGGTATTCAGGATCTTCAGCATCATCCGGAGTCTCGTTGTCTTTGGTGCCAGTATTACTATCCTTTGCCCAACGCGATCGTGAGCGGCGCCGCTATCGTTGGTGCTTTGGTGGTTTATCGACGGGTTTGTCCTCATCTGGGCTTGGGTTATCCTCGTCGTTCTTCGGAGTGTCCACCATGTACACATCGTAGGTTGAGGTGGTCGTCCAACGCCATGTGACGGGTGGTACTTGGCTTGGTTCAGCGTCGGCATCATCGTCCATGCCTTCGATGTCTTCGGACGCATAGTCTAGCATGTCGGCTAAGTCCTCGACTGTGGCTATCAAGTGGGTGGTGGGTGGGGCGCAAAATGTTGGGGAACATAGTAATAATGCAAAATTTTCTTACGTGTCACCAAGATCAATCTAGGAGATACTAGCAAAGAGAGGGAGTGCATCTTCATACCCTTGAAGATTGCTAAGCGGAAGCGTTACAAGAACGCGGTTGATGGAGTCGTACTCGCAGCGATTCAAATCGCGGAAGATCCGATCTAGCGCTGAACGGACGACGCCTCCGCATTCAACACACGTACAGCCCAGGGATTTCTCCTCCTTCTGATCCAACAAGGGGAGAGGAGAAGTTGAGGGAGAGCTCCGGCAGCACGACGGCGTGGTGGTGGAGCTTGCAGTTTTCCCGCAAGGCTTCGCCAAGCTCTACGGAGGAGGAGGAGGTGTTGGAGGAGGGAGGGGCTGCGCCAGGGGAAGGTTATGGCAGCCCTCCAACCCTCCCACTATTTATAAGGGAAGGGGAGAGGGGGCCGGCCCCCCTTAGATCCCATCTACAAGGGGGGCGGCGGCCAAGGGGGGGGGGGACTTGCCCCCCAAGTTTGGTGGGAGGCGCCCCCACCCCCTAGGGTTTCCAACCCTAGGTGCCTTGGGCCCTTGGTTTGGGGGCGCACCAGCCCACTAGGGGGCTGGTTCCCACCTTTGTTCAGCCCATTAAGTCCCCCGGGGCAGATGGCCCCACCCGGTGGACCCCCGGACACCTTTTGGTGGTCCTGGTACAATACTGATAACCCCCGAAACCATTACAGTGACTGAAACTGGACTTCCCATATATAAATCTTTACCTACGGACCATTCTGGAACTCCTCGTGACGTCCGGGATCTCATCCGGGACTCCGAACAACCTTCAGCAACCACATACAATTTCCCATAACAACTCTAGCGTCACCGAACCTTAAGTGTGTAGACCCTACAGGTTCGGGAACCATGCAGACATGACCGAGACATCTCTCCGGCCAATAACCAATAGCGGGATCTGGATACCCATGTTGGCTTCCACATGTTCCACGATGATCTCATCGGATGAACTACGATGTGTGGGATTCAATCAATCCCGTATACAATTCCCTTTGTCCACCGATATGTTACTTGCCCGAGATTTGATCGTCGGTATCCCCATACCTCGTTCAATCTCATTACCGGCAAGTCTCTTTACTCGTTCCGTAACGCATGATCCTGTGACTAACTCGTTAGTCACATTGATCTCATTATGATGATGCATTACCGAGTGGGCCCAGAGATACCTCTCCTTCATACGGAGTGACAAATCCCAGTCTCGATTCGTGCCAACCCAACAGACACTTTCGGAGATACCTGTAGTGTAGCTTCATAGCCACCCAGTTACGTTCTGACGTTTGGTACACCCAAAGCATTCCTACGGTATCCGGGAGTTGCACAATCTCATGGTCTAAGGAAATGATACTTTACATTAGAAAAGCTCTTAGCAAACAAACTACACGATCTTGTGCTATTCTTAGGATTGGTTCTTGTCCATCACATCATTCTCCTAATGTCCATGGTCCATGGTCAGGAAACCACAACCATCTATTGATCAACGAGCTAGTCAACTAGAGGCTTACTAGGGACATATTATGGTCTATGTATTCACACATGTACTCCCTCCATTTCTTTTTACTCCACGTATAAGTTTTGGTCAAAGTCAAACTACATAAAGTTTGACCAAATTTATATTAAAAAATATGAACATCTACAATACTTAAACTATATAATATGAAAATACATTTCATGGTGCGTCTGAAAATGTTGATTTCATATTGTGAATGTTGATATTTTTTAATATAAGGTTAGTCAAACTATGCAAAGCTTGACTTTGACCAAACCTTATATGCAGACTAAAAAGAAACGGAGGGAGTATTACGGTTTCCGGTTAATACAATTAAAGCATGAAGAATAGACAATTATTATGAACAAGGAAATATAATAATAACCATTTTATTATTGCCTCTAGGGCATATTTCCAATAGTCTCCCACTTGCACTAGAGTCAATAATCTAGCTACATTGTGATGAATCGAACACCCATAAAGTTCTGGTGTTGATCATGTTTTGCTCGTGGAAGAGGTTTAGTCAATGGATCTGCGACATTCAGATCCGTATGCACTTTACAAATATCTATGTCTCCATCTTGAATATTTTCATGAATGAAGTTGAAGCGACGCTTGATATGCCTGGTCTTCTTGTGAAACCTGTGCTCCTTGGCAAGGGCAATAGCTCTAGTGTTGTCACAGAAGAGAGTCATCGGCCCGACGCATTGGGAATAAATCCTAGGTCGGTGATGAACTCCTTCATCCAGATTCATGTGCTGCCTTCGAGGCTGTCATGTACTCCGCTTCACATGTAGATCCCGCCATAGCGCTTTGCTTGCAACTGCACCCGCTGACTGCCCCACCATTCAAAATGTACACGTATCCGGTTTGTGACTTGGAGTCATCCAGGTCTGTGTCGAAGCTAGCATCAACGTAACCCTTTATGACGAGCTCTTCGTCACCTCAATAAATGAGAAACATATCCTTAGTCGTTTTCAGGTACTTCAGGATATTCTTGACCGCTGTCCAGTGTTCCATGCCGGGATTACTTTGGTACCTCCCTACCAAACTTACGGCAAGGTTCACATCAGGTCTGGTACACAGCATGGCATACATAATAGACCCTATGGTTGAGGCATAGGGGATGACACTCATCTTTTCTCTACCTTCTGTCGAGGTCGGGCATTGAGCCATGCTCAATTTCACACCTTGCAATACAGGCAAGAACCCCTTCTTGGACTGATCCATATTGAACTTCTTCAATATCTTGTCAAGGTATGTGCTTTGTGAAAGACCAATGAGGTGTCTCGATCTATCTCTATAGATCTTGATGCCTAATATGTAAGCAGCTTCTCCAAGGTCCTTCATTGAAAAACACTTATTCAAGTAGGTCTTTACGCTTTCCAAGAGTTCTATATCATTTCCCATCAATAGTATGTCATCCACATATAATATGAGAAATGCTACAGAGCTCCCACTCACTTTCTTGTAAACACAAGCTTCTCTATAAGTCTGCATAAACCCAAAAGCTTTGATTATTTCATTAAAGTGAATGCTCCAACTCCGAGATGCTTGCACCAGCCCATAGATGGATCGCTGGAGCTTGCATACCTTATCAACATTCTTAGGACCGACAAAACCTTCCGGCTGCATCATATACAATTCTTCCTTAAGGAAACTGTTAAGGAATGCTGTTTTGACGTCCATTTGCCATATCTCATAATAATAGAATGCGACAATTGCTAACATGATTCGGACGGACTTCAGCTTCGCTACAGGTGAGAAGGTCTCATCGTAGTCAACCCCTTGAACTTTTTGATAACCCTTAGCGACAAGTCGAGCCTTATAGACGGTCACATTACCATCCGCGGCAGTCTTCTTCTTAAAGATCCATTTATTTTCTATGGCTTGCCGATCATCGGGCAAGTTTGTCAAAGTCCATATTTGTTTTCATACATGGATCCTATCTCGGATTTCATGGCTTCAAGCCATTTGTTGGAATCCGGGCCCGCCATCGCTTCTTCATAGTTCGAAGGTTCACCGTTGTCGAACAACATGATTTCCAGGACAGTGTTGCCATACCATTCTGGTGTGGAACGTGTCCTTGTGGACCTACAAAGTTCAGTAGTAACTTGATCTGAATTTTCATGATCATCATCATTAACTTCCTCTCTAGTCGATGCAGGCACCATAGAAACATCTTCCTGAGCTGCGCTACTTTCCGGTTCAAGAAGTGTCAACTCATCAAGTTCTACTTTCCTCCCACTTAATTATTTTGAGAGAAACTGTTTCTCCAAAAAGGATCCATTCTTGGCAACAAAGATCTTGGCCTCGGATCTGAGGTAGAAGGTATACCCAATAGTTTCCTTAGGGTATCCTATGAAGACGCATTTTTCTGATTCCGGTTCGAGCCTTTCAGGTTGAAGTTTCTTGACATAAGCATCGCATCCCCAAACTTTTAGAAACGACAACTTAAGTTTCTTCCCAAACCATAATTCCTACGGTGTCGTCTCAACGGATTTAGATGATGCCCTATTTAAAGTGAATGCGGCTATCTCTAAAGCATAACCCCAAAAAGATAGCGGTAGATCGGTAAGAGACATCATAGATCGCACCATATCCGATAGAGTGCGATTACGACGTTCAGACACACCATTACTCTGAGGTGTTCTAGGCGGCGTCAGTTGTGAAACAATTCCACATTTCCTTAGGTGCGTACCAAACTCATGACTCAAATATTCTCCTCCACGATCTGATCGTAAGAAATTTATTTTCTTGTCACGTTGATTCTCTACCTCACTCTAAAATTCCTTGAACTTTTCAAAGGTCTCAGACTTGTGTTTCATTAAGTAGACATACCCATATCTACTTAAGTCATCAGTGAGGGTGAGAACATAACGATAGCCATCGCGAGCCTCAACGCTCATTGGACCGCACACATCAGTATGTATGATTTCCAACAAGTTCGTTGCTCGCTCCATTGTTCCGGAGAACGGAGTCTTGGTCATTTTGCCCATAAGGCATGGTTCACATGTGTCAAATGATTCATAATCAAGAGACTCCAAAAGTCCATCTGCATGGAGTTTGTTCATCCGTTTGACACCAATGTGACCAAGGCGGCAGTGCCACAAGTATGTGGGGCTATCATTATCAACCTTACATATTTTGGTATTCACACTATGAATATGTGTAACATCACGTTCGAGATTCAATAAAAATAAACCATTGACCAACGGGGCATGACCATAGAACATATCTCTCATATAAATAGAATAACCATTATTCTTAGATTTAAATGAGTAGCCATCTCGCATTAAACGAGATCCAGATACAATGTTCATGCTCAAAGCTGGCACTAAATAACAATTATTGAGGTTTAAAACTAATCCCGAAGGTAGATGTAGAGGTAGCATGCCGACAGCGATCACATCGACCTTGGAACCATTCCCGACGCGCATCGTCACCTCGTCCTTCGCCAGCCTCCACTTATTCCATAGCTCCTGTTTCGAGTTACAAATATGAGCAACCGCACCGGTATCAAATACCCAAGAGCTACTACGAGTGCTGGTAAGGTACACATCAATAACATGTATATCATATATACCTTTGGCGTTGCCAGCCTTCTTATCCGCTAAGTACTTGGGGCAGTTCCGTTTCCAGTGACCATTTCCCTTGCAATAAAAGCACTGAGTCTCAGGCTTGGGTCCATTCTTTAGCTTCTCCCCGGCAACTAATTTACCGGGTGCGGCAACTCCCTTGCCTTCCTTCTTGAAGGTCTACTTACCCTTGCCTTTCTTGAAACTAGTGGTCTTATTCACCATCAACACTTGATGTTCCTTTTTGATTTCCACCAACGCTGATTTCAGCATTGAATATAACTCAGGAATGGATTTCTCCATCCCTTGCATATTGTAGTTCATCACAAAGCTCTTGTAGCTAGGTGGAAGCGACTGGAGGATCCTGTCAATGACTGAGTCATCTGGGAGATTAACTCCCAGTTGAGACAAGAGGTTGTGCAACCCAGACATCTTGAGTATATGCTCGCTGACAGAACTATTTTCCTCCATCTTACAACTGTAGAACTTGTCCGAGACTTCATATCTCTCGACCCGGGCATGAGCTTGGAAAACCATTTTCAGCTCTTGGACCATCTGATATGCTTCGTGCTGCTCAAAACGCTTTTGGAGCCCCGGTTCTAAGCTGTAAAGCATGCCACACTGAACCAGGGAGTAATCATCACTATGCGATTGCCAGACGTTCATAACGTCTTGAGTTGCTGGGAAAATGGGTGCGTCACCTAGCGGTGCTTCAAGGACATATGCTTTTTTGGCAGCTATGAGGATGATCCTCAAGTTTCGGACCCAATCCGTATAGTTGCTACCATCGTCTTTCAGCTTGGTTTTCTCTAGGAACACGTTGAAGTTGAGGGCAACATTAACATGGGCCATTTCATATACAAGACATATTGTAAAGATATTTTAGACTAAGTTCATGATAATTAAGTTCATGTAATCAAATGATTTAACGAACTCCCACTCAGATAGACATCCCTCTAGTCATCTAAGTGTTACATGATCCGAATTGACTAGGTCGTGTCCGATCATCACGTGAGACGGACTAGTCATCAATGGTGAACATCTCCATGTTGATCGTATCTACTATACGACTCATGTTCAACCTTTTGGTCTCTTGTGTTCCGAGACCATGTCTATACATGCTAGGCTCGTCAAGTCAACCTAAGTGTTTCGCATGTGTAAATCTGGCTTACACCCGTTGTATGTGAACGTTAGAATCTATCACACCCGATCATCACGTGGTGCTTCGAAACAACGAACCTTCGCAATAGTGCATAGTTAGGGGGAACACCTTTCTTGAAATTTTAGTGAGGAATCATCTTATTTATGCTACCGTCATTCTAAGCAAATAAGATGTAAACATGACAAACATCACATGCAAATCACAAAGTGACATGATATGGCCAATATCATCTTGCGCATTTGATCTCCATCTTCGAGGCGCGGCATGATCACCTTCGTCACCGGCATGACACCATGCTCTTCATCATCATGATCTCCATCATCATGTCTTCATGAAGTTGTCTTTCCAACTATTACTTCTACTACTATGGCTAATGGTTAGCAATGAAGTAAAGTAATTACATGGCGTTTTCATTGATGCGCAAGTCATACAATAAATTAAGACAACTCCTATGGCTCTTGTCGGTTGTCATACTCATCGACATGCAAGTCGTGATTCCTATTACAAGAACATGATCAATCTCATACATCACATATATCATTCATCACATCCTTTTGGCCATATCACATCACATAGCATACCCTGCAAAAACAAGTTAAACGTCCTCTAATTGTTGTTGCATGTTTTACGTTGCGGCTATGGGTTTCTAGCAAGAACGTTTCTTACCTATGAAAAAGCCACAACGGTGATATGCTAATTGCTATTTACCCTTCATAAGGACCCTTTTCATCGAATCCGATCCGACCAAAGTGAGAGAGACAGACACCTGCTAGCCACCTTATGCAACAAGTGCATGTCAGTCGGTGGAACCTGTCTCACATAAGCGTACGTGTAAGGTCGGTCCGGGCCGCTTCATCCCACAATGCCGCCGAATCAAGGTAGTACTAGTAATGGTAAGCAAATTGAACAAATCATCGCCCACAACTACTTGTGTTCTACTCGTGCATAGAATCTACGCATAGACCTAGCTCATTATGCCACTTTTGGGGAACATAGTAATAATTCAAAATTTTCCTACGTGTCACCAAGATCAATCTAGGAGATACTAGCAACGAGAAAGAGAGGGAGTGCATCTTCATACCCTTGAAGATCGCTAAGTGGAAGCATTACAAGAACACGGTTGATGGAGTCGTACTCACGGCGATTCAAATCGCGGAAGATCTGATCTAGCGCCGAATGGACGGCGCCTCCGCGTTCAACACACGTACAGCCCGGGGACGTCTCCTCCTTCTTGATCCAGCAAGGGGAGAGGAGAAGTTGAGGGAGAGCTCCGGCAGCACGACGGCGTGGTGGTGGAGCTTGCGGTTTTCCTGCAGGGCTTCACCAAGCTCTACGGAGGAGGAGGAGGTGTTAGAGGAGGGAGGGGCTGCGCTAGGGGAAGGGTATGGCAGCCCTCCCACCCCCCACTATTTATAGGGGAAGGGGAGAGGGGGCCGGCCCCCTTAGATCCCATCTACAAGGGGGCGGCGACCAAGGGGGGGACTTGCCCCCCAAGTTTGGTGGAAGGCGCCCCCACCCCCTAGGGTTTCCAATCCTATGCGCCTTGGGCCCTTGGGGGGTGCACCAGCCCACTAGGGGGCTGGTTCCCACCTTTGTTCACCCCATTAAGTCCCCCAGGGCAAGTGCCCCACCCGATGGACCCCCGGACACCTTTCGGTGGAACCGGTACAATACTGATAACCCCCGAAACCATTCCGTTGACTGAAATTGGACTTCCCATATATAAACTTTACCTCCAGACCATTCCGAAACTCCTCATGACGTCCGGGATCTCATTCGGGACTCCGAACAACCTTCGGTAACCACATACAATTTCCCATAACAACTCTAGCGTCACCGAACCTTAAGTGTGTAGACCCTACGGGTTCGGGAACCATGCAGACATGACCGAGACATCTCTCCGGCCAATAACCAACAGCGGGATCTGGATACCCATGTTGGCTCCCACATGTTCCATGATGATCTCATCGAATGAACCACGATGTCTGGGATTCAATCAATCCCGTATACAATTCCCTTTGTCCACCGGTATGTTACTTGCCCGAGATTCGATCGTCGGTATCCCCATACCTCGTTCAATCTCATTACCAGCAAGTCTCTTTACTCATTCCGTAACGCATGATACCGTGACTAACTCCTTAGTCACATTGAGCTCATTATGATGATGCATTACCGAGTGGGCCCATAGATACCTCTCCGTCATACGGAGTGACAAATCCCAGTCTCAATTCGTGCCAACCCAACAGACACTTTCAGAGATACCTGTAGTGCACCTTTATAGCCACCCAGTTATGTTGTGATGTTTGGTACACCCAAAGCATTCCTACGGTATCCGGGAGTTGCACAATCTCATGGTCTAAGGAAATGATACTTGACATTAGAAAAGCTCTTAGCAAACGAACTACACGATCTTGTGCTATGCTTAGGATTGGGTCTTGTCCATCACATCATTCTCCTAATGATGTGATCCCGTTATAAACGACATCCAATGTACATGGTCAGGAAAGCACAACCATCTATTGATCAATGAGCTATTCAACTAGAGGCTTACTAGGGACATATTACGGTCTATGTATTCACACATGTATTACGGTTTCCGGTTAATACAATTACAACATGAACAACAGACAATTATCATGAACAAGGAATTATAATAATAACCATTTTATTATTGCCTTTAGGGCATATTTCCAACACAAAATTCCCCATTCTCAGCCCCCAGCCCTAGCTGGGTACAGTTCGGAGGCAATGCCTCCGTGATGGCGAGAGACTGCATTAAGTCCAATGCTTCATCTACGAGCAAAAGTGGGACCGAGAACTGCGGATCAGCTGGGCTGAGTTCGGCATAGGACACCTAATCGAACCCACTGAGTGCGTACCTCGGCAGTTCGGGATGACTGCCCAGAGCCGAATCTAAGATCGCATATGGGTCTTCGATCGGGAGTTCCACAAGGGGAAAAAGTCCAGCGGGGCTCATGCTCCCGTCTTCGGATGGCAAGACCTGCCCCGGATCTAAGGCCAAGGTGGGTGTGGGTGTCGAGCCCTGAATGGGGTCTGACAGGGGATCCAAAGAGTCTTCTCGGCGGGGACACAGAGTGGCGGCCGAAGCCGCGAACCCGTCGAAGACTAGGTCTCCTCGGATGTCAGCAACATAGTTCAGGTTTCCAAACCTGATCTGGTGGCCGGGGACGTAACTATCGACCTGCTCAAGGCGGCCGATCGAGTTGGCACGAAGCACGAAGCCACCGAACACGAAGACCTGCGCAGGAATAAAAATTTCCTTGGATGCAACATCATTATTGATGGAGAGGTAGGCCATCGATCCTTCTGTCAACGATACAGCGGAGCTCTTAATGAAAGCACCAATGTCGGTGTCAAAACCGGCAGATCTCGGGTAGGGGGGCCCAAGTTGTACGTCTGAGGATCAATGGTAACTATGGAGAAAGGACACAATGTTTACCCAGGTTCGGGCCCTCTTAATGGAGGTAAAACCCTACTCCTGCTTGATTATATTCGAGGGTATAGGGGTTACAAGAGTTGATCTACCTCGAGATCGATTCGGCTAACCCTAGATAGCTAGCCTAGCAATGTTGTGGTCCCGCCTCCGATCTATCCTCTGGTTTATATAGACACCGGGGGGCTTAGAGTTGTACAAAGTCGGTTTTACAGAAAGGAATAAGATATCCGGACACCTATACTTGCCATCCACACATACGGGAGTCCCTACCGGACACGAGAGATAATCTTCTGTCTTGTATCTTGACGGCCCATTAGTCCGGCCCACATTAACAAACCGGACGCCCAAGGACCCCCCCCCCCAGTCCAGGACTCCCACACCCGCCTTATATGAGTTATATGGTATTGTTCTTTGCATTTGATCTCTTTGGAGGTTGCTTCAGAGGGGGGCTCGCTGGTATGGTTAGCGCACCTGCCGGTGCAAGGTCTAGTTGTGTGCCCTTCCCAATGGACATACCCAGATCATCTTAACCTCATCTCCCCTCTCCGGTTACCATCACCATCAACCATATCAGCATCAACTTCTTCCTCTTCCTCTTCATAAACTTCATTATCATAGTAATCAATATCATTATCTGAGCAGCCTTGACGACCAGCCCGACCACCACCTCGGGAAAAACCACCTTCACCTCCACCTGAAGCTCTTCCTTCAGGTCCGAAGATCCAATAAACCCACATATTCTTGAATATGAGCGCTGACAGAGGATGAAGTCCATTGCCACGTTCCTTATAAACGTGCACAAACACCCCACATCCAAATACACCAATTGGACAACCTAACCTCTTCATCATGGCCTCTACCTCGCTCGCTTCGAGCTTGAAGACTTCTCATATATCACCTTCCCTAATCCGAAAGATTCGACCTACCAGGCTCCTGCAGAAACCATAACCCCCTCCGTCCCCAAAATACACCAACGAAGACCCGGAACAATCCAGGATCGTCCCTTGTTTAGTTTGAATTGGTTCAGTTGGAGGAATCAGATGGGAGGGGAAGAATTCTCTATGGTGGCGAAGATCGCCGCTGAGAGGAAAAGAGCCCTAACGAGAGGGGAAGATAGCGTTGTTTAGCTTCAGAAGGACTAGATAGATGTGCCGATTATCTTGGGATCGCCGCTCCCTTCTTCAAGACTTGAAGACGTCATCGTGGTGCTCCTCCCCGTGTATAGGATCCAGGTGAAACCCTTTGTCCATTGGACTCGTCAGCGGCGACGCTACACGATGTTGTCCCTTATAAGGCGTTGTTGTGGATCTTAGGTGTTATAGGGTGTAGCATAACGTTATATTCGGTCCTTCTTGTGCTCTCTTTCGGTAGCATAGTCGCGTGCGCCCGCATGATCTGGTTATCTCGAGATCGGTATTGTATAAGGGGTTACCTCACCATTTCATATCGTTCGGCCGTGTCTCTAGTCGGCCGGAATGAATAAGGCAGATCCGGCTGGCGGCCTCTCAAAATGGGCTGTCTTGCTGACGCGGGCTTCCTCCGACCCGGATCCTCTGTTTTTTCAGTCTCCACACAGCGTGAGCACCAACAAACCATCGCGCTCGGAGGCGTACGGCTTCGTGGGGTCCATCGCCGCGTCCGCCACCGCGCTCGCGTACATCGCGTGGGCGTACGCGCCGGAGCCGTGGCTCTGCCACATCGGCGCGACCTACTACCCCAACAAGTATCCGCCGCCACTGCAGCTGTTTCTTCCTCGCAATAAACGAGTCGCGTGCTGACTGTCATCTGTGCTGCTGCTGTCTTCTCAGGCGCTGGGCGGTGGCCGTTCCGGCGTTCGTGGCGGTGGCCGTTCCGGCGTTCGTGGCGGTGGCCGTGGCGCAGGGCTTGGTCCTGTACGTCGCGTCCAACTTCCTCCTCGCTCCTCCGCCGGCTTGCTTCAACACCATCTCCGGTGAGAATCAACATCTTCCTGTCCAAAAAAAGGGAACACAATTCGTTCCGCTATGGTCATTTCACATCTTCAGAAACCCTGTGGCTGACGATCCCCCGATCCATTCTCAGATGAGCACGCCCGGGAGCCGGCGTCGTCTTCCCTGCGGACGGGAGCGGATCAAGCCATCGAGCCCATCGCGGACATCCGCATCGACCGGATGAACAATCTCATGTTTGGCGAGCAAGGGTTTCATTCACTTCCAAGATGATGGACTCAGCTGAACCCATCATGATTTTTTTTTATGATAGATGTGCACGGGTTTTATTTATTTTTTTGCTTCCAAGATTCATTACTGAAGTGGCATTTGCATGCTCTACAAATTACAGTCTCCCTACTGCACTCACAAAATGTAACAAGTACTGCATAGGCCAGAAGTGAGTTTGCGCATGCCAGCCCATCTGTAATAACAGGCACATATAATGTACAACAACACACCTAACGAACACAACCGCATATGCAAACCGGCTCACCAATCGCAGCCTGAGCACACGGTCTTCCCATTCCCTCTCCACCACGCTGATTAGCCCGTGTAAAGTGCAAGAACAGCGCGTTCATCACTTTTCCTCGAACTCCACGTCGATGTAATCAGGCCCTGAGCTTCTTGAACCACCACCGCCACCGCCTCCCGAGGACCTGCTGTTTGGCTGCCACACAATGTTTTGGCAATTCATGCACCGGATCACCTGGTTGCGGTAGCCCACGAACCGCCTTTTACATGCTGGGCACGATCCCTGGAAGTAAAACTTACCAGGTCAGTGGTATTATAGCCGATTACTGCAGAAGAACAAATTGACGAGCAGCGATGCTGCAGAGGATTCCTTCAACCATCCAGAAATAACACATGATAAACCCAAATGTTATGCACGTATGAGGATCGGCCTGCTAAAGTGGTATGCTGCATAAAAAAAGAGCAACCGTATTTGCATCTTGGTTGAACTACTCGTCTACAATGCAAGGGTGACCACATTCGAGTCACTGATGTGAGATAAAACTATAGATCCAAGTCTAAACTGATGAAATGCTTCGTTGTACAGACAAACGCTCAAAGGGATTGAACAAAATGCTTAGGTTCTAACAATTAATACGAAAATCATACGTATAAAGCAACAACAGCCAGTCAGCCACACCCAGTCACATAGGGACTGCTGCAGACTACCTTTGAAGTGATTTAAATAAGTGGAGGACGAAATACTAAATTTAGAAAGATGGCCATTTACCTCAATAGCAACCCTGTTAGCAAAGGTCCCAAGGAGAAGAGGGGCTGCAAATGGTAGCACGAATGTACTGAAAATGAAAATTCTGAAGAGCCACCCCGACAGTGCAAGCCACACGAAAGTAAGTGTCTGCATCCAAATATGGAATATTATTTTCGGAGCATAATATTGAAGTAGAAAATTTTGGGTATGAGAAGGTGCTTAAAGTTAGAACTATTCATACAGTTTGGATCCTAAAAAATATAAGAAGGCACAACCGAGACAGCTTTAGTAAAGGTGTATCTAATAAAACTCCGTATATGGGTAAATTTTGCAAAGATTGTTTCCCCAATTATTAAAAATGTAGCAAGAGAAATGAATTGTGAATGCATGGGTGATAACTCTCACTTCTTTTCATATGTTCTTGTTCCTACATACACAAATGATATCAACAGCAGCGATCTTCAAGTGGCTATTTCACACTAGCATTCCCAGCCTCCTCGATATTTTATGATCATGCTATGGTTAACTTAGTGTTAGAAATCTAAGCACAAGCATCAGACCTGAGAAACAATCAACTACTGGGAACCTGTCTACACTAACTCACGGTCTACCTAAGTAACCACAACAATCAGTCAGACACCACCTCAAGCCTGTAAACCAATTGACCTTGACTGCAAACAACAAATTCTTTCTGCAAAATTAGCCCCAGCTAACAACTCACCCACTATTCCTAAACTAGGTCAGGACTTAGGAACAAACTAGTATAGCTCAATAGGTCTATCTGATTGATGCAAAACATGCTTACATATCACTAGCAAAATCCAAACGGTGATGATCTACGCAAGTATGTGAATGAGTACGCAGGATAATCGATTGATTTCAAGCTGCCAGTGAACTCACAGACAAGGCTCTCCCGATAGGAGTCGCCAGGAAGTCACTCAGCTCCCTCCGATACTGCACACCAAAAGCACAAATTAGCCATAAATTGAGCCAGCAGCTAGGCGCTAATAGGTCATAGCATGGTGGAGAGCATCTGTACTCTAGGCCAGCTGCGGGAGAAGTCGACGGAGAAGGACCGCCATCGCCGGCCGACGCCGAGCTCCGCGTCGATCTCAGCGGCTCGTTCCCGCGCCGCGCGCGCGGCCTCGGCCACGCGGCGCGAGATCGAGTACCTCCCGTCCAGGCGCTGCGCGGCCTGTCGCGCCTCGAAGGAGAGGCGCTCGGCCCCCGCGTTGGCGCCCCGCCAAGCGCGCTGCAGAAGGCCGTCGAGGTCGGCGCGGCCGAAGAAGGCGCGAGGGGACACCGTCGAGGCCCGCCCGAGCTGAACACGGCGAGCAGGAACAGCGGAGCGCGAGAGGTGGAGGAGGCGGCCGGGGCTGGTCCGGGTCGACGGCGGTGGGGGGTGATGCCACCGAGGAGGTGCGAGCGTGGACGCCATTCCGGCGCGTGCGAGGGCGAGAGTGCGTCGCGTGGTCGCGAGATTATTGTGCGGATGGGGTCGCTCGGTTCGTGGGCCGTGTTGGGTTAAGGCCTCTGCTCTCGTGCTCGAGGCCGCCCGTTGGTTGCTTCAAAACAAACTGTCGACGTAATGCGCAGCCCAACGCGCGTCTTGGGCCAGCCCAACTCGGGTTATCATTTTCCTCTTTTCTCTTTCGTTTCTTCTTTTTTCTATTCACTTTTAATTTTAGGACTGTGCTAACTCGGGTTATCATTTTCCTTTTTTCTATTTTTGATGGTACATTTCCCTTAACTCGAACCCACTACTCAGTTTTGCCCCTAATTTTTAGGTATGCTCAGTTTTGCCCCTCCGCCGTTAGTGTCACTTATAGAAATGCCCTTTTGCGCTGTTACCATCTGGTCAAAGGACTTTGACCATCCAGAAAAAATAGCAAAAAAAATCAAAAAAATCTGAAATTTTGTGGGATCGAAGATAGTCATGTCCGCAAGGCGCGTGCAAATTTTTGTGCCATTCGGACAACTCTTACGATGCCCAAACACAACAAAAATGTGCACCTAAGTATCTTCAGTCCCACAAAATTTCATATTTTTTGATTTTTTTTATATTTTTTCGAATTTACTGTTCACATGCGTACAAAATTTATGATTTCCTTTGCCACGAGCTCCCAGGGTGTCCGAACGGCACAAAAATTTGCACGCGCCTTGCGAACATGACTATCTTCGATCCCACAAAATTTTGGATTTTTTGAATTTTTTTGCTATTCTTTTTGATGGTCAAAGTCCTTTGACCAGACAGTAACGACGCAAAAGAGTATTTCTATAAGTGACACTAACGGTGGAGGGACAAAATTGAGCATACCTAAAATATAGGGGCAAAACTGAGTAGTGGGTTCGAATTAAGGGCAGAACTGGAATTGGCCCTATCCTTTTCTCTTTCTATGGATCCCACTTTCTCTTCCTTTCTAACTACTCCTTTCGTTTCATAATGTAAGTCGTTTTTTGACACTACACTACACTATTGCTATAATGGTCATACATTATGAGACGAAGGGAGTACTAATCACTCATCTAATTCTTTTTTTGTTAATTCTTAATCATGTTCTCGGGGTGAAAGACATGCTGACATTTATTTGTGATTTCTTGCATGCATGCAAACTACAAGACCAAACAGAGTATGTCAGCGACAGATTCTTTCTATTGCGAAACTTAAAATGTTTTCTAGCTCAAACCGTCGGTCCAGTTAAAAAACTGTTTTCACATTAAAAAATTACCACTGCGAGATTTTCAAAACTAGATTCAATGTTAATATGTTACGACAAAAAAATTTAGATAAAAAGTTAACAGGCATAGGCTACATAAGTTAACATGTTTGTAACACCTAAGTTACCAAGCTGTTTTGTAGCTCAAATATTTGGTCTAATTGAAAATTTGTTTTCACATAAACAATTCGCCATGATATGACCTTCGAAACTAAATCCCATGTTGGTATTGTTTCAATGATTTTTTTGTATAAAAAGTTGTCAGGCCTGCTATACGTAACTTATCGCATTTGTGACACATAAGTTATCAAGTTGTTTTCATAGAAATTATCGGGCACGAATAATTGTATTCCAAGCTTTCTCTAGTGCATGCTTTTATTTACCAGACCTAATCTAAGTAAGTTATCACCTGTTATGTATGTATATTATCATGCTATTTACAAATGAGTTACCGTGATACGTTTTCAATAATTTTTTTCCCGGGACAAAGTTGCTGTGGTGTTTGTGTGTGGTTACAAAAGTCATTTGATGGCTAAATAAAATATAAAGTTGTTGTTGTAAAAGAAAACAAAAATAGAAAAAGAAAGAAACCTATACCGTGTCATTGGGCTTTACTAGGCTATAGTGAAGCCCAACCCACCAGGGTTGGTGAAAGGATCGATATGGTTGACTAGAGGGGGGTGAATAGGCAACTACTAGTTTTTAGCTTTTCTTAACAAATTAGGTTTAGCAACAAATAGGTTGTCTAGATGTGCAACTAGGTGAGCAACCTATATGATGCAAACAATGACAACAAGTGCAAGCAAATGATACAACACAACAATAGCTTGCACGAAGTAAAGGGAAGAGATAACCACAAGTGGAGCCGGTGGAGACGAGGATGTGTTACCCAAGTTCCTTCCTTTTGGGAGAAATACATCTCCGTTGGAGCGGTGTGGATGCACAATGCTCCGCAAGAATCCACTAGGGCCATCGTATTCTCCTCATGCCCTCACACAATGCGAGATGCCGTGATTCCACTAGTGGTGCCCTTGAAAGCGGCAACCGAACCTTTACAAACAAGGTTGGGGCAATCTCCACAACTTGATTGGAGGCTCCCAACGACACCATGGAGCTTCACCATAATGGAATGTGGGTCCGAGGTGACCTCAACCGTCTAGGGTGCTCGAACACCCAAGAGTAACAAGATTCACAAGGGATTAGTGGGGGGAATCAAATTTCTCTTGGTGGAAGTGTAGATCCGGGCCTTCTCAACCAAACCTTAGAAAATCAACAAGTTTGATTGGCTAGGGAGAGAGATCGGGCAAGAATGAGCTTTGGAGCAACAATGGAGCTTGGGGGAAAAGTGGTAGGTATTCTTGGGGAAGAAGACCCCCTTATATAGTGGGAGGGGACAATCCAACCATTATCCCCTTATTTAGCTCGCAGCAAGCGGTACTACTGCTCTAGGGAGCGGTACTACTGCTGGCCGCAGTGGTACTGCCGCCCGGCCCAGTGGTACTACCATTGGGCCTTGCACAACGCCTAAGGGAGAAGGAACAAAGAGGAGGGCCATTGAGCGGTACTAGTAGCGGTAGTAGTGCGGTACTACTGCTGCTACTGCCCCTGAACCCGACACAAGACATGCAGGTCTCAAGTCGAGGCGGTACTCGCACAGAACCAAAGCCGTACTACCGCCTATGGTCGTGGGCGGTACTACCGCTTATTGGCTTTCAGCGGTACTGCCGCTTTAGGGACGTAGTACTACCTCTGGCGCCTCCCTTATAGCACTTCCACAATAACAAGTATACTCCAAGGATGAGGGAAGGAGCTGGGGGTGCGACAAAGATGTGTACGTGTTGATTCCACCCTAGCCTTTCCGATACGAACTCCATTTTGATAGTACAATATCTCCTATGACTCAAGTCCGCCAAAACCAAAACGAAAGAAAACTACACCATCTTCACTTTGAGCTCCGAGGGGAATAAATCATTGATAATCCACAAGTATAGGGGATCAATTGTAGCCTTTCTCGATAACTAAGAGTGTCAAACCCAACGAGGAGCTAAACACTACTGCAGGATACTACTAACACGACACTATGATCAGAGAGCCTTTGACGAAACTATGTGTGATGCATTAATCCCAAACGGTGGTGTAAAAAACTCGTCAAAAGGTGCAAAACGTTTGCGATGGCAGAGCCATCAAACACGGTTCAGATTTTAGTTGCATGTGCGATGCAGGGCACACGGTTAATCCATTCGAATTGTTTGTGATGAGGCAGAACAACAGAAACAGACAGCCATATCAATGTGTGTGCGATATACGGCATACCGTTCACTCTGATGAACTGTTTGCTGTTAGGGAGTGCAACAGAAATGGTTAGCCAGATCAAGGTGTGTGTGATATACGACATACGGTTCACTCGAACGAACTGTTTTTGATTAGGGAACACAACAGAAACGGTTCAACTTAACAAGATGTGTGTGATATGCGGCATACAGTTCACATGGATGAACTATTTGCGATGAGCCAAAAGATGAGTGTCTAAATAAGATGTGTGTGATACATGGCAAACAGCCGACTCGGATGAACTGTTTGCGATGAGAAATTACAACACAGACGGTTAATGCAGTTAGTTCATGTGCAATTCTGTGTATACAAAAAACTTTGAAAAATGCAAACTAGTTACTTGCGGTGGCTAGGAGCATCGCACACGATGCGTCTGCGAGTACTCGTGTGCGATGATTAGTAAGTTACACATACGTTTCCTTATGTTAACACATGTCTGAATTTGCAATATGGACAGTTAATATGCAAATGCCTTCTGGACATTGGGCACACGCTTAAACTCAATGAACTGTGTACGATACTAATACTTTCCATGAAAATTTAAGAACTTGGCTAACATCATTTGAGTAACACACACACACACACACACACACACACACACACACACACACACACACATATATATATATATATATATATATATATATAGTGGTTACACTATTCGACAAAAGGAGGATACTTAACATAGTAACAACTATCACATTTTAAGAGGCTAAGGGCCAACAACCATATGGTCCATATCTACATACTTAACATAGTAACAGCTAGCACATTTTAAGAGGCCGAGGGCCAACAACCACAACTATCCACTGGAAGCATCTTGATCACGGCGACTCAACATCTTGTCAACGAAAAGGAAGAGCCCTCCTGTGCCTTGGTAGAGCATGAGTAGAACAGTGTCTCCAATTTTCCAATATGGATGCATTGCCACGACAAGCGAGAACTTGTTAATTTGAATGGTTCCATTTTTGCGGGAAATGCAGTACCTTGCAATTACTTTGGTGTTATTAGCAGGCACAAGTGTAATTGTCCACGCCGGGAAATCGATCCAGGAACTGCTACGACGGGCAGTTTCGGTTGAAATGTAGAATAAAAACCAGTTGTAACATATCGTTGAAGATATATATAGTTTATGAGCGTCAACATTAAAATAAGACTTTTTACCAGCATTTTGTGCACACAATTGGTCTTGTTCAATGTGTGCACCATAGGTATAATTAATCCCATCCAAAATCCAGCATTCATACGTTGTGCTATCTTTGTCAGATTATCAACAAAGTTTATGACATGCTTCAAGTCCTTCCAGTGAAATTTGGTACGCTTAGTAACATACAGATCGTTCACCATGCATCCAACATATCCTGCTTAAAAGGTGGAAAGGTATTATTTATTTAGAACATGGCAGAAGAATATATAGTGCACATAAATTGGTAAAAGGAATTTGTTACTGTCCAGGAATGGAGTCAGAAAATGAAATCACAATTGGTTACTTAAATAGTGATCAATTAGTCAGAACGAATACCCCAATTTTGCTATGTAATATGACATCATGGAGAAAGTTGAAAGGACACTAACCTCAATCAGACTTTGATCTGCTGATGACATTGGGAAAGTAAACATCCATGTTAATTAGACCAGGCTGTGTTGCATGCACTAGAATTTTGTTGCGAGCTTTCAATTCATAACACTTAGACATTTTTCTCCAAAGGTCCGCATTAAAACAGGAGTGACCATCTTTATCAAGTTTGACGCTAACCATCATTGTAAATCCATGTTGCATTGTTAATATGACATCCTGGGAGTCATCAACAAAGTAAAGCCCAAGATTTCCTTCTACTCCCGCTCTTGCAAAGCAAGGGATGTACTGCTTGAAATGAAAATTAAGATCGTAAATTCGATATATTGAAATAACAGAGCAAGATGCAAATATGGGAGTAACTGATAGAACAGATCAATATATAGATGAAAGCAAAGTACAAAAATATATAATTAAAAATATATAATGTAACAAAGATTTGATGCAAATATGAGAGTAACTGAATGAAAAATACATCATATATTTGCCTAATATATGGGGGGGGGGTCGGCTTTGACATCTAGGCTGCATGTGGCACCATACCTTTTATCCAAATGTAGCAACAAACGGTATATGTTCACAAATTTAGGCCATGCCGATCGTGGTAGGTTGAGATTGAACATACCGAGTGCTTCCTGAAGTCATTCGGAATGGTGAGATAGAACTTCATTTCCGACTGGCCACAACCACACTTGCCCGATTTGTGCTCGCACTGTGGACACATGAATGAACACCCATGAATCAACTAGAACAAAAATGAATCCACGGCGATTTCCCCCGGTTGGTTAACAAGGATGGATGGACTGTGATAAGAGAAGACTGAATATTTCGCTAAGTTGATTACTTCTCCATGAGAAAAATCCCCGACCCAATCCCACAGAAAACCCCAATCGACAAGAGTCTAGAATTTCGATGCAGATAGATGGCGGAAAGCGGTAGGGGCGAAATCTCGTGTCGTTTGGAGCGCGATCTCCGGCCTCCGACAACAGTCGTTGAACTTAGGGGGCCGCCGCGATAAAAGTTGATGAGGTGCAGAGTTGCGGAGGAGTCCGCGGTGAGTGGGTGGGGACGAAGTGGGCGAGGGTTTTCTTTTTTCCTTTTGCATGTGTGGGTGAACACACACGGTTCACAGAGGGGACGGAGATGAATCATGTGCGATAGTAAATCACTGAGATTGAGTGGGAATCCAAATTTCCTTTGTCCTTTGTCCATGAGTTTTTTTCTACGATGAACATAAACCCTGCAAATCACCGTGTTCAAGTTTGGCACTTTTCCGGGTTCATTTACAATATTTAGGAGATTATGTGCATTTTCTAGGCATTAATGCACATAATTCTAATTCAAACAATCGGTACTTGAAAAGGTGCACGAGAACGGTCTGAAAAACCATGATCGTGCTATTTAGTAAATTCTCACGCCTTTTACAAGGAATGGGCATATATTTCAAGGAAATGTGTTTACTGGGTACTATACAAAAATGAAATACATGCTTGGAAAACATGACGCATGCCGTGGTGCCATGGTATGGCCTCACCATGCCCTGGTAAAAAATTGAGAATGTTTGTCTTATGTCATCATGCATGCCATTCATAAATTGAACCATCACCGAGGAAATTTCATGGTTTCGTGGGGGAAATCAGCAAGATTGAAGGGGTCGGGAACCCAAATTTCCTTCCTAGCTTGTCATTCAGTTTTTTCTACAATCAACATACTCCCTCGAATGCAGCGTGTTCAAATTTGGCATTTTTCCGGGCTCATTTACCATATTAGGGGATTATGTGCATTTTCTAGGCATTAATCCACATAATTCAAATTCAAACAATAGGTGCATGAAAAGGTGCATAAGAACGGTCTGGAAAAACCATACTCGTGGTATTTAGTAAATTCTCAAGCCATTTACAAAGAATGGACAGAGATTTCAAGGGAATCCGTGGCAATAGTCAACCACAAACGCGTCATTTACTGGGTTATCAACTATAGAAAAATAAAATACGTGTTTGCAAAACATGACGCCTGGCATGGCGCCATGGTATGGCCTCACCGTGAATTGGTTAAAGCTGAGAAGGTTTGATTTATGTCGTCATGCACGCCCTTCATAAATCGAACCATCACCAAGGAAGTTCCATGCTTTCGAGAGGGAAATCACCAAGATTGAAGGGGAATCCAATTTTTCGTCCTAGTTTGTCATTCAGTTTTTTTTCCAACAATCAACATACCGCCTCAAATGCAACGTTTCAAATTTGACATGTTTCCGGGCTCATTTACCATATTTAGAGGATTATTTGCATTTTCTAGGCATTAATGCACATAATTCAAATTCAAACAATCGGTGCACGAAAAGGTGCACAAGAATGGTCTGAAAAACCATGCTCATGCTATTTAGTACATTCTCATGCCTTTTATAAGGATTGGGCAGATATTTCGAGGAAATGTGTGGCAATAGTCAACCATAAACGCGTTGTTTACTGGGTTAACAACTATACAAAAATGAAATACATGCTTGGAAAACACGACGCCTGGCGTGGTGCCATGGTATGCCTCACCATGCCCTGGTAAAAATTTGAGAATGTTTTCCTTATGTCGTCATCCACGCCTTTCATAAATCGAACCATCACTCAGGAAGTTTCATGGTTTTGAGGGGAAATCACCAAGATTGAAGGGGGATCCAAATTTCCTTTGTCCTTTATCCATGAGTTTTTTTCTATGATGAACATACACCCTGCAAATCACCGTGTTCAAATTTGGCACTTTTCCGGGTTCATTTACCATATTTAGGGGATTATGTGCATTTTTAGGCATTAATGCACACAATTCAAATTCAAATAATCGGTGCTTGAAAGGGTGCATAAAAATGGCCTAGAAAACCATGCTAATGCCATTTAGTAAATTCTCATGCCTTTTACAAGGAATGGGCAGATATTTCGATGAAACGTGTGGCAATAGTCAATCACAAATGTTTGTTTATTGGGTTTTCAACTATAGAAAAAAATTGAAATAAATGCTTGAAAAACATGACGCCTGGCATGGTGCCATGGTACCTCACCATGCCTTGGTAAAAATTGAGAAGGTTTGGCTTATGTCATCATGCACGCCCTTCATAAATTGAACCATCACTAAGGAAGTTCCATGCTTTCGAGAGGGAAATCACCAAGATTGAAGGAGAATCCAAATTTTCTTCGTTCTTTGCCCTGGAGTTTTTTTTCTATGATGAACACACAACCTGCAAATCACCGTGTTCAAATTTGGCATTTTTCCGGGTTCATTTACCATATTTAGGGGAATATGTGCATTTTCTAGGCATTTAGCGCATATAAATCCAATCCAGCTACAACTGCAAGGGTGTGATGTGAGGGACGTGGATTGCTGTTCAATCACTGCGCATCCTATGGTGCACACGCGCGATCCGCGTGGCTGGGGTTCCGGCCAATCATAACACAACACACAATAGGCTCACACACACTGTTTCCAAAGCGATGGAGATGAACCGTGTGCGATAATGAAAGAGCAAAATTGTAAGGGAAGCCAAATTTCCTTTGTCGTTTTTTGTTGATCTCTTAAAAACCACCGCACTGTACCACTGCCCGACCCCTCTATCCCAGAGCTCTCTCCAAGTGTCGTTCATGGCACCATGGTGCATAGTAACTGGTAAGGAAGCGATGGCATCCCACCGCGCCGCGTTCCTCACCGCCCACGACCGCACACATGGTAAGGAAGTGATGGCATCTCTACACGCCGAGTTAATCACCGCCGGTGGCCACACAGTTACATGGGCGGACTTTGAGGCTGCATGGCCGAATGGGCGGTGGATCTAGAGATGTCCAAAGCCACACAAAAGGAGCGGAGAAGGCAGAAAGCAGTCAAGAAAAGAGTGTCCCATCGCCACAAGAAAGAAGAGGCTGCATGCCTTGATGAGGAGAGCTTGGCAGAGACATAAGCACGGTGGGCTGCTGCCTACAAGGCCGGGAAGGAGAATACTGGCATCTGGCCAGCATGCCCTGATGGCAGCATGTGATAAGTAGTTTAAGTTTGTACTATTAGAGCATATTACCAGTAGTACTTTAAGTTTGTAGTATTAACGTACAATGTCGGTAAGAGCATCCTTTGAGGGCTTTGAGCGTTGATTAGCATGTGTGCCCGTGTGCATTTTTTGCGTTAATCATTAGAAGATCACAAAACACATGGTTTATATGCCGTACCCATGTGCGTTTTTTGCGTTAATGATCCATAAGTCAGTTACCTGTGCGATGTTTCCTACTAAACCAGGCGTACCATTGACTGAAAAAATCAACTACACATGTACATTTTTTTGGAGATGGGATCTGCCAATTTTCTGTTTTCTCGCACATGAGTATTTTATGCACTTCGCCTGTGTTGTGTGTTTCCTCGCCCAAGTTTCAAGTTTCGCAGAAAAATTTTCATTAGGCGCGCGATTTCAAAATTTATTCCTCCAACCACATCCCCACCATCAAATTTCCTCAATATCTCCCCCCGCGCCTCCCCCTACCGGCAGCTCAAACCACCACCGCTGCAACCGCAACTTCAACCACTTCTACGTTCTGCTCTAATCCAGTCAGGTAACCCACCGATCTCAATCACGGCCCCGACCTGATTGCTTAAATGGCGCCTGTGAAACATCCTCATGCCTCCAAATCCCCACCGCCCCTACCTCCAGAGCATCGCCGCACAAGCCCAACCACATATCATGTGGAGGTCGAGGAGCTGATGGCGGTCCATGGCGCGATGGCCGCTGTGTGTGCTGACCCAGAGGAACACCTCGCCTCCGCCACCCCCAACATGGTGCAGGCTCTGGCCGAGATGAAGTGCCCCAATGACTACCCCCCTAGGACTTAACATGTATGATCTGACAAGCTAAATCTTACTAATACCACTTGCAATGGCTATGTTTTGTATGGTTGATGTATTAAGCATGTTCGTGCCTTGTTTATTTAAGTACTGCACACTGTGTGATGTTCAAGTATTAACTATCCAGCTCAATTTCACCACTACCAGCAACAAACTTACAATACATGACTCAGGATATCACTAAAGATGCTGCCCATTTGCTATTTTTGGTGGATACTAACCTTGTTTTACTTAACATGCCTGTCCATGTACTTACGCATGGTCATAACGGCCGATCATGTTGTTTGCCGTCGAGGTTAGCTGCATCCCATGTCTTACAGTATTTCACATCATTTGTGCAATTGCAGTTTAACTTCTACCATTTACTGGTTGCCTGTAGGTACACATGTCAGTGGCACTGATCCACGCTTCGACCCGGAGGAACAGCTCGCCTCCGCCGCTGCTGACTTTGGGCGGGCTCTGGACAAGATAAAGTTCCCCAACAACTACCTCTCAGGACTTATCAAGTATGTACTCACCGGTTCAATCTTAACAATACGAGTTGCAATTAATGGCTATGTTTTGTACGGTCGATGTATTAACTATTAAGCATGTTGTAGTAAACATGCCTAACACATTTTAGCTACTTTCCCTACCTTTTTATAAACAACTAGGCCATTCTCTGTTCTGGCAGCAACTGCCTTGTGATGTTTAACTCTGCCAATTGCATTTTTATCAGTACCGGTTTCAATGGCTATTAAGCTTGTTGCAATTAACAGTTCAATCCATTTTTAATCAGTTGTATTTCAATGGCTACAAACTTACAGAACATGACTTAGGATGTTGTTAAGCCTGTTGCAATTAACAGCTGTATCCATTTTTTAATCTGTCCCTTTGCTACCATGCTACTCTCCGCAATGAAGGTATACTAGAGATGCTGCCCATTTGATATTTTTGGTGGATGCTAACACTGCTGTACTTAACATGCCTTTCCATGTACTTACGCAGGGCCATAACGGGTGATGCTGTTGTTTGCCGTCGAGGTTAGTTGCATCCCATGTCTTATAGTATTTTACATCATTTGTGCAATTGCAGTTTGGCTTCTAACATTTACTTACTTCTTGTAGGTACACATGCCGGCGACATTGATCCACGCTTCGACCCGGAGGAAGGGCTCGCCTCCGCCGCCACTGACTTTGGGCAGGCTTTGGCCAAGATGAAGTGCCCTAGCAAGTACCTCTCATGACTTACCAAGTATGAACTCACCAGTTCAATCTTACCAATACCAGTTGAAATTAATGGCTATGTTCTGTACGGTCGATGTATTAAGCATGTTGTAGTAAACATGCCTAACACGTTTTAGCTATTTTCCCTACCTTTTTATAGACAACTGGACCATTATCTGCTCTGGCAGCACCTGCCTTGTGAAGTTTAACTCTGCCAATTGCATTTTTATCAGTACTAGTTTCAATGGCCATTAACCCTGCTGCAATTAACGGTTGTATCCATTTTTAAACAGTTGTATTTCAATGGCTACAAACTTACAAAACATGAATTAGGATGTTGTTAAGCCTGTTGCAATTAACAGTTGTATCCATTTTTTAATCCGTCCCTTTGCTACCGTGCTACTCTTTCCCAATGAAGATATCACTACAGATGCTGCAGGTTTATTACCATTTTCTATTTTAGGTGGATGTTAACCTTGTTGTAGTTAACATTGGCTTTCCATGTACTTACATAGGGCTACAATGGGCGATGTTGTTGTTTGTCGTCAAGGTTAGCTGCATCCCATGTCTTATACACGATCTGTTCCTAAATATAAGTATTTTTAGAGATTCCAATATAGACTACATAAGGAGCAAAATGAGTGACTTTAGATTCTAGTCTAAACTATGTAAATTCTATATACATCCGTATGTAGTTCATATTCAAATATCTAAAAATACTTATACTTAGGAACACAGGTAGTTGTATTTTACATCATTTGTGTAATCTCAGCTTAGCTTCTAACATTTACTGGTTGCTTGTAGGTACATATATGAGCGGTATTGATCCACTCTTCGATCCCTTTTGCGTATGGGGCAATGAGATATTCATGAACAAGCATCAAGTGAGGAAACTAAGAAAGATAGTTAGGCGAACGAAACAGGTGATGGGAATTAAGCTCTTTATTTACACTTTGTCCAAGACAACTGTGAACTTTAGGATGGTAAGTAATGTGTTGCCTTTTCCCCCTGCCCACAACAAGTTACTCTATTAGACCTCACTATCTGATATTTTTCTCTTTTCAGTGGTTTCCGAAGCTATTTATTGATGATTACCTTGCAAACTACATGACCGGAGTGGAGGCAACGAAGGTTAAAGTATATAATTCATGCTACCATGACAATGCTCTAGAAGTCTTCCTAAAGGCGGTGAAGGATGGGCAGGCGATCGTCACAAGGGGTTGGACGAAAGTTGTTCGTGCCTATGGCATGCAGGAAGGCACATTATGGGCATTCCGCTTCTTCAACACCATCGACAGTCAAAATGATTTACACTTGTCTGTTCACCTTTACCGCCTCTAAATATTGTGGTTTATCATAGTTAATTGTTGTCTAATCGTGTAATTACTAAACATATTGTACTGACAATTTTATTTATGGATTCGTTGTTGAACCATTGTGCTGAGAATTTGAATTGCATGTTTCATATTTCAAAATTTCCAATTCGAATAATAAATTACAGGAAAAAATAAAAATATACAGGAGCAAATAAAATAATGTGCACACGCTTAGAAAGAAAACAAAGTGTGCGATGAAAAAAGAGAACATACGGTCAAGGTTGTCAGAATTGTGATTTTGTTGTACGATTCTATGACTTTACGATCCAAATTAACCCCTCTGATTCTACGATTTTACTTCATGGAATCTATGTTTGTACAATCCTGATAGTGAAGATTCTACGATTTGCGATCTTGTCATCAAAGCTCAGATCCGATTCAAAATCACGATTCTGACAACCTTGCATACGGTTCTTTGACGTGAAACATTTGCGATGCCCGACGAACGCACACATGGTTTCGTATCATATGCGTGTGTGATTCATGGTAATAGGACAAATGTTTCAAACCAGTGTGCGTGTTTGATAGGAATACCAATCGCACACAGTTATGAAAATGGACACATTGGCGTTAGTAGAGGCACCGCACACATTTTACAATCTTGAACCGTGTGCGATAACGTACCTATCACAGACATATCGATAGGTTAAATGTTGATGTCCACCTTTTTCACACGACTATAGCAGAGTAATCGTTTGGGATGTCTCTCTGATCAGAAACGTAACGTCGAGATGTAACATGTGAGACTGGGGCGACTTCTCATACGTTTATTCTATGGCGATCAGCAGTAGCTGCTCGCCCATACCTGACGGTTTCTGGGCCGTGTGGGAAGGACCCCCCTATTGCCCACGCTCACTTGGCGACGGTTCCAAATGCCATCCGCGGAAAGGGGTTAAAAGCCGTTTGTATAGCACCTTAAGGTACCAGTGAAAGGTAGAACAAATATTCCCTCAAGTTCTATCGACCACCGGTACAACTCTACGCATGCTTAACATTCGCTTTACCTAGAACAAGTATGAAACTTGAAGTACTTTGTAGGTGTTGTGGGATAGGTTTGCAACATAATAAAGAGAACGTAAATTAAAACTAGGGGTTGTTTAGATAAAGAAACAACCAAATTATTTTTAGTAGAGAGCTTTTTATCACAAGAAAGTTATTTGTCCCTAGGCAATCGATAACTAGATCGGTAATCATTATTGCAATTTTATACGAGGGAGAGGCATAAGCTAACATACTTTATCTTCTTGGATCATATGCACTTATGATTGGAACTCTAGCAAACATCCGTAATTACTAAAGATCATTAAGGTAAAACCCAACCATAGCATTAAAATATCAAGTCATCTTTATTCCCATATGCAAACAACCTACTTACTCAGGTTTAAGCTTCTGTCACTCTAGCAACCCACCATAAGCAAATCATGAACATATTGCAAACCCTACAGCGGGGATCCCTCACGCTTGCACGACACAAAGAGCACCATAGGGCAACACGAATAATAAAACATACAACTCTAACCAATCATGATCATCAATCAACTCTAACCAAAACAGATCTACTCAAACATCATAGGATAGCCATACATCATTGGGAAATAATATATAGCATTCAGCACCATGTTTAAGTAGAGATTATAGCAGGTAGAAGAGAGGTTAGACCACTGCATAGAGGGAGAGAGAGTTGGTGATGACAGCGGAGAAGTTGTTGGTGTAGATCATCGTCACGATGTTGGCCCCGACGGCGTTCTGGCACCACTGGCAGAGAGGGGGAGAGAGCCCCCCTCCTCCTTCTTCTTCCTTGACCTCCCCTAGATGGGAGGAGGGTTTCCCCTCTGGTCCTTGGCCTCCATGGTGGCGGAGGGGCGGGAGACCCTCCAAGATTGGATCTCTCTCTCTGTTTCCTTCTATTTCCGCATCCCAGGTTCTATCCTTTCACCGTTTCTTAAATTCCCAAAGATACATAACTCTGATTGGGCTAGCTTTCTTGCGGCTGAAGAAGGGCACCAACCGCCTTACGTGGTGGCCACAAGGGCCCAGGGCGCGCCCTGCCCCCTGGGGCGCCCCCCCTGTCTTGTGGCCCCCTCGGGCATCATCTCGCCTTGATTCTTTTTCCCAAAAATCACATATATTCCAAAAAAAATCTCCATAAGTTTTTATCGCGCTTGGACTTTGTTTGATATGGATTTTCTGCGAAACAAGAAACATGCAACAAACATGAACTGGCACTGAGCACCAGATCAATATGTTAGTCCCAAAATGGTATAAAAAATTGCCAAAAGTATATGAAAGTTGTAGAATTGGCATGAAACAATCAAAAATTATAGATACGATGGAGACATATCAACATCCCCAAGCTTAATTCCTGCTCATCCTCGAGTAGGTAAATGATAAAAATTAATATTTTTTGCTGTGGAATGCTACCTAGCATAATCTTGATCATATAATCTAACCATTGCATGAATATTAAGACACGAGTGATTCAAAGCAATAGTCTATAATTTTACATAAAGACAATATTAATTCAAGCATACTAATAAAGCAACCATGTCTTCTCAAAATAACATGGCCAAAGAAAGTTATCCCTACAAAATCATATGGTCTGGCTATGCTCCATCTTCACCACACATGGTATTTCATTATGCACAACCCCAGTGTCAGCCAAGCAATTGTTTCGTACTTTTATGTTCTCAAACTTTTTCAACTTTCACGCAATACATGAGCGTGAGCCGTGGATGTAGCACTATAGGTGGAATAGAAGGTGGTTGTGAGGAGGAGATAAAAGAGGAGAAAGTGTCACATCAACTAGGCAAATTAATGGGCTATGGAGATGCCCATCAATCGATATCGATGCAAGTGAGTATGGATTGCCATGCAACAGATGCACTAGAGCTATAAGTGTATGAAAGTTTAAACTGAAAACTAAGTGGGTGTGCATCCAACTTGCTTGCTCATGCAGACCTCGGGCATTTGAGGAAGCCCATCATCGGAATATACAAGCCAAGTTCTATAATGAAAATTCCCACTAGTATATGAAAGTGATAACTCAAGAGACTCTCTATATGAAGAACATGGTGCTACTTTGAAGCACAAGTGTGGTAAAAGGACAGTAGCATTTCCCTTTCTCTCTTTTTCTCTCATTTTTTTTTCATTTTTTTTCATTTTTTCATTTTTTTTGTTTGGGCTTCTTTGGCCTCTTTTTTTATTTGGGCTTCTTTGGCCTCTTTTATTATTTTTAAAGTCCAGAGACTTATTCCAACTTGTGAGGGAATCATACCTTCCATCATCCTTTCCTCACATGGGACAATGCTCTAATAATGATGATCATCACACTTTTATTTACTTACAACTCAATATTATAACTTGATATCAAGAACAATGTGACTCTATATGAATGCACTGGCAATGTACCAGGATGTGCAATGATCTAGCATAGCAATGACATCAAAAAATAGACAAGCCATGCAAACACCATGCTAGCTATCTTACTATCATGCAAAGCAATATGACAATGATGGTGCGTGTCATAAAAATGGAACGGTGGAAGTTGCATGGCAATATATCTCATAATGGCTATGGAAATGCCATAATAGGTAGGTATGGTGGCTGTTTTGAGGAAGGGTATATGGTGGGTTTAATGCACCGGCAAAAGTTGCGCGATACTAGAGAGGCTAGCAATGGTGGAAGGGTGAGAGTGCGTATAATCCATGGACTCAACATAGTCATAAAGAACTCACATACTTATTGCAAAATTTTATTAGCCATCAAAACAAAGTACTACACACATGATCCTAGGGGTAGGGTTGGTAGGAGTTAACCATCGCGCGATCCCAACCTCCACACAAAGGATGGCAATCAAAGAATAAATCATGCTCCGACTTCATCACATAATAGTTCACCTTACGTGCATGCTATGGGAATCACAAACTTTAACACAAGTATTTCTACCAATCCAAAGTTACTCACTAGCATGATTCTAATATCACCATCTTTATTTTGCAAAACTATTGCAAGGAATCAAACATATCATATTCAGTGATCTACAAGTTTTATGTAGGATTTTATGACTAACCATGTGAATGACCAATTCCTGTCAACTCTCTAAATAGATATAAGTGAAGCATGAGAGTTTAGTTCTTTCTACAAAAGATATGCCCATGCTCTAACACATATAAGTGAAGCAAAAGAGCATTCTACAATTGTTTTTTTATGTGTAGAGAAACAGACAATCCAAACTTCAAATGATATAAGTGAAGCACATGAAGCATTCTATAAAGACATACTGAAAAGATATAAGTGAAGTGCAAAGAGCATTCTATAAATCAACCAAGGACTATCTCATACCAGCATGGTGTATTTATAAAATTAAAATTAAAATCACATGATGCTCCAAGATTTACGCATATCATGTCACGAATAAAAATATAACTCCAAGTAAAATTATTGATAATCGTTAGAAGATAGAGGGGATGCCTTCCGGAGCATCCCCAAGCTTAGGTTCTTGGGAGTCCTTTAATATTACCTTGGGGTGCCTCAGACATCCCCAATATTAGGCTCTTGCCACTCCTTATTCCTTCATCCATCGCGATCTCACCCAAAACATGAAAACTTCAATCACACAAAACTTAATAAAAACCCTCGTGAGATCCATTAGTATAATAAAACAAAACATCACTTTAAGTATTGTTGCAAACCCATTCATATTTTGTTTTTACATTGTAGCTACTATATTATAACTTCTTTATGGCTTATACCACCGATAAAATTGATAGTTTCATCAAAACTAGCAAAACAATGCATCAAAAAAGAATTTGTCTTAAACAGGACAGTCTCTAGAAATCTGAACATCTACCATACTTCTGTAACTCCAAAAATTCTGGAAAATTAGGAAAAAACAATTTGTATATAAGTACTGTGCAAAATGTTTCAGAAGCGTTTGACTTTCCAGTAAAAACTGTAAAATCACGCACTACATCCAAACTTTCTGTTTTTGCACCACACAAACCAAACAAGCAAGCTAATCATCCTAAAGGCAAATCTTGGCACATTATTTTTATAATACAATGGATTTATACAAGGGGATAATTATTTTTGTTAAAAAGTTTCTGTAATCAAGATTCACAAAGTTTCCATGGGCATGAACAAAGTTCAAGGCATGCTCCCACTTTAACCATGCTCGTCTCTCCTAGTTTCACTTATCTTTTTGAAAAAGTTTTAGGTTCCCCTCTTTATTTTATTTTGTTTTTAAACTTTATAAAGGCACTCAACAGAAATAAATGACTCTCTAAAACTTTCGGGTTGTCTCCCTGGCAGCGCTTTCTTTAAAGTCATTAAGCTGGCATATAGTGCTTAAGTAATGGATCCACCCGGATCCCAAGGTATATCAAAGCCAATTTTAATTAACAATGATTTTTAATTTAGTACTGAGCACAAAGTAACATATATCATGTAATGATGAAGTCTAACTCTCTTCCTATGCATCAGCATGTCATAAAAGAACAATTCACGCACACAAAGTAAAGGCCAATGCATAGTATAAACAATTTCTTGCAATTTTATCGTATTGGA
Organism: Triticum dicoccoides; assembly: GCF_002162155.2. Taxonomy (NCBI): domain Eukaryota; kingdom Viridiplantae; phylum Streptophyta; class Magnoliopsida; order Poales; family Poaceae; genus Triticum; species Triticum dicoccoides. The sequence goes on from NC_041381.1 coordinate 426,949,161, forward strand.
AACATAGAGAGGCGGAGATGTAGTTCGTCTCTCATAATAATTGCAAGTAGGAGCAGCAACCACATGCATATTATATTTATCAAAATCATCATGTGCAATAGTAGAACGCAACCCATCAATATAGTCCTTAATAAGCGCAAACTTCTCTAATATAGTGTAGCTGGGAGAATTCAAAAAGATGATAGGACTATCATGCGTGGGTGCAATAGCAACAATTTCATTCTTAACATAAGGAACTATAGCAAGTTTAGCTCCGTAAGCATTATTTATATTGGCATCATGGCCACAAGCATAGCAAGTATCAAGTTCATCAAAAAGGGATATTTCAAACGAATCAAAAGGATCACAGCAATCATAATAGCATTCATCCTTCGGTAAGCACGAAGGGAAATTAAACAATGTATGAGTTGAAGAGTTAATCTCATTAGAAGGTGGGAATGGGTGATCAATCCGCTCTTCCTCCTTTTGTTCTTTGCTCTCCTCGTCATCTTTTTCATCTAATGAGCTCACAGTATCCTCAATTTCTTCTTCCATAGATTCCTGAAAAATATTAGTCTCTTCTTGGACAGCGGAGACTTTCTCAATAAATGCATTAATATCGGCATTATATTCATAATTCTCATAGCAATATTTAAGTATAGCAAAAATTTTAGGTCTATAAACATCATCATTAAAATCTTCATACTTTTCAAACAAAGATTCAATTTCATAAGCACCCTTAGAAGCAATGAATTCTTCTATTCATTCCACATCATAGTAATCATAAAATACCATTAGCATAAGAAGCCAAGGTTTGATTATCATTAAATTTACATGAAAAGGGAAGGTGTGGAGCCTTCATCCTAGAGCAACAAGTATAATCATATCTCAAGCATAGTTCCCGAGCATACCAATGCAACATATGAATTTGATCCCATAATAATTTCCCTTTTTGAGTCAAGCGATAATCCCTAAAGTATTCACATTGATCCAACGTGTCTCCCATTATATAGTAGAAAGGGGTTTTCTCAGGATTATTAAAGTAGTGCATAATATCTTTCACATAATGAGCATCGAGGGTTTTAGGAGGTTCCCCATCTCCATGAGTAGCAAGTACACCTATTTTTTGGTATTTTGTGTTCCATATCCATAATTAAAGATAGAGAACAACTTAGAATAGCAAATAAAATCTAGTTAGTGATAAAGCAAACAAGCACACACGAGAATATTCACCCCACTCTATTGTTCCCTGATACGTCTCCAACATATCTATAATTTATGAAGTATTCATGCCATGTTTACAATAATTTTATATGTTTTTGGTATGATTTGCATGGAACTAACCCGGGTTGACACATTTTTCAGCAGAACTACCATGGTGTTGTTTTTTGTGCTAAAATGAAAGTTCTCCAAACACCGCGAAACTTTTTGTGGATTGTTTATGGACTAGAAGAGAACCATTGGGCCAAAGCAGCACTCGGGAGGTGCCCCAAGGGGGACACAACCCACCAAGGCATGCATGGGCCCCCAAGCGCGCCCTGGTGGGTTGTGCCCACCTTGGTGGCCTTCCATACCCCTTCTTCGCCCTATAAATTCCCAATTATTCCAAAAACCCTCGGGGAGACCCTAGATCGGAAGTTCCGCCGCCGCAAGCCTCTATAGCCACCAAAAACTAATCGGGCCCCCGTTCCGGCACCCTGCCGGATGGGGGAATCATCTCCGGTGGCCATCTTCATCATCCCGACGGCCACCATGATGAGGATGGAGTAGTCCACCCTCAGGACTAAGGGTTTGTACCAGTAGCTATGTGTTTAATCTCTCTCTCTTTCTCTCTCCTGTTCTTGAGATATCACGATCTTGATGTATAGCGGGCTTTGTTAATATAGTCAGATCATATGGTGTTTTCCCCTCTCTATCTTCTGATGAATTGAGTTTTCCCTTTGAGATTTCATTTTATCGAATTGAATACTTTTATGGATTTAAGAGCAGTTGATATATGTATTGCAAATGAATACTCATGGTGACAATGGGATATCATATTGATCTACTTGATATATGTTTTGGCACTCAACTCGCGGATTCCTGAGGAGACATTGGGGTAATCTGTGCATATGGGTTGATGCACGTTCTTGTCTTTGTTTCTCCGGTAGAAATCTTGCGACACTCTTTGAGGTTCTTTGTGTTGGATTGAGTATTATGAACCTGAATTTGTTTGATGCATATCGTATAATTAACTCATGGGTACTCGCGGTGACATTGGGGTATCTAGGTGACATTAGAGTTGGTTGATATGTATCATATGGTGTTATTTTAGTATGAACTCTTGATTAGATCAATCAGAAAGAATAGCTTGTTGTTATTTTAGTACGAACTCTAGGATAGATTGATTGGAAAGAATAGCTTTGAGGTGGTTTCGTACCCTACAAACAATTTCTATCTTTTGTTCTCCGCTAATAGGAACTCGGGAGTGATTCTTTATTGCACTTGGAGGGATAATCATATGATCCAACTATGTTAGCATTGTAGAGAGATTGCACTAGTGAAAGTATGCACCCTAGGCCTCATTTTCCATCATTGCAATACCATTTTTGCTCCATTTTACTACTTAATACCTTGCTGTTTTTTATTGTTTGCGTTGCAAAAACTCATATCTACTATGCATACTACACTTTTATCATCATCTCTTCGCCGAACTAGTGCACCTATACAATTTGCCATTGTATTGGGTGTGTTGGGGACATAAGAGATTTCTTGTATTTGATAACAGGGTTGCTTGAGAGAGACTATCTTCATCCTACGCCTCCCATGGATTGATAAACCTTAGGTCATCCACTTGAGGGAAAACTGCTACTGTCCTACAAAACTTTGCGCTTGGAGGCCCAACACATGTCTATAATAATAAAGTTACGTAGTAGACATCACTCCCCGGCAACGGCGCCAGAAAAAGGTCTTGATAACCCACAAGTATAGGGGATCAATTGTATCCTTTCTCGATAAGTAACAATGTCGAACCCAACGAGGAGCTAAAGGTAGAACAATTATTCCCTCAAGTTTTATCGACCACCGATACAACTCTACGCACGCTTAACGTTCGCTTTACCTAGAACAAGTATGAAACTTGGAGTACTTTGTAGGTGTTGTGGGATAGGTTTGCAAGATAATAAAGAGCACGCAAATAAAAACTAGGGGATGTTTAGATAAAGAAACAACCAAATTAGTTTTAGTAGAGAGCTTTTTTTCGCAAGAAAGTTATTTGTCCCTAGGCAATCGATAACTGGACCGGTAATCATTATTGTAATTTTATATGAGGGAGAGGCATAAGCTAGCTTACTTTCTCTTCTTGGATCATATGCACTTATGATTGGAACTCTAGCAAACATCCGTAACTACTAAAGATCATTAAGGTAAAACCCAACCATAGCATTAAAGTATCAAGTCCTCTTTATTTCCATACGCAAACAACCTACTTACTCAGGTTTAAGCTTCTGTCACTCTAGCAACCCACCATAAGCAAATCATGAACATATTGCAAACCCTACAACGGGGATCCCTCACGCTTGAGCGACACGGAGAGCACCATAGGACATCACCAATAATAAAACATACAACTCAAACCAATAATGATCATCAATCAACCCATAGGACAAAATCGATCTACTCAAACATCATAGGATAGCCATACATCATTGGGAAATAATATATAGTGTTGAGTGATACGTATCCAACGTATCTACTTTTCTAAACTCTTTTGCCCTTGTTTTGGACTCTAATTTGCATGGGTTGGATGGAACTAACCCGGACTAACGTTATTTTCCGCAGAATTGCCATGGTGTTATTTTTGTGCAGAAATAAAAGTTCTCGGAATGACCAGAAACTTCATAGAGATACTTTTTGGAATTAATAAAAAATACTAGCAAAAGAATCAGGTGAAGGGGGCCCACACCCTGGCCACGAGGGTGGGGGGCGCGCCCTACCCCCTAGGCGCCCCCCTGTCTCGTGGGCCCCCTGGACCTCCACCGACCTCAACTCCAACTCCATATATTCACATTCGGGGAGGAAAAATAAAAGAGAAGGATTCATCGCGTTTTACGATACGGAGCCGCCGCCAAGCCCCGTTCTTCATCGGGAAGGCTGATCTGGAGTCCGTTCGGGGCTCCGAAGAGGGGAATCCATCGCCATCATAATCATCAACCTCCATCACCAATTTCATGATGCTCACCGCCGTGCATGAGTAATCTCATTGTAGGCTTGCTAGACGGTGATGGGCTGGATGAGATTTACCATGTAATCGAGTTAGTTTTGTTAGGGTTTGATCCCTAGTATCCATTATGTTCTAAGATTGATGTTGCTATGACTTTGCTATGCTTAATGCTTGTCACTAGGGCCCGAGTGCCATGATTTCAGATGTGAACCTATTATGTTTTCATGAATATATGAGTGTTCTTGATCCTATCTTGCAAGTTATAGTCACCTACTACGTGTTATGATCCGGCAACCCCTGAGTGACAATAGTCGGGACACTTTCCGGTGATGGCCGTAGTTTGAGGAGTTCATGTATTCACTAAGTGCTAATGCTTTGGTCCGGTTCTCTATTAAAAGGAGGCCTTAATATACCTTAGTTTCCATTAGGACCCCGCTGCCACAGGAGGGTAGGACAAAGTCATGCAAGTTCTTTTCCATAAGCACTTATGATTATATTCGGAATACATGCCTACATTATATTGATGAACTGGAGCTAGTTCTGTGTCACCCTATGTTATAATTGTTGCATGATGAATGCCATCCGACATAATTATCCATCATTGATCCATTCCTACGAGCTCGTTTCATATTGATCTTTGCTTAGTTACTTCTCTGTTGCCACTATTACAATTGCTACAAAACTGCTACTGTTACTTTTGCCACCTTCGTTACTTCCATACAACTTTGCTACTAAATACTTTGCTGCAAATATTAAGTCTTTCAGGTGTGGTTGAATTGACAACTCAGCTGCTAATACGTGAGAATATTCTTTGGCTGCCCTTGTGTCGAATCAATAAATTTGGGTTGAACACTCTACCCTCGAAAACTGTTGCGATCCCCTATACTGTCGGTGTCATTTGTCAGCTGCTAACCTTTTTCTGGCGCCATTTGTCGGTGTCAAAACTGGCGGATCTCGGGTAGGGGGTCCCGAACTATGCGTCTAAGGCTAATGGTAACAGGAGGCTGGGGACATGATGTTTACCCAGGTTCGGGCCCTCTCGATGGAGGTAATACCCTACTTCCTGCTTGACTGATCTTGATGATATGAGTATTACAAGAGTTGATCTACCTCAAGATCGTAGAGGCTAAGCCTAGAAGCTAGCCTATGATTATGATTGTTCTTGTCCTACGGACTAAACCCTACGGTTTATATAGACACTAGAGGGGGCTAGGGTTACACAGAGTCGGTTACAGAGAAGGAGATCTACATATCCGAATTGCCAAGCTTGCCTTCCACGCCAAGGAGAGTCCCATCCGGACATAGGACGAAGTCTTCAATCTTGTATCTTCGTAGTCCAACAGTCCGGCCAAAGTATATAGTCCGGCTGTCCGAGGACCCCCAAATCCAGAACTCCCTTAGTAGCACCTAAACCAGGCTTCAATGACGATGAGTCCAGCGCACAGATTGTCTTCGACATTGCAAGGCGGGTTCCATCTCCGAATACTCCATAGAAGATCTTGAATATGAGGATCGTGTCTGACTCTGCAAAATAAATTCCACATACCACCGTAGAGAGCATAATACTCCACAAACCTAATCAGCTGACAACTTTTCCTAGCGTGACATCACGCCGCGCCCCGGTCATTACGAACTGTTTTTCCTAGCCTACCACTACACGTGTTGCAAGGCGGTTTTATTGGCACGTCTTGTCGAAGCAGAGATAGTTTTCCCCTTATCGCGGGATTCTCATCAATACGGGCGTGGGTAACCCAACTACGCCTGTTGGTATGACTCCTCGATTTTAGGCAAGTCCCAAACGGTCATGCTGAGGACGCTTGATATTCACCCCCTTTATAGAGGGACCGAGACCTGTTCCTTTCTTCCCACGCTTGCTCCTTCCGCCACCTCGAGTTCCAACACCCAAAGCTCAGGCCTAAGCACTTCAGACCTTCAATCATGTCTGGATCCAACCTTCAAGGTCGGTGGATGGCCTCCTCTGTCATAGAGGAGGACATCGAGAAGCTCAGGGAGGCCAGGTATCTGACCGCCGAAATCCAGCACTGGCTTCCTGCCCAAGGGCAGGTCATCCCCACTCCCGAACCCAACGAGAGCGTCGTATTTGTTTCCCACTTCCTCCGAGGCTTAGGCTTTAGTCGTGATCCCTTTGTGAGAGGGCTCATGTTCTATTATGGGCTAGATTTTCACGATCTAGCTCCGGTTTCCATCCTTCTCATCTCATTGTTTATCGTCGTGTGTGAAGCCTTCCTCCACATCACCCCACACTTCGGTCTATGGCTCAAGACCTTCAATGTAAAGCCGAAGGTGATCGACAGGCGACATGCAGAGTGCGGAGGCACTATAATAAGCAAAAGCGCTGATGCCCCATGGCCAGAAGGTTCTTTCCCGGAGGTGTCCGATTTATGGCAATGGAGGTGGTTCTATATCACAGCTCCCCGAGGCACAAAGTGGGCGGCCGCCCCTGCCCTCCGCTCGGGCCCTCCGCCTCAACTGGCGTCATGGGTCAACGAGGGACTAGACTGGGGGCTTGCTAATGACGTACCAACATTGCAGAGCCGCATTCGAGATCTTCTTGAGAGGAATGTCAGTCTCATCAAAATAATTCAGGTAATGCTAGTCCGCCGGGTCCTGTCGTGCAAACATCGACCTCTTCGGATGTGGGAGTTCAACCCAGAAGAACCGCGAACTATTCAACACTTCTTCGGCATGACGCTCGAAGGGATGTATCGGTTATTCTTCGGATCACGAATAAGATGTTCGGACACCACCGAGGATGTGGGCTTGAACTGCAATCGTCTATATACCCAAGTAAGTAACTCTGCAACCGAACATGCTGTTCATGTTTATCATAACATTATTCTGAAAACTATCCGCGGCCATGATTGGCTAAGTAAGGTAGAGAGGATCAGGTGTCCGGCCCCTCTTCCCGAAGGCTCGCCGAATCCTGCATTAACCAGGATGCTTAAACGCGCACCATATCAAGTGCCATCGGGGAAGGATGAAGGGAAGAGTAGAGAAGCCGAAAGCGAGCTTCATTGTAACGCCCCGGATACAACTTTCCATATTCGTAACTCCAACTCTTGCCTTTTCCGGAGATGCGATATGTTATTTCCCTCCATGGTTGGGTTTTTGTTTTTTATTTTGCATTTTGTTCATGTCTTGCATTTCATCGTCGCATCATTCTCATTGCATCGGCACTTCGTTGTCGTCATGTTTTAAAACTTGCATTCGTTCGTCGTTGCCGTTTCTCCCTTTGCCGTCATCACCTTCCCTCAGATCGCCTTGCTTTCGTTGACCGTTCCAGACCAATCGGGGTTTCGCTTCCCTCTTGACCGTGACCACCTAACCTCTCTTGCCAGCTCGCAGCCCCCTCGCGCGCGCGTCCGAAACTCCCCCGAACCCGACCCGAGCGGTCATGACCAATGAGTCCGAATCATCCCCCAACATCTATAAAACATCTGCATTTATTTGCTGGACTCCCCTAAGCAATTTATTCTTGACCGTCGGATTTTGATCGGATGATCCAACTCCCCTCTTATTCCATGTATATATATATAGTCTATTCCTAGTCCATTTTGGACCTAACCCTATTTTCTAGGGATCCTCCCCAGCCGCCGCCACTTCATTTCCTCGGGATCCCTCCCGATCCAAATCCTCCCCGACAGCCTCCCTCATCTTGCGTGGTTGACCAATCGGGTCGCTCGAGCCCCGAGCTCCTCCGCTATTCCCTGCCCGAGATCCTCGCCGCGCCAGTATCCTCGGAGGCCCGAGCCTCCCCGTGCTCCTCCACCTCGCCTCGTCTCCGGCCACCTCGCCTCGCCGTCGGAAACCACCACCAACAAATGAGGCCCGTCGCGCCCTCTCCTTCCCCCGTTTTCCTCCTCTCTGTATCTCATCTCTCTCTCCCGTTCTCTTTGTACCAGGATCCAGCCACCGCCCCGCCTGGCAGGACCTCGCTGCCCCGCGCACAAGCTCTCCTCGCGCCCCAAGCCATGGCGTCCGAGGCCTCCCATGCCTCGCCTCATCGGAGCCCAGGGTCTTGAGGACCTTGCCGTTCTGGCCTCCTCCTCCGCGCCGGTGTGCGCGACTCCGGCAACCATGGGTCCAGCAGCAGCATGTCATGCCGCCGGCCTCCTCCCAACCTCGCCTGGTGCTCAAGCACCACTGCGCCGCCCTACCTTTCCTTGCTTCCTCTCCCTTCTGCTCCTTCTCATATCTCTCTCTCTCTCTGTCTGCTCATGCAGGGAGCCCGACTTGGTGTCCATGGAGTTTTCAGGCAGCCGTAGCCGCCTCAAGCTCGTCCTTCGGCCAGATCCGGGCCCTGCCGACCCCACCATCTCGCCTACATCTGCCGTCCCAGTCCGTTCCGACCGGTCCCCGCCGAGGCCGCCTCGCCGGATCTCCTGCCGCGTCGCGCTGCAGCCGTTGACCGCATCCCTCTGCTTTGTCAGAACAGGAGCGCCAGCCTCCAGCGCCCTCCAGATCGGGCCTGAGCCAAGGCCCAGCTCGCTCGCGCCGCCCCTCAGCCTGCTGTCTTCACCGAACCGGGCCGAAGCCCACTGGGTGAGGCCACACCCCCCGAGCGCCTCCTTTTTTTTCTTCCTTCTGTTGGGCCTGCTCCAGCTAGTTTCGGCCTGATGTGTTTTTTTACTGCTGCGAATTTAACATTATCCAGTGTATTACAGTTTTGCATAAAACCCCTCCATGTTCATGCATATAATAACTCATGAACCATGCATCTTTTGTAATTTATATATGTAAAACGCTTAGAATTTCATCTAGTTTCATAATATGCTACTTTCATCCATGGTTAATATGTTTAAACATGCTGTTTGATTAAACTTGCTCAAATGCCATGCTAAAATGACTTATTTCATAACTAAATAACCGTAGCTCCAAATTTAATAAACTTTATATGTAAATGGGGTGGAAAAATGCCTAGTTTAGGTGGACTTTGTTTTACTGTTTAACAACTCTAAAATTGTGTTTAGGGCAGAACAGTACCAAATTCGTAATTTGCATATGGGGATTTTCCGGAATTGTTGTTTGTTGTTTCCGGCCTCATTTAAACTTGCCTAAATAGTTAGATTACTAATGTTCCACCTCTTGCCATGTTTAACAACATTTAATATTGTTGAGTACCTAAACGGGAGTGAACGAAATAATCGAATGTGGTGTTTCGTCAATATGCAACTCGTTGCATATTGAGCTCCACTTAACTTGTAGTATTGTTTGTTGCACTTTGCCATGCCATGCTCTTTAAACCGGACATGCATCATACTTGTTTGTGCATCATGCCATGATTATGCTTGTGTGTTTACCATGTTGTTTGCTTCTTTCCGGGTTGCCTTCGGTTTCGTTCCGGAGTTGTGAGGATTCGTTCGACCATGTCCACTTGTCTTCTTCATGGACTCGTTCTTCTTCCTAGCGGGATTTCAGGCAAGATGACCGCTACCCTGGATCTCACTACTATCATTGCCATGCTAGTTGCTTCGTTCTATCGCTTTGCTGTGCTACCTATCACTTGTTCTTCAAGCCTCCCAATTTGCGATGTCAGCCTCTAACCTTTTTCACCCTTCCTAGCAAACCGTTGCTTGGCTATGTTACTGCTTTTGCTCAGCCCCTCTTATAGCATTGTTAGTTGCAGGTGAAGTTGAAGATTGCTCTATGGTGGACAGGATTATGTTGGGATATCACGATATCTCTTATTTAATTAATGCATCTATATACTTGGTAAAGGGTGGAAGACTCGGCCTTATGCCTGGTGTTTTGTTCCACTCTTGCCGCCCTAGTTTCCGTCATACCGGTGTTATGTTCCCGGATTTTGTGTTCCTTACGCGGTTGGGTGATTTATGGGACCCCCTTGACAGTTCGCTTTGAATAAAACTCCTCCAGAAAGGCCCAACCTTGGTTTTACCATTTGGCTCACCTAGCCCTTTTTCCCTTGGGTTTCCGGAGCCCGAGGGTCATCTTTATTTTAGCCCCCCCGGGCTAGTGCTCCTTCGAGTGTTGGTCCGAACTGAGCTGCCTGCGGGGCCCCCTCGGGGAAACTCGAAGTCTGGTTTTACTCGTAGCTAGTCTCATCTGGTGTTGCCCTGAGAACGAGATATGTGCAGCTCCTATCGGGATTTGTCAGCGCATCGGGCGGCTTTGCTGGTCTTGTTTTACCATTGTCGAAATGTCTTGTAAACCGGGATTCCGAGTCTGATCGGGTCTTCCTGGGAGAAGGTATATCCTTCGTTGATCGCGAGAGCTTATCATGGGCTAAGTTGGGACACCCCTGCAGGGTGTAAACTTTCGAAATCCGTGCCCGCAGTTATGGGCAGATGGGAATTTGTTAATGTCCGGTTGTAGACAACTTTACACTAGATCCGAATTAAAACGCATCAACCACGTGTGTAGCCGTGATGGTCTCTTTTTGGTGGAGTCCGGGAAGTGAACACGGTTTTGGGTTATGTTTGACGTAAGTAGGAGTTCAGGATCACTTCTTGATCATTACTAGTTGATGACCGTTCCTTTGCTTCTCTTCTCGCTCTTATTTGCACATGTTAGTCACCATATATGCTTAGTCGCTGCTGCAACCTCACCACTTTACCCCTTCCTTTCCCTTTAAGCTTTGCTAGTCTTGATACCCATGGTAATGGGATTGGTGAGTCCTCGTGGCTCACAGATTACTACAACAACAGTTGCAGGTATAGGTTATGCGATGATCATGACGCGAGAGCGATGTTACTTGTTTTGGAGTTCTTCTTCTGCTTCTTCTTCGATCAGGGGATAGGTTCCAGGTCGGCAGCCTGGGCTAGCAGGGTGGATGTCGTTTGAGTTTCTGTTTGTGTTTCATCCGTAGTCGGATGATGCTCTTATGTATTGTGATGTTGTATTCGTGTGGCATTGTATGCCTCTTGTATGTATCCCCATCTATCATGTAATGTTGATGTAATGATATCCACCTTGCAAAAGAGTTTTGATATGCGGTTCTATCCTTGGTGGGACCTTCGAGTCTCTTTAGGATAGTATCGCATATTGGGCATGACAAGTTGGTATCAGAGCCTCGACCGACCATAGGAGCCCCCTTGATTGTTGGTCGTTGTTGAGTCTAGAAGAAAACTATTTTGAGTCTTAGAATTATATATATCGGAGAGTAGGATTCTTTTTACTCCCCAGTCCCTTAGTCTCTCTGGTGAGGTCTCCTGACGTAGATGTTTTGCCTTTCCTCTCCTCAAATTTCACTAAATTTTTTTTAGGATCACGCGGGTATCTTGGAATCGTTCCGATGGTTTTGTGATGAGAACATTGTTCTTGGTGCCTCCTGTCTTTTATGTGGCAGTGACCCGGGGAGTTGAGCTCCGAGGTGTTGTCGTCATAATTTTATCGTTGCAGTTCTGGAATACCTGAGTTTTACCGACATCGAAAATCTCTTTTATGCAGTTGTTGGTGAGATAACCTCGACGTCACCCAGTACTGGGGAGTTTGGGAGTATTGCCATAACTAGTATAACGGATGCTTTTCGAAGGTTGAGGTACACGATTTCCGAAGGTTTCTTGGTTATGTGTTGACGGATGGATACAACTTGGATGTAGGTATTGTTAGTTTGGGTGAGATATATTGCTTCCCCTGTATCCCCAATACCAGATTGCATAACCAGAAAGTTTCAGGAGTTTATAGGTGGGAATTCAAGTAGCTCCTAGAATATCTTTCCGACAGATGCCTGATATGGGATTGGGTAAATCTCTATCATATGTATTTGTTCCGGCTTATTCTGCAAGCCAATCCTTTGTTTTGTTTTATTTGTGGTATCCGAGTTGCTTCAAAGTCAAGTGTTGATTCCATACCTTTCAAGCGGTGTTCTCATATTTCTATGAGAGTACTAATCCTTTTGATCATCGAGATTGTAATGTCAATTCTTTCCGACCGGTGTGCTTCTCTTCAAGTGGATCAGATCATTTCAACATCCGCGAGATCAATTCTAAGTTTTCTCAACGGTGTCCATTCCATCTGCCCCAAGTTGACTTTGTTTTCCCGCCCTCCCACCCTTTTCTTCAAGGACTCAGATTTCTTAATCATGTATCCTTTTATTTGTGGGAAGTCTCTTCATTATTTTCTCTCAATGTTCTTATCCGGCGATTTCCCATGAAGATACTCAACAATTTCAAGTTCATCATCCTTCATTGTTGTTTCTTCTCCGGTGGATCCAATTCAAGCTTTCGATAATCATCATATTCTTTTCCTCATTTCAAATGTTTTTCCATGTCTATTCTTATCCGGAGTGCTCAAGATATCTCAGAAGAATCATGTTTCCATTCTTAATCCATTCGAGTTACTTCAAGGTTTTTCTCTCTTTCAAGCTATTTAATTCAATCGGTGCAATCTCCTTTTCAAGTAATTATTTCAACGGTGTTTCTTTTCAGTGGGCCCTAACCCACAGGTCGTTTCCCAGGATCTTACCTGACTCTTCTAATTTATCCGGAGCGATTTCCAAAGTCTTTCGAAGTTTGAGGTAAGAATGAATTTTCATCAGTCATATTCCTTCTCCAAGATCACTTTCAAATCATTTTCATCTTTCGCTCAATCTTTCCTCTTTTAATCCTTCTGGAGTGCCTCAACAATTTGCTGGTGTTTCTCCTTGTCATTCTGGGTTTTTGAAGACCGAAGAAGAGTTCCTCTTAAATCCTTACCCGTTCTTCCAGAGATTCATGGTTCTAGCTTGATGCCATCCTCATAATTGTTTTTGATTGTGACAATTCTTTTCTTACCATCCGGAGCATTTCATTAGTTGTTTCCATTTCTTTCCTCCGAAGGCCATCATGTCATAATTCTTCATTCTCAGCATGTAGCTATCATTCTCCAAATCTTACCGGTGCATTGCTCAAGTATTCTCTAATCAGCTCGTGGTCTTCTCTTGTATCAAATTCCCTCAAGTATCTTCATTCGTTCTCTAATTCTTACCGGTGATTCACCCCTTTACTTCGTTCGTTTTCAATTCTTACGGTGGTTCCTTCAAGATTTCTCTTCCTTCGTTATCATATCAATTCATTCGTTCTTTCCAATCCCACCGGTGGTTCGTTGAAGACCTTCCCAAGTTTGCGCTATATCTCTCTTAATCCATCCTTTCTACGGGAATAAGTAGTATGCCAAATCCATTGCTTGTCATCAATTAAATTTGATGAAGGATAAACATACAATAAATCTTATTCTTATTTCCTCGAGGTGATTCAATTCTTTTCTTCCAGAGATTATTCATGATGAATAAATTCTTGATTACAAGTGATTCATCTTTCTTTCCGGAGTTGGTCATCATATCACATTCTCGGTTTGAGAGGCTTCATCTTTCTTTTTGGAGTTCCAAGCTCTCTCAATTATCTTGTCGTGAAGCTCCATCTAAACCATCGCAAGGCTTCACCTTGTGTTTTCAACTTCCCTTTCTTCCTATCATCCTTTTATTACCGGAGTTCTCCATGGAGGCTCTACATGGTGGTTCGTCAAGGATTCTTTTCATTCTTCAATTGTTCTTCAAGATTTCTCTTGAAGTTAAGATCAGCCAAGCTATACTCTAAAAATAAACATGGTGCTCAACACATGTTTTGTTTTGAGGAGCTCAAGTATTCTTCATCTTGCATTCTGAAGTGCAATTCTTTCTACCTTATCTTTTGAGGTGGTGTTATGTCACGCTTGACAATTTCCTTCATGTTTCATGATTCATATGTTGTCAGGAATGAGGTATTTTAAATCCATCATTTTCTCTTCGTTCAAGAGATCTTTTCAACCAATCAACTTCTTCGTTGGAGTTATCTTGTGTCAGATTTCACCTAAAGCCTTTCCTTAAGGGTTGTTGCTATTTGTGGTGATTATGCATGACCCAAGCTTGCTCTTTATCCTCTTGGTGGAAGAAGTTTTCATCTCTTTGGTGCTCTCAATCAAATCAACGGTTTCCATTAGTGGCCGGTTGTCACCTCATAGTCTCGAGATGTTTTCCATAGGCCCACAACAAGCTTGTGCTTCTCGTTATTGATTTTCCAACAACTCCATTTGATTCTTCTTTGCAAGGATGCTTTCCAAGTTCATTTGTGGCAGAAGTTGGCATTTTCTACTCCATTATGTTATTCCAATGATCTATCTTCTATTCTTTCATTACGGAGGCATTGTGATGTTGTGCTCTTCACCCATCACCTTGTTTTGTGAGGATCGTGTTCTTTTCTTGCTTATCCATTTAACCGGAGTGTTGTATCATCTCTTCAATATCTTTTCATCTCATCAAGTTTTCTTCTATTTTCTACCAGAGTGCTGTCTAAATTCTATCATTCTTGTTTCTTGGCTATCTCATTATACCGAGGTGGTCATATTCTTTTCGTTCGTGAAGCTCTTATTTCCATGTCTTTCAACCTTCAAGTTCTCGTAATACTCCTTGTTCCTCTTTTCTAACGGATTGTTTGCAATCTCGTTCATCTCTATTGTACTTTTTATTTTAAATTGCTCAACCTCTCAAGGTTCATGGTTTCACTTGTTTGTCGAATAAGCAACTTAGTTTTACCTCTTCTCTTCCTCTTCCATTTATCTCCGGTGCCATCCTAGATCTCGGGACGAGATCCTCTCGTAGTGGTGGAGTGTTGTAACGCTGCGGATACAACTTTCCATATTCGTAACTCCAACTCTTGCCTTTTCCGGAGATGCGATATGTTATTTCCCTCCACGGTTGGGTTTTTGTTTTTTGTTTTGCATTTTGTTCATGTCTTGCATTTCATCATCGCATCATTCGCATTGCATCGGCACTTTGTTGCCTTCATGTTTTAAAACTTGCATTCGTTCGTCGTTGCCATTTCTCCCTTTGCCGTCATCACCTTCCCTCGGATCGCCTTGCTTTCGTTGACCGTTCCAGACCAATCGGGGTTTCGCTTCCCTCTTGACCGTGACCACCTAACCTCTCTTGCCAGCTCGCAGCCCCCTCGCGCTCGCGTCCGAAACTCCCCCGAACCCGACCCGAGCGGTCATGACCAATGAGTCCGAATCATCCCCCAACATCTATAAAACATCTGCGTTTATTTGCTGGACTCCCCTAAGCAATTTATTCTCGACCGTCGGATTTTGATCGGATGATCCAACTCCCCTCTTTTTCC
>NC_041381.1:426964866-427035841 GCF_002162155.2 Triticum dicoccoides
GGATCCTCCCCAGCCGCCGCCACTTCATTTCCTCGGGATCCCTCCCGATCCAAATCCTCCCCGACAGCCTCCCTCATCTTGTGCGGTTGACCAATTGGGTCGCCCGAGCCCCGATCTCCTCCACTATTCCCTGCCCGAGATCCTCGCCGCGCCAGTATCCTCGGAGGCCCGAGCCTCCCCGTGCTCCTCCACCTCGCCTCGTCTCCGGCCACCTCGCCTCGCCGCCGGCAACCACCACCAACAGATGAGCCCCGTCGCGCCCTCTCCTTCCCCCGTTTTCCTCCTCTATGTATCTCATCTCTCTCTCCCGTTCTCTCTGTACCAGGATCCAGCCGCCGCCCCGCCTGGCAGGACCTCGCCGTCCCGCGCTCAAGCTCTCCTCGCGCCCCAAGCCATGGCGTCCGAGGCCTCCAGTGCCTCACCTCATCGAAGCCCAGGGTCTTGAGGACCTTGCTGTTCTGGCCTCCTCCTCCGCGCCGGTGTGCGCGACTCCGGCAACCATGGGTCCAGCAGCAGCAGGTCATGCCGCCGGCCTCGTCCCAACCTCGCCTGGTGCTCAAGCACCACCGCGCCGCCCTACCTTTCCTTGCTTCCTCTCCCTTCTGCTCCTTCTCATCTCTCTCTCTCTCTCTGTCTACTCGTGCAGGGAGCCCGACTTGGTGTCCATGGAGTTTTCAGGCAGCCGTAGCCGCCTCAAGCTCGTCCTTTGGCCAGATCCGGGCCCTGCCGACCCCACCATCTCGCCTACGTCTGCCGTCCCAGTCCGTTCCGACCAGTCCCCGCCGAGGCCGCCTCGCCGGAGCTCCTGCCGTGTCGCGCTGCAGCCGTTGACCGCATCCCTCTACTTTGTCAGAACAGGAGAGCCAGCCTCCAGCGCCCTCCAGATCGGGCCCGAGCCAAGGCCCAGCTCGCTTGCGTCGCCCCTCAGCCTGCTGCCTTCACCGAACCGGGCCGAAGCCCACTGGGTGAGGCCACACCCCCCTAGCGCCTCCTTTTTTTCTTCCTTCTGTTGGGCCTGCTCCAGCTAATTTCGGCCTGATGTGTTTTTTTTACTGCTGCGAATTTAACATTATCCAGTGTATTACAGTTTTGCATAAAACCCCTCCATGTTCATGCATATAATAACTCATGAACCATGCATCTTTTGTAAATAATTTATATATGTAAAACGCTTAGAATTTCATCTAGTTTCATAATATGCTACTTTCATCCATGGTTAATATGTTTAAACATGCTGTTTGATTAAACTTGCTCAAATGCCATGCTAAAATGACTTATTTCATAACTAAATAACCGTAGCTCCAAATTTAATAAACTTTATATTCCCGGTGTTATGTTCCAGTATTTTGCGTTCCTTACGCGGTTGGGTGATTTATGGGACCCCCTTGACAGTTCGCTTTGAATAAAACTCCTCCAGCAAGGCCCAACCTTGGTTTTACCATTTGCCTCACCTAGCCCTTTTTCCCTTGGGTTTCCGGAGCCCGAGGGTCATCTTTATTTTAGCCCCCCTGGGCCAGTGCTCCTTCGAGTGTTGGTCCGAACTGATCTGCCTGCGGGGCCACCTCGGGGAAACTCGAAGTCTGGTTTTACTCGTAGCTAGTCTCATCCGGTGTTGCCCTGAGAACGAGATATGTGCAGCTCCTATCGGGATTTGTCAGCTCATCGGGCGGCTTTGCTGGTCTTGTTTTACCATTGTTGAAATGTCTTGTAAACCGGGATTCCGAGTCTGATCGGGTCTTCCTGGGAGAAGGTATATCCTTCGTTGATCGCGAGAGCTTATCATGGGCTAAGTTGGGACACCCCTGCAGGGTATAAAATTTCGAAAGCCGTGCCCGCGGTTATGGGCAGATGAGAATTTGTTAATGTCCGGTTGTAGATAACTTTACACCAGATGTGAATTAAAACGCATCAACCACGTGTGTAGCCGTGATGGTCTCTTTTTGGCGGAGTCCGGGAAGTGAACACGGTTTTGGGTTATGTTTGACGTAAATAGGAGTTCAGGATCACTTCTTGATCATTACTAGTTGACGACCGTTCCTTTGCTTCTCTTCTCGCTCTTATTTGCGTATGTTAGCCACCATATATGCTTAGTCGCTGCTGCAACCTCACCACTTTACCCCTTCCTTTCCCTTTAAGCTTTGCTAGTCTTGATACCCATGGTAATGGGATTGCTGAGTCGTCGTGGCTTACAGATTACTACAACAACAGTTGCAGGTACAAGTTATGCGATGATCATGACGCGAGAGTGATGTTACTTGTTTTGGAGTTCTTCTTCTGCTTCTTCTTCGATCAGGGGATAGGTTCCAGGTCGGCAGCCTGGGCTAGTAGGGTGGATGTCATTTGAGTTTCTGTTTGTGTTTCATCCGTAGTCGGATGATGCTCTTATGCATTGTGATGTTGTATTCGTGTGGCATTGTATGCCTCTTGTATGTATCCCCATCTATCATGTAATGTTGATGTAATGATATCCACCTTGCAAAAGCGTTTTGATATGCGGTTCTATCCTTGGTGGGACCTTCGAGTCTCTTTAGGATAGTATCGCATATTGGGCGTGACATTCATACATTGCACATCCAAACCGGGGAATTAATGTCTCCACGAAAGAGGATAATCGGGGAGGTGAATCTAAAATTCCCTTCCCCCGCACGAAGAAAAGGGCCGCCTTCGAAGACTTGGAAACGGAGGTGCCCAAACAAGGGAAGAAACCCTCGCCAGGGAGTCCTGCCACAGAGGGTGTCCTCACCGCACAGCGCCCGCAAACAGGCCAGCCCTCCACCGAGTTGTAAGTGAAAAAGTACTGTGATAAATATGTCCTGCTTTATCTCTGAGAATAATAACCGAGACCTATCTTGCAGTCCGGATCATAGCCCTTCTCAACAGAGTTCGTCTTCTTGGGATCTTCTTCCGGAGATGATGGAGAGCGAAACGCCTCCTCCTGCCTCCCCGCCCCATGGGGAGGACGACCCCGAGGTGTCGTCACGGAGGATTTCTCGTGATCCACTAAGGCCAGAAGTTAATGCTTCGGCCGCCCGAAGCCCGGAGTATTCAACTCCCAGGGAGAGCAACAAGAAGAGTCCGGGATTGACCGGCACCGAGCCGGACACACTGACGGGCCTTCTGGAGTGAGCGACTATATCAGAGGCGCACCATACTTTAATGAGTACGGTGTTTGAGAGGATTTCATCCGCCAAAAGTGGATTGAATGAAGCTTTTATGAGCCTGCTCAAAGGCTTTGAGGTACGCAAAGAAATATGTAAACTTTCAGCTATACCGCACATGCTAGGTGTGCTATGTATAGATAGTAGCCCCTGAGACTCTGGTTGCCAGCCCGAGGCGGCAAACAGAGGATCATACTCCCAAGTAATGATCGCGCTGCGTTATGTGCAGACGGCTAAGTGTCCGGCGGTTGACCGGACTACTGAATTCGCCGAACTGAGGCGACAGCTGGATGTGGCGGATGCCAACATTGCGCTTGTGAACAAGCAGCTTGACGAGGCACAGGTTATGTGTTTATTTTGTGAATTGTCAGCAAATATTTTAAGAGGAGCATGATGCTAGTATCTATAATATGCTGTGGTTGCAGATGGAGCTGCTGCTGTGGAGGCCCTTCGGACGGAACTTGCCCTAGCCAAGGAACAAGCCAGGAGAAGTGACGCGGCCGCCCTAAAGGCGGCCGAAGAGTTAAGAGCCGAGCAGGCTGCTCATCACCAGAGCGAAGACAAAATAGCCAAGATGGCTATTAAGCTAAAAGATGCCGCCGGCCGATATGAGCTCCTTGAAAAGGAGAGCCAAGTGAAAGTGGCTGACCTGAATAAGGCCTTGGAAGCAGCCAAGGAAATGCACTCTGAAATCATAGCTGCACGGGAGGAGCTTCGACAAGCCGGAGATATCACGGCTGGGAGGCCCTTTTTGTTGCGGATGAAGTTTGGAGATCTGAAGTATGCCCCTATGGATCGGCTATGGAGTGCTGCAGACGCGTATGCGGACCTGGCAAAAAGTACTGCTGATGCGACCAAGTTTTTCAAAGATCAGAAAGATAATGAGGTGGAAAGGTTATTCTGGTCACAGTTCAGTTCCCCGACGCGTCCGCTGCCATTGAATGAAAGGATGGCCGCATGGGCCGAGCTCCATAGGTTGTTCAGACTTGCCATGAGGTCTGTCATAGACCATCTTTGGCCGAAGGGACCAAGGCCGGACAGTTATTTTGGTTTAGTGCAACAATTCCTTGGCGCTGTGTCACGTATCGATTCTGTGAAGAGGTCGACATGCATAGAGGGTGCGTGGATGGCTCTTGCCCGTGTTAAAACATATTGGGCAGGGATGGAGGCCACCGGTATTGCATCCCGGGATCCGGTGAGAGGCCAGGACCCGGCCGAGCACTATTTTGAGCAAGTCCTAGAAGGCTTCCGTTTAATAGAGGCTCAATGCTCGAAGAGTATTATGTTCGAGTGACATATATCTCAATTGTAAAGACAATGCTATTTCGATTATAAAGGATGTATTTATACTTTTGCCCAAAAGTATTGTAGTGCCTCCTGTGCGGCCATTTATGTATGTATATAACCTGAAAGTTTGCAGTCGTCGGCTTCAGCCCCCACGCATACAATGCGAGGGTGTTCAAAAAAGGCACGTAATCACACTTGATTCAACGTCTTGGTCCATTAAGGAGGTGATCACACGTCGAACTAGGCATTCAGACTATATTGCTTTAACACTTTCACTTAGCCATAGGAGTTTGACAGTGGGGCTACTATATAGCCCCTAGTACTTCCACGTTCATCTGCATTCGATGCACGTACATACATGACCAGGAAACCAGTCCTTCGTTAATGCGGAGGAATCCCGAAGATTCCGCTAAGTCATCGAGTGGTTGACCAGTCTCTTGTTGTATCATGACAGTCAGTTTTCGGCTTTTTCTACTGAGGTGCTCGTCCGGAATAACCAGGGCACAATAGCAGTAGTTCTCCTTTAGCCGCCTTAGCCGATAAAACGGAATGTAAGGTAGCAAACCCAGGAGCCAGGCAAACCCAACATCTGACCAAAGACATGATTCGGAGCTGATGCATATAAGGCCAAACTCGCGACGCCAAACACTCCCGAAGGTATTCGGACTTTGTAACATATACTGGGCTGAGTAATACCCTCAATAATGAACCCCGAATTTCTAGGTAGGTGTATTAATCCGACGTGGCGAAATGCCAATAACACCAGTATCCCTCGTGGGTGTATTAAGTACCCGGGGGATGTCAAGCAACAAGAGACATTAAAGAAGGTTTACACAGGGGCTTAATCTAAAGAGAAACCTTTGAGCGGGGCCCTGCTGCACGTCTGCACCTTTGTCTCCGTTGTGCCGTATCCTGGAAGGGTGTAGCATGATGGTCATCTATAAAAAAGGAAAAACCCAGGTAAAAGAGTGTGGTGTAATCGTGCGAGAAGTTGGTTATTCTCAATGAATCATTAAAATGCAATATATTATTATATTAATAGGGTCAAGACGAACTGTGGGCTTTGTTACATGTTCGCAGCCCCTAGCACCGCCTATGGGGGTATATCTATAGACCCCAGCTCAGGTTTATCTAGGCTATTACCACCGGCGGTGCATCGGACTCGTCTAACGGTGTCCATGGTCTTGATGACCGATCATGTATTCTGGTTGGAGAGGCCGCTCAGTGTTCGGCTGCTAGAGCCGCCACATATTCTTCCGCTCGTAAGGAACGCTCTGTGTTTCTGCTAACTGTGATGACGCCACGTGGACCGGGCATCTTGAGTTTAAGGTAGGCGTAGTGCGGTACTGCGTTGAAGCGAGCGAAGGCCGCTCCTCCGAGTAGTGCGTGATAGCCGCTTCAGAATGGAGCGATGTTGAAGATTAATTCTTCGCTTCTGTAGTTGTCGGGAGAACCGAATATAACCTCTAATACGAGAGAGCCCGTGTAGCGGGCCTCAACGCCTGGTATTACTCCTTTAAAGATAGTGTTACTTTGGCTGATTCTTGATGGGTCTATCCCCATCTTGCGGACAGTGTCCTGATATATCAGATTAAGACTACTGCCACCGTCCATAAGGACTCGAGTGAGATGTTATCCATCAATTATTGGGTCGAGCACCAAGGCAGCGGATCCTCCGTCCCGGATACTAGTCGGATGATCCCTGCGATCAAAAGTGATTGGGCAGGCCGACCAAGGGTTGAATTTGGGGGCGACGGGCTCTATAGCGTATACGTCTCTGAGTGCGCTTTTGCTCCTTCTCTTCGGTATGTGATTTGCGTAAATCATATTCACTATTTTGACGTCTGGTGGGAATTTTTTCTGTCCCCCACTGTTCAGCTGGCGAGGCTCATCCTCGTCTTCACTTGGCGTCTCCCTTCCTTTGTGTTCGGCGTTTAGCCTGCCGGCCTCCTTGAAGACCCAACATTCTCTATGGGTGTGGTTTGCAGGTTTTTTGGGGGTACCATGAATTTGACATAATTTGTCTAGAACCTTATTTAGGCTGGACGGTCCATCTCTGCTGCCTTTAAATGGCTTTTTCCGTTGACCGGGTCGAGAGCCCCTGAATCCGGCATTGACCGCTGTGTTGTCCGGACTCTCTTCCTTGTTTTGACGCTTGTTTTTATTGCGTCGTGGCTTCTCGTTGCCATCCCTAATTTCGGATGTGCCTGGGTCGCTGGTGCCTCTACGGGCCAACTAGCTGTCCTCACCCGCGCAAAAGTGGGTCATAAGGCTTGTTAGGGCCGCCATTGTCCTTGGCTTTTCTTGGCCGAGGTGTCTAGCGAGCCATTCGTCTCGGATACTGTGCTTGAAGGCCGCTAAGGCTTCAGCATCCGGACAATCAACAATTTGATTCTTCTTAGTGAGAAATTTGTTCCAAAGCTTACGGGCTGACTCTCCGGGTTGTTGGATTATGTGACTTAAATCGTCTGCATCCAGAGGTCGGACATAGGTCCCTTGAAAATTGGCCATGAAAGCATCCTCAAGTTCCTCCCAACTTCCGATTGAGTTTTCAGGGAGGGTTTTCAACCAATGCCGAGCTGGTCCTTTCAACTTGAGGGGCAGATATTTAATGGCGTGGAGATCATCTCCGCGAGCCATGTGGATATGAAGGATCAAGTCCTCAATCTAGACCCTAGGGTCTGTCGTTCCATCGTATGCCTCTATATTCACGGTTTTGAATCCCTTTGGAAATTCATGATCCAACACTTCATCGGTGAAGCACAGGGGGTGTGCAGCACCCCTGTAATTGGATGTGTCATGGCATGCTGTCAACGGTTGTTGTGTTCAAGATTGATTCTGAACCGGTATTCGATCAATATGATTGTTTTGGTGGCTATGATCTTGCGCCGAAACACGTCCTCTAGATCCATAGATGGACCTGGTCGCATCGGCCTTTTTGTCCAGGAGCTCACGTAAATCGTGTGCTGGCTTGTGTGTGGCATTAGTAGCCGCTCTGTCGCGGCCACGAGGTGGTCGGTCCGACTGATCGGCCGTATTATTATTCGGCGGAATGGGCTCTATGGCCTCGTCGTCGAATTCGGGCAGAAGCTTGCGCTTTGGGTAGCTCTTTGTGTGGCGATCGTCGCCGTATTTTTCTTCAGTGTCTAACACTTTGTTCCATGTGCGGTTGAGCGTATCCTACGTGGCCTTAAGCCTTTGCTTCTGCTTCTTCAGGCTCCTAGCGGTGGCCATAAGCCTTCTGTGGAGGTTCTCTTGTTCCAAGTGTTTTTCCGGGATGAATGCGTCATTGTCCGGACTGTCCTCCTCTCCGGAGGCAGGTTGATGAGTTTTACCCTCGGGGTCGCCGCGATCGGGTGTCTGCTCCGGACTATGTTCGGCGTGCCCTGGCTCATCCTACTCCATCGTTGAGTCCATGGGGTTGTCGTTTCCTTTGGAGTCGACCGGGGTGTCAAATTTTCTTGCGCTGTTATCGCTATTTTTACTGTGGCTGGACTTAGAGCGGCGCCTGCGCCATCGCTTTGGTTTCTGCCTGGGGGGATTATCCTCCATTGCATCCTTTTTGTCGCTGTTGTTCTCCTTGGGTGTGTCCACCATGTATATATTGAGGTGGCTATCCAGCGCCCCGTGGGCGGTGGTTCCCGATCATCTCGAGCATCGACGTCCATACCGTCGATATCTTTAGAGTCAAAGTCCAATGTGTCGGTTAAGTCATCGACAGTGGCTATTAAGTGGTTGGAGGGTGGGCCGTGAATTTTTTTGTCGTCTGCATCCCACTCGAGTCGGACATAGTTCGGCCAGGAGTTTCCTGATAAAGAGAGAGAGCTCAATGAATTTAGCACGTCACCAAAGGGTGAGTGTTGAAAGATATCCGCAGAGGTGAACTCCATGATCGGTGCCCAATCAGATTCGATAGGCACGAACGCGTGCGGTCCGGAACCTAAGACCGGAGACAAGTCTGGGGGTCCGGTGACACAGATATCTTTGGAGGTGGAGTCTGTGTTTGGCTCCATCGCCGATGAGTGTGCGGCCTCCGTGGCGGGGTCCATCCACCGTCCCCGGATGGTGCAATCTGCTCCAGATTAAGGGTCGGGGCAGCCATAGGTGCGATATCCCAAACACCGTCCGATGGCAGATCTAAGTCATGCACGTCGTGACTGTTCGGTGCTCCGGACGTAGGCTCAAACCCGTCGAAGATCAATTCTCCGCAAATGTCAGCTGTGTAGTTCAAGTTTCCGAACCTGACCTGATGGCCAGGGGCGTAGCTGTCGATCTTCTCCAAATGGCCAAACGAGTTGGCCCGTAGTGCAAAGCCGCCGAATATGAAGATCTGTCCGGGGAGAAAAGTCTCACCCTGGACCGCATCACTGCTGATGATTGAAGGAGCCATCAAGACTCATAGCAACGACACAGTGGAACTCTCAATGAAAGCACCAATGTCGGTGTCAAAATCGGCGGATCTCGGGTAGGGGGTCCCGAACTGTGCGTCTAAGGCTAATGGTAACAGGAGGCTGGGGACACGATGTTTACCCAGGTTCGGGCCCTCTCGATGGAGGTAATACCCTACTTCCTACTTGTTAGATCTTGATGATATGAGTATTACAAGAGTTGATCTACCTCGAGATCGTAGAGGCTAACCCTAGAAGCTAGCCTATGATTATGATTGTTCTTGTCCTACGGACTAAACCCTCCGGTTTATATAGACACCAGAGGAGGCTAGGGTTACAAAGAGTCGGTTACAGAGAAGGAGATCTACATATCCGAATTGCCAAGCTTGCCTTCCACGCCAAGGAGAGTCCCATCCGGACACGAGACGAAGTCTTCAATCTTGTATCTTCATAGTCCAACAGTCCGACCAAAGTATATAGTCCGGCTCCGAGGACCCCCTAATCCAGGACTCCCTCACCATTGTCGGGGAGCATAGCTATATTCTCCTAGTCACTTGGGATTTATATCTGTTGATCACTATGAGGAATCTGAAAGACAACAAAACCAAGATATATCCCTCAACTACGAGGGGAGGTAAGGAATTGCCTTCTAGCTCTGCACTTGATTCACCTTTTGTTTTGAGGAAACTTGCGACACCTACACCTGCTATTGATTCAGATATGTCACATGTTATTGATGATGCCACTTCTGCTATGCCTAACGCTTATGATGATACTACTTCTCTTTTTGATACTACTGTGCCACTAGGTGAATTTCTTGATGAGCAATTTGCTAGGGTTAGAGAGAATGAAATTACTGAAACTAATGATATTGATGAAAGTGATGATTAAGATTCTCCCCCTAGATATGAATTGCGTGTTGTACTTGAGGGTTATATTATGGATGAAGAAACTGGTAGAGACTTTTTTGCTTGCAATGATAGATATGATCTTAAGAAACTATTAGCTAAGCTGAAAGAAAAGTCTTTGAATGCTAGATGCAATATGATCCTATGTTTGCTACTTCACCTATCTGTGTCACTGATAAGGATTATGAATTCTCTATTGGTCCTGAGTTAATTACATTGGTTGAATATGATCCTTTCCATGGCTATGAATCTGAAACTGTTATGGCATGTCTTACTAAATTGAATGATATAACTATCCTATTTACTCATGAGAAAAAAATTCGCTATTACTATATTCTTAAATTGTTTCCTTTCTCATTAAAGGGTAATGCTAAAATATGGTTTAATTCTCTTGCTCCTGGTTGTGTGCGTAGTCCCCAGGATATGATTTATTACTTCTCTGCAAAAAATTCCCGCTCATAAGAAACAAGCTGCCTTGCGGGAAATATTTAATTTTGTGCTAATTGAAGAAGAGAGTCTCCCACAAGCTTGGGGGAGGCTTCTCCAATTACTTAATGCTTTGCCTGATCATCCTCTCAAGAAAAATGAAATACTTGATATCTTTTATAATGGACTAACCAATGCTTCGAGAGACCATCTGGATAGTTGTGCTGGTTGTGTTTTTAGGGAACGAACTATTGAGCAAGCTAAATTGCTATTGAATAGTATATTCAGTAATGATAGTGATTGGACACTGATACGTCTCCAACGTGTCTACAATTTTTTATTGTTCCATGTTGTTATATTATCATTCTTGGATGTTTTACAATCATTTTTATATCATTTTTTTGGTACTAACCTATTGACATAGTGCCCAATATCGGTGTCAAAACCGGCGGATCTCGGGTAGGGGGTCCTGAACTGTGCGTCTAAGGTCGATGGTAACAGGAGGCGCGGGAAATGATGTTTACCCAGGTCCGGGCCTTCTCAATGGAGGTTGAGGGAGTCCTGGATTAAGGGGTCCTCGGACAGCCGGACTATATACATCGGCCAGACTGTTGGGCTATGAAGATACACGATAGAAGACTTTGTCCTGTGTCCGGATGGGACTCTCCTTTGCGTGGAAGTCAAGCTTGGCGATTTGGATATGTAGATTCTCTTCTCTATAACCGACCTTGTGTAACCCTAGCCCCCTCTGGTGTCTATATAAACCGGAGGGTTTAGTCCGTAGGACTAGGACAATCATAATCACAGGCTAGCTTCTAGGGTTTAGCCATTACGATCTCGTGGTAGATCAACTCTTGTAATACTCATATCATCAAGATCAATCAAGCAGGAAGTATGGTATTACCTCCATAGGGAGGGCCCAAACCTGGGTAATCATCATGTCCCCCACCTCCTTTTACCATTAGCCTTAGACGCACAATTAGGGACCCCCTACCTGAGATCCGCCGGTTTTGACACCGACATTGGTGCTTTCATTGAGAGTTCCACTATGCCATCACCAGAAGGCTTGATAGCTCCATCAATCATCTACAACAACTCAGTCTAGGGTGAGGTCTTTCTCCTCGGCCAGATCTTTGTATTCGGCGGCTTCGCACTACGGGCCAACTCGCTTGGCCATCTGGAGCAGATCGACAGCTACGCCCCTGGCCATCAGGTCAGGTTTGGAAGATTGAACTACACCACCAACATCCGCGGAGACTTGATCCTCGACGGATTCGAGCCCGTGACAGCCGCACCCTGCCGCAATGATGAACATGACCTAAATCTGTCATCGGATCGTGTTCAAGAGATAGCGCCTGTAACTACTCTGGCCCTAGATTCAGAGCAAATTGCACCATCCGAGGACGGGAGGCTCGACCCCACCACGGAAGCTGCAGACTCATTGGCATTAGAGCCGAACACAGATTTGACCTCTAGCGAGGCCTGTGTTATCGGAGCCTCGGACTCGTCTCCGGGCATAGGTTCCGAACCATGTCTATGCACGCCTATCAAGGAGGCGCCGATCGTTGAGTTCGACTCCGCGGATATCTTCCGGCACTCGCCTTTAGGCGATGTGCTAAACTCATTAAGGGCCCTTGCCTCTGAGTATTCTTAGCCGAACTATATCTGGTTCGAATTGGAAGCTGAGAGCGAGGAATTTCAATCCCCACCCACCACCCACTTCATAGCCACTGTCGAAGATTTGACCAACATGCTCGATTACGATTCCGAAGACATCGACGGTACGGACGACAATGCCGAAGAAGAGGAGATGCAAGAGCCACTGCGTGCAGGACGCTGGACGGCCACCTCCTCGTATGACGTATACATGGTGGATACACCCAAAGAAAACATTGGCGATGACAAAAAGGATCTAGTTGAGGATAAACCTCCTAGGAAGCAGCCAAAGCAACGACATCAGCGGCGCCGCTCTAAACCATGCCATGGTAAAAACAATAATACCGGCACAAGAGACAATAACACTCCAGATGACGCCGAAAACAATGAAGACCTTGCAGACCCAACAATGAAGCAGGACGAGCAAGATGACGATGAACAAAGTCCGGGGCTGCTATCCGACCACAACGATGTCGAAGATACCAATTATCAACCCATCTCTGAATAGGAGATTAGTCAGGGTGACGATGCATTCATCATCCCGGAAAAATCTTTGGAACAAAAGTGCCTCCACCAGAGACTTATCGCCACCGTGAGGAGCTTGAAGAGGCAGAAGAAGCGGCTTAAAGCCGCACAGGATACGCTCAATGACAGATGGAACGAACTGCTCAACACTGAGGAAAAGCATGGTGGTAATCGCCAAACAAAGAGTTATCCTAAGCAAAAACTACTGCCCAAATTCAACGACGAGGTTATTGCACCCATACAGCCAAAGAACAACACGACAGATAAGCCGGACCTACGATCTCGTGGTCGAGACAGAGAGGCTAGCAACGCCGCAAACCAACTCTCACCCCGTCCCCGTAAAGGAAGGGAGGGTGCAACTCAGGACCATGAACATGATCTATGTGAGAGCATGGACAGAAAGGCTGGCAGGGCCAGGTCCATCTATGGATCCAGGGAACATGCTCCCACAAAAGACCATGGCTATCAAACGAAATATGCTGATCACTTACCAGTTCGGAACCAACACCGAACATTACAACCGTCGGACCCATGCCACGACACAGCCAAATACCGGGGTGCAATGCACCCACTGTGCTTCACCGATGAGGTGTTGGATCATGAATTTCTAGAGGGGTTTAAAGCTGTAAATATCGAGGCATACAACAGAACGACAGACCCTGCGGTCTGGATAGAAGACTTTATTCTTCACATCCACATGGCTCACGGAGATGATCTCCACGGCATCAAATACTTACCCCTCAAGCTAAAAGGACCAGCTCGACACTAGCTGAAAAGCCTCCCTGAAAATTCCATTGGAAGATGGGAAGAACTTGAGGACGCTTTTCGGGCCAATTTTCAAGGGACCTATGTCCGACCTCCGGATGCAGACGATCTAAGTCACATAATCCAACAACCTGGAGAATCAACCTGTAAGCTTTGGAACCGGTTTCTCACTAAGAAGAACCAAATCGTCGACTGTCCAGACGCCGAAGCCTTAGCAGCCTTAAAACACAGTGTCCGGGACGAATGGCTAGCCAGACACCTCAGCCAAGAAAAGCCAAGGACAATGGAAGCCCTAACTACACTCATGACCCGCTTTTGTGCGGGTGAGGACAGCTAGCTGGCTCGTAGCAGCACCAGCGATCCAGGCACATCCAAAGTCAGGCATGGCAATGGAAAGCCATGATGCAATAAAAACAAACGTCAAAACAATGAAGAAAGCCCAAACAATACAGCGGTAAACGCCAGATTCAGGGGCTCCAAACTCGGGCAACGGACAAAGACATTTAAAGGCAACAGCGACAGTCCATCCAGCCTGGATAAAATTCTAGACAGGCCCTACCAGATTCACGACACTCCCATAAACCAGCTAATCATACTAACAAAGAATGTTGGGTCTTCAATAAGGCCGGCAAGTTCAACGCCGAGCACAAAGGGAAGGGACCTCAAAGTGGAGACGAGGACAAAACTCGCCAGCCAAACAAGGGGGGACAGAAGGAATTTCCACTGGAGATCAAAATAGTGAACACGATCTACATCAGTCATATCACAAAAAGGGAGTGCAAATGCGCACTCCGAGAAATCTATGATGTCGAGCCTGTCACCCCCAAATTCAACCCATGGTCGGCCTGTCCGATCACCTTCGATCGCAAGGACCATCCGACTGGTGTCCATCGCGGGGGTTCGGCTGCCTTAGTGCTTGACCCAATAATCGACGGATACCACCTCACCAGAGTCCTCATGGATGGCGGCAGTAGTCTCAATCTGATATATCATGACACTATCGCAAAATGGAAATAGACCCATCAAGAATCAAGCCAAGCAGCACTACCTTTAAAGGAGTAATACCGGGCGTAGAAGCCCGCTGCACGGGCTCTCTAACATTGGAAGTCGTATCGGCTCTCCTGAAAATTTCCAAAGCGAAGAGTTAATATTCGACATAGGTCCGTTCCGAAGTCGCTATCATGCACTACTTGGAAGAACGGCCTTCGCCCGCTTTAATGCAGTCCCGCATTATGCTTACCTAAAACTCAAAATTCCTGGACCTCATGGCGTCATTACAGTTAGTGGAAACACATAGCACTCTCTTCGTACAGAAGAATACACGGCGGCTCTGGCAGTTGAAGCACAAAATTACCTCTTCAAATCAAGCAGCTCCTCGGTCATTAAGACCGTAAACATAGCAAAACGTGTTCGGCACACACCAAAGTGTGGCAGCTCAGATAAACCTGAGCTCGACTAGCAGACACGACCCCACCGATCGCCCCACAAGGAGATGGCACAAGTGCCACGTACATATAAATGTACACTTATAAATCCTTGGGTGGCGCCGGGGGCACACTGTGCACAAAAAGTCCATAGTTCGCCTAGACCCTATTCGGACTTAAAAAGTTATACCATATGGTTCATTAAAAATGAACCAGTTTTATTTACGGCCACACCAGCTTCTCTCACGTGATTTTTTCCCCTTTTTACAGATGGCTGCCACACTATACCCTTCAAGGACACTTCATAACGGAGAAAAAGGCGCAGACATGCAGCAGGGCCCCACATTAAGGTTTCTTTTTTAAGATTAAGACCCTGTGTAAACCTTTTCTATCTCTCTTTGTTTCATACCTTCCTGACATATAAACTGTCCAAGGAGGTTATCGGCACTATCTGTAATAATACGGCTCGCCGTCTTAATGATGGATGTTATAGGAGCAGCTTGATTCAAACTGTGTTTGGAGTTCTATTCTCCCACCACCTGCATTCTTTCTCCATGCCAGATTGCCACATGTGCCTTGAATCCAGGGTCCATTACCAGGGGCTGTATTCAGCCCGGTATATGGTGAAAAGTCCGAACACCTTAGGGAGTGTTCAGCGTCGCGAGTTTGGCCTTATATGCATCAGCTCCGAATCATGTCTTTGGTCAAAAGTTGGGTTGCGCGGCTCCTGTGCTTGCTACCCTACGTTCCGTTATATCGGCTAGGGTAGTAAAGGGAGAACTACTGTGATTGTGTCCTGGTTCATCCAGATGAGCACCTCAATAGAGAAAGCCGAGAACTGACTGTCATGATGCGGCAAGAGCTGGTCAACCACTCGATGACTCATGGGAATCCTCGCGATTCCTTTTGCATTAACGAAGGACCGATTTTCCGGTCACGTATGACCAACGCACTATACTCGGACAATTGCGTACATACCAGGGGCTATATCATAGCCCCACCGTCAAACTCCTATGGCTAAGTGAAAGTGTTAAAGCCCTATAGTGCGATTGCCTGGTTCACCGCATTGACACCTCCTTAAATGGACCAAGATGTCGGATTAAGATTGATCAATTATTCTCTGAACACCCTCGCGTTATACGCGAGGGGGCTGAAGCCAATGACAGGTAAACTTTCAGGTTATATATATATATACAAAACGACCGCACAGGAGGCACCAAAATACTTTCTAGGCAAAAGTATAAATCAAGCCTTCATTTGTCATAAGCATTGTTCTTACAATTTTGATACATTTTACTCGAACATAATATCTTTCGAGCATTGACCCTCTATCAAGCGGGCGCCCTCCAAGACTTCTTCAAAATACTGCTCTAGAGTGTCTTTGCCCTCGGGCGGACCCCTTGTTGCAATGTCGGTGGCCTTCATCTTCGCCCAGTACGTCTTGACGCGGGCAAGTGCCATCCGTGCACCTTCTATGCATGTTGACCGGTTAACAGCATCGATATGTGACACCACATGAACAAGTCGTTGCACCAAACCAAAATAACTATTCAGACTTGGTTCCCCGGGCCACAGCCGGTCCACGACAGCCTTCATGGCAAGTCCGGCTATCCTATGGAGCTCGGCCCATTCGGCCATCTATTCGTTTAGCAGCAGCGGACGCCTTGGCATGCTAAACTGTGACCAGAAAAGTTTTTCCGCTTCACGGCCTTCTTGGGCTTGTAAAAACTGCATTGCATCTAAAGCACTATTCGAAAAGTCCAAATATACGTCATGGGAACTCCACATTTGATCAAGCGGGGCATACTTTGGATCGCCGAATTTAGTTCACAATAAGAAGGGCTTCCCAGCCGCGATCTCCCCAGCTTGCCGGATCCCCTCCCGAGCCGCTCTAGACTCAGACCGGGTTTCCTTTGCCGCTTGTAAGGCCTTCTCAAGGTCAGCCGTTTTTGCTTGGTTCTCTTTCTCGAGCAGCTCACATAGGCTTGTGGCACCCTCTAGCTCAAGCGTCATGTTGGATATTTTCTCCTCGCATTGGCGCCGAATAGCCTGTTAGCTTTTAAATCAGTAGTTGCCTTTTCAGCAGCAGCGTTGCTCACCCTAGCTTGCTCCTTGGCCCAGGCAAGCTCAGCCCGAAGGGTCTCTATGGCGGCAGCACCATCTGCAGTTAAGCATATCACAATTTTCAGCATCATGCTCCTATTTATACTTACTGACCGCCCCGAAGACATACCTTGTGCCTCGTTGAGCCGCTTGTTTATGAGAGTAATGTCATCATCCGCCACGCCAAGTTGCCGCTTCAGTTCGGCAACCTCTGCAGCCTGGGCAGTTGCCGGGGCTGAAGCAACCTATGTGTCAGTTGGCATAATTATTTCCTGAGCATATATATCTTTTTGATCCTCTGATCGCCTCCATTCGGACGACAACTAGAGTCTCAAGGGCTACTATATATACACAGGCGCGCCTTGCGTTTGCAGCACAATTGAAAATATTACTTTGCTTACCTCAAAGCCTCTTAGCAGGCTCATAAAAGCTTCATTCAATCCGCTTTTCGTGGATAAAACTCTCTTAATCACCGTACCCATCAAGGTACGATATTCCTCTGAGACATGCACTTGCTGCAGTATGTCCATTAACATATCCGGCTGAATATCGGACATTCCGGGTTTTTTGTAGTTGGTCTCTTTAGGAGCCGAACACCCCGGACCCTGGGCGGCCGAAGTATCGCCTTCCGGCCTAGTCTTCCTTTGTGGATCGGGAGAGATCCTCCAGGACGACACCTCGGGGTCGTCCGCCCTATGGGGCGGGGAGGTATGAGGAGGCGTTTCACTCTCCATCATCTCCGAAAGAAGAACCCTCGAAGATGAAGATTGTTGAGGGAGGCTGTAGGCTGAACTGCAAAACATGCGTTTCAAATATTACACTCACAACCAGGAAAAGAACGGGGTATGCTTAAAAACACCTTTGTTCACTTACGATCCAGCTAAAGGCTGGTCCCCATATGGGCACTGCATGGCGATATCGCCTCTCGAACCAGAACCCCTGGGCAGGGATTTCTTCCCTCGCTTGGAAGATTCTACCTCCAAATCTCTAGAGGTGGTCCTTTTCTTCTCACTCTTCTCCTTGTCCTCCCCCGATGGCACTTGATAAGGTGCCCGAGCTAGCATCCTGGTAACACCGGATCCACAGAATCTTCGGGAAGAGGGGCCGAACACCTGATCCTCTTTGCCTTCTTTATCCAGCCCTGGCCGAGTATGGTTTTTTCAGAATATTGTTGTAAGAAGCATAACAGAAATGTGTTCGATGGTTGAGTGCTCACCGGAGTATCTAGGTGGTTGCAGTCAAGGCCTGCATCCTCCGTGGTGTCCGGACACTTTTTTCGTGATTCGAAGAATAATTTGTACATCCCTTTGAGCGTCATGCCGAAAAAGTGATGAATGGTTTGCGTTCCTTCCGGATTGAACTCCCACATGCGGAGAGGTTGTCGCTGACATGGTAGGACCCGACGGACTAGCATTACTTGGATTACTTTGACAAGACTGATGTCCTTCTTGATAAGATCTTGAATGTGGCTTTGCAATGTCCGCACTTCATCAAGCGATCCCCAGTCCAGCCCCTTGTTGACCCACGATGCATGTTGTGGCGGAGGGCCAGATCGGAAGGCAGATGCAGCCACCCATTTTTTGCCACGGGGTGTTGTGATATAAAACCACTCCCGTTGCCATAGGAAGGAAGCTTCCGGGAAGGAACCCTTTGGCCATAAAACATTGGTAAAATTGCTTATTATAGCACCTCCGCACTCCGCGTGTCTCCCGTCGATTATCTTTGGCTTCACATTGAAGGTCTTGAGCCATAAGCCGAAGTGTGGAGAGATACGGAGGAAGGCCTCACACACGACAATGAATGATAAGATGTGAAGGAAGGAGTCCGGAGCTAGATCATGAAAATCTAGCCCGTAATAGAACATGATCCCTCTAACAAAGGGATGAAGAGCAAAGCCTAGCCCTCGGAGGAAGTGAGGGATGAACACGACCCTCTCATTAGATCTGGGAGTAGGGATAGCCTGCCCTTGAGCAGGAAGCCTATGAAGGATTTCCGCAGTCAAGTACCTTGCCTCCCTAAGCTTCGTGATGTCCTCCTCTGTGATAGAAGAGGCCGTCCACCGGCCTTGAAGGATGGACCCGGACATGGTCGGAGGTCCGAAGCGACTGGGCTAAATCTTGGGTGTTGGAACTTGAGGTGGGAGTAGGAGAGGATTAGCGCGGAAAGAAAGAGACATGTCTTGGCCTCTTTATAAAGAGGATGAATATCAAATGTCCCCTTCATGGCCTTTGGAACATGCCCATTCCCAAGGAATCATACCAACGGAATGGTTGGGTTGTCCATGCCCGTATTGATGAGAATCCCGTAATAAGGGGACACGATCTCTACTTCGACAAGACGTGCCAATAGAATTGCCTCGTGAAACATGGAGTAGCAGGTTGGAAAAACGATTTAAAATAATGGCCAGACGATGACGTAATGTCGCATTGGAAAAATTGTCGGCGGATTAGACTCGTGAAAATATTATACTCTCTACGGTGGTATGTGGAATTTATTTTGCAGAGCCGGACACGATTCTTGTGTTCAAGATGTACTTTGAAGTATTCGGAGAAGGAACCCGCCTTGCAATGCCGAAGACAATCTGTGTGCCGGACTCATCATCATTGAAGCTTGGTTCAGGGGCTACTGAGGGAGTCTTGGATTAAGGGGTCCTCGGACAGCCGGACTATATACATCGGCCGGACTGTTGGGCTATGAAGATACAAGATAGAAGACTTTGTCCCATGTTCGGATGGGACTCTCCTTTGCGTGGAAGGCAAGCTTGGCGATTCGGATATGTAGATTCCCTTCTCTATAACCGACCTTGTGTAACCCTAGCCCCCTCCGGCGTCTATATAAACCGAAGGTTTAGTCCGTAGGACCAGGACAATCATAATCACAAGCTAGCTTCTAGGGTTTAGCCATTACGATCTCGTGGTAGATCAACTCTTGTAATACTCATATCATCAAGATCAATCAAGCAGGAAGTAGGGTATTACCTCCATAGAGAGGGCCCGAACCTGGGTAAACATCGTGTCCCCCGCCTCCTATTACCATTAGCCTTAGACGCACAGTTTGGGACCCCCCTACCTGAGATCCACCGGTTTTGACACCGACAGAGGTAATACCCAACTTCCTGCTTGATTGATCTTGATGAATAAGAGTATTACAAGAGTTGATCTACCACGAGGTCATAATGGCTAAAACCCTAGGAGTCTAGCCTATATGATTATGATTGCCTCTACGGACTAAGCCCTCTGGTTTATATAGACACCGGAGGGGACTAGGGTTGTACAAATTCGGTTACAGAGAAAGGAATCTTCATATCCGGGCGCCAAGCTTGCCTTCCATGCCAAGGAGAGTCCCATCCGGACACATGTGAGAGTCTTTGGTCTTGTATCTTCACAGCCCATCAGTCCGACCCATGTCAATAGGCCGGACGCCCAAGGACCCCATAATCCAGGACTCCCTCAGTAGCCCCCGAACTAGTCTTTCAATGACGATGTGTTCGGCGCGCAGATTGTCTTTGGCATTGCAAGGCGGGTTCCTCCTCCGATTACTTCAAAGTACCTGACTTAAAGAGCAGTATTCGGCTTTCCATTTAATGTTTTGCCCATCAGCTTCCACACCTCATGACTTCAGCTTCCATGTGTCGAGCGAATACGAGAGGCCGGGGTACTTTTGCATATATCACCCTGACCATGTAAGAAAGGCGTCTATTTAAAGAGACTGGGATCTTTAGATCTATTCCACATCAAGTGAGGAATCCTCAGAGCTTGCTAGGAGAAACCATTCCAACATGGCTAGTGTTCCCAGCTCTTCCTCCCGCCCCCATGGCCCCAGAAAAGGCGATTGGGAGGAATGTTCCATATCACACAGTTGGCTAGCGAAGCTGCAGACACAGGGATTTCTTCTCCCCGCGGATCTAGTCCCCGTTCGAGCAGGATTGACTTGCTTCAATAGCAGGGCTCAGGCGAAGAATAGGGGGAATGCGTGTGCTTTGTTCTCTACTTGTTGAGAGGCGTTGGATTTCTAATCCACCCGTTCCTCCGAGGGCTTCTGGAGTATTATGGCCTCCAACTGCACAATTTCACTCCTGCCTCCATCCTGCACATCGCAGGTTACGTTGCTCTTTGCGAGCTATTCCTGGGTTTTGAGGCCCATTCTAAATTATGGAGGAAACTATTCTGCCTCGTCCCTCGTAACCAAGAGGGATCAATATTTGATGTGGGTGGAGCCGAGGTATGGCGCATCACCGGGACCGAATACCTGTCTGGCACGCCGACGAAGGCACCCAAAGAGTGGCCTTTCGAATGGTTCTATATCGAGGACATCACCCTTCCCGACCCAATCCGAATGGGCCTTCCTGAATTTTGAAGCACTCGATTGAAGAAACGCCACAGCTGGCGCCCTCGGAGCCTCGAGGAGGAAGATAGCATGGAAGACCGTCAATTGAAGAGCAAGATAAAGACGCTCGGCCAGTCCGGATTATCAATAGTCGAGGTAATGGCGACTTCCATAGTATGAGGGGTTCAGACACTCCAATACATAAGGCTTCCTATGTGGCACTATAATGGGGAAGATGACTCCTCCCGCTGCGGTCGAAAGGGTCCAGACACCCCGCCGCTTTGGCCAAAATACTGGCCAAACTATACAAAGGGGAGGTAGAGGAATTCATTCGTATTAAGCTCCGAGATGGATTTTCCATGTACAATCCTCCTAGCTGGGTGAGTTCCAATCCCACCATACTCAATTTACTCCCTGAATCACTTTCCATGGACATTAATCCGTCCATTTATAACAGGAATGGCGGAAGATCGCCAAGGGGCTACACAGCCCCGCCCCCCAGCCAGAGGACCACTAATGACCCACAAGTATAGGGGATCTATTGTAGTCCTTTCAATAAGTAAGAGCGTCGAAGCCAACGAGGAGCAGAAGGAAATGATAAGCGGTTTTCAGCAAGGTATTCTCTGCAAGTACTGAAATAAGTGGTAATAGATAGTTTTGTGATAAGATAAATTGTAACGAGCAACAAGTAACAAAAGTAAATAAAGTGCAGCAAGGTGGCCCAATCCTTTTTGTAGCAAAGGACAAGCCTGGACAAACTCTTATAATAGGAAAAGTGCTCCCGAGGACACATGGGAATATCGTCAAGCTAGTTTTCATCACGCTCATATGATTCGTGTTCAGTACTTTGATAATTTGATATGTGGGTGGACCGGTGCTTGGGTACTGCCCTTACTTGGACAAGCATCCCACTTATGATTAACCTCTACTGCAAGCATCCTCAACTACAACAAAAGTATTAAGGTAAACCTAACCATAGCATGAAACATGTGGATCCAAATCAGCCCCTTACGAAGCAACGCATAAACTAGGGTTTAAGCTTCTGTCACTCTAGCAACCCATCATCTACTTATTACTTCCCAATGCCTTCCTCTAGGCCCAAATAATGGTGAAGTGTTATGTAGTCGACGTTCACATAACACCACTAGAGGTTAGACAACATACATCTTATCAAAATATCGAACGAATACCAAATTCACATGACTACTAATAGCAAGACTTCTCCCTTGTCCTCAGGAACAAATGTAACTACTCACAAAGCATATTCATGTTCATAATCAGAGGGGTAATAATGTGCATATAGGATCTGAACATATGATCTTCCACAAAATAAACCAACTAGCATCAACTACAAATAGTAATCAACACTACTAGCAAACTACTAGCACCAATCCCGGACTTGGAAACAAGAATTGGATACAAGAGATGAACTAGGGTTTGGAGATGAGATGGTGCTGGTGAAGATGTTGATGGAGATTGCCCTCTCCTGATGAGAGGAGCGTTGGTGATGATTTCCCCCTCCCGGAGGGAAGTGTCCCCGGCAGAAAAGCTCTGCCAGAGCCCTAGATTGGTTCCGCCAAGGTTCCGCCTCGTGGCGGCGGAGTCTCGTCCCGAAAGGTTCTCTCTGATTTTTCTCATCGAAAGACTTCATATAGGAGAAGATGGGCGTTGGAGAGACACCAGGGGGCCCACGAGGTAGGGGGCGCGCCCAGGGGGGGGGGGGCGCCCCCACCCTCGTGAGCAGGGTGTGGGCCCCCCGGCCTTCATCTTTGGCGACGATTTTTCTTTATTTATTTCAAGGTATTCCGTGGAGTTTCAGGACTTTTGGAGTTGCGCAGAATAGTCCTTCAATATTTGCTCCTTTTCCAGCCCAGAATTCCAGCTGTCGGCATTCTCCCTCTTCATGTAAACCTTGTAAAATAAGAGAGAATAGCCATAAGTATTGTGACATAACGTGAAATAACAGCCCATAATGCAATAGATATTATCATAAAAGCATGATGCAGAATGGACGTATCAACTCCCCCAAGCTTAGACCTCGCTTGTCCTCAAGCGAAAAGCCGATAACAATAAATATGTCCTCCCCCATGTCCTCGCTTGTAGAGGCGTCGATAAAAATAAAATACGGACATGAAGGCATCATGATTATTTCATAACAGCAACATAAATAGATTTTGTCATATGATTACTCATGTTCAAGTAATGACCTATTCACAAAGCCAAAGCATGAATCAGAAACATTATTGGGCACTAACAATTATAATCTCAGTCATTGAAGCAATTGCAATTTATCATAACATCGGAAAGAGTCTATGTCAGAGCTTAAAAGCAAGTCCACATACTCAACTATCATTTAGTCCTTCATAATTGTAGCACTCACACGATACTTGTGGTTACGGAGTTTTAATCGGACATAGAGAAAGATAGGGGCTTATAGTTTTGCCCCACAACCTTTTACCTCAAGGGTAATGTCAACAATAACAATTCATGCTCCCCCACATCCAATTTGATATGTATATCATACTTTCCAACATGCTGAGCTTGCCAAAGGATAAAATGAAAAAGGAATGGTGAGGATCACCGTGACTCTTATAAGGTAGAGGATAATAATAAAAGAGAGGCCCTTCGCAGAGGGAAGCAGAGGTTGCCATGCGCGTTTAGGGTTGATGCACAAAATCTTAATGCAAAAGAACGTCACTTTATATTGCCCCTTGTATGTGAACCTTTATTATGCAGTCCGTCGCTTTTATTGCGTCCACAACAAGTTCGTACAAAGCTTATTTCTCTACATTAATAAATCATGCATATTTAGAGAGCAATTTTTATTGCTTGCACCGATGACAACTTACTTGAAGGATCTTACTCAATCCGTAGGTAGATATGGTGGACTCTCATGGCAAAACTGGTTTAAGGGTGTTTGGAAGCACAAGTAGTATTTCTACTTGGTGCTAAGAATTTGGCTAGCATGAGGGGGAAAGGCAAGCTCAACACGGTAGAGGATCCATGACAACATACTTTATCTCGAATGTAAGAAAACATAACTCATTATGCTGTCTTCCTTGTCCAACCTCAACTCTTTAGCATGTCATATTTTAATGAGTGCTCCCAACCATAAAAGATGTCAATGATAATATATCTATATGTGATACCTCTCTTTCCTTATTACTTCCTATTAATTGCAATGATGACCAAAGCTATATTTGCCAACTCCCAACAACTTTAAATCATCATACTCTTTCTATATGAAGTCATTACTTTCAATAAGATCAATATGAACTCTTGATTCTTTTTATTCTTTTCTTCTACTTACCCAAGATCATCGCAAAATACTCAAGCCCTTAACTCAACACTAATCTTTATTATATAGCTCATGGACTCGATTACAAAGCAGGATCATAAAGCAAAACTCAAAACTAGATCATGCCATGACTTTATTCTACTAAATCAAGATACTACTAATAGGATCGAACTAAGAAAAACTGTAAAGATAGGAGTTGTGATGGTGATACGATACCAGTGCACCTCCCCCAAGCTTGGCAGTCGCCAAGGGGAGTGCCCATACCCATGTGGTTATTTCCTCTGAGGTGATGGAGGTGGTGAAGATGATGGTGGATAATCGCACATCGAGCGTAAAAGCTCCTCCAACTTGCGGATAATGCCCTTGAGCCCAGTAAGATGGTCCTTCAACAAAATATTCTCCTGTGTAAGATACTTGTTCTGTATGCGGGCTAACTCAATCATCTTTAAAGCTTCAATCTCTGTTGGAGTGAAAAGGTTAGGTAAAGGTTGAGGGATGTATTCTTCGTTCACCACCGGAGCTTGAACCTCCATGGACTTCTTGATCCTTTCATCCTTGTTGATTTCTTCTGGTTCTTCTCTCTTCAACTCTATCTTCAATAGCCAAGCATCCCTGTCTTCGTTGCTCGAAGATGGAGAAGTCATGGTGCTCTAGACCTATCAAAAAAACAGCTCGAAACAAGAACAGAGAATATTTGCGTGATACAGTGGTCAAAACCTTTGGGAGTATATATAATGAATTTTTACCAACCAAAATACGTATCGTGCAAGGAAACAGAGTCCGGAGGGCACACGAGGTGCTCACGAGGTAGGGGGGCGCGCCCAGAGGGGTGGGGCGCGTGCTCCACCCTCGTGGAGGCCTCGTGTCCTCCCCGAACTGCTACTTATTTTTCTATTTTTCTAAATATTCCAAAACGGAGAAATATTGCCTTAAAAATTGTTTTGGAGTCGGTTTACTTACCATAACACATACCTATTCCTTTTCGGAGTCTGGAACGTTCTGGAAAGTGTCCTTTATGTACTCCTCCGGGGTCATGGTTTCAATAATATTAGTTTCAACATTTATAGGATTACCTGAGATATTGTGTTTGATCTTTTGACCGTTTACCACCTTCGGATTTGTGCCTGCGAAGTTGTTGATTTTTATGGCACCAGAATGATAGACCTCCTCGAAAACGTAGGGACCTTCCCATTTAGAGAGAAGTTTTCCTGCAAAAAATCTTAAACGAGAGTTGTATAGCAATACATAATCACCTACATTAAACTCACACTTTTGTATCCTTTTGTCATGCCATCTTTTAACTTTTTCTTTAAACAACTTGGCATTTTCATATGTTTGGGCTCTCCATTCATCAAGTGAGCTAATATCAAATAACCTCTTCTCACCGGCAAGTTTGAAATCATAGTTGAGCTCTTTAATAGCCCAATATGCCTTATGTTCTAGTTCGAGAGGTAAGTAACAAGCTTTTCCATAGACCATTTTGTACGGAGACATACCCATAGGATTTTTATATGCAGTTCTATAGGCCCATAATGCATCATCAAGTTTCTTGGACCAATTCTTCCTAGACCTATTAACAGTCTTTTGCAAAATTAATTTGAGCTCCCTATTGCTCAATTCTACTTGACCACTAGACTGAGGATGATAAGGAGATGCAATCCTATGATTAACGTCATATTTAGCAAGCATCTTACGGAAAGCACCGTGAATAAAGTGTGAACCACCATCAGTCATTAAGTATCTAGGGACTCCAAACCTTGGAAAAATAACTTCCTTAAGAATTTTAATAGAAGTGTTGTGATCAGCACTACTAGTTGGAATAGCTTCTACCCACTTAGTAACGTAATCAACAACAACTAGAATATGAGTGTAACCATTAGAGGCAGGAAAAGGTCCCATATAATCAAAGCCCCAAACATCAAATGGCTCAATAACAAGTGAATAATTCATAGGCATTTCTTGACGTCTACTGATATTACCAATTCTTTGGCATTCATCGCAAGACAAAACAAACTTATGGGCATCTTTGAAGAGAGTAGGCCAATAAAAACCGGATTGCAATACCTTATGTGCAGTTCTATCTCCAGCGTGATGTCCTCCATAAGCTTCAGAGTGACACTTGCGTAGGATCTCTTCCTGTTCATGCTCAGCTACACAACATCTAATAATACCATCTACTCCTTCTTTATAAAGATATGGGTCATCCCAAAAGTAATGTCACAAGTCATAGAAAAACTTTTTCTTTTGCTGGTATGTGAAGCTAGGTGGTATAAATTTAGCAACAATATAATTAGCATAATCAGCATACCAAGAAGTGCTACGAGAAGTACTTATGACATTTAATTGCTCATCAGGAAAGCTATCATCAATAGGTAGTGGGTCATCAAGAACATTCTCTAGCCTAGACAAGTTGTCTGCAACGGGGTTCTCAGCTCCCTTTCTATCAACAATATGCAAATAAAATTCTTGAAGCAAGAGAACCCATCTAATAAGTCTAGGTTTTGCATCCTTCTTTTCCATAAGATATTTAATAGCAGCATGATCAGTGTGAATAGTAACTTTAGAATCAACAATATAAGGTCTAAACTTATCACAAGCAAACACCACTGCTAAAAATTCCTTTTCGGTAGTAGCATAATTTCTTTGAGCACTATCTAGAGTCTTACTAGCATAATGGATAACATTGAATTTCTTATCAATTCTCTGCCCTAGAACAGCACCTACAGCATAATCACTAGCATCACACATTATTTCAAAGGGTAAATTCCAATCAGGTGGCTGAACAACAGGAGCAGAGACTAGTGCTTTCTTAAGTATTTCAAATGCTTCTACACAATCATCATCAAAGACAAACGGTACATCTTTTTGTAATAAATTAGTCAGAGGCCGAGAGATTTTTGAGAAGTCCTTAATGAACCTCCTATAAAATCCGGTGTGACCAAGGAAACTTCTTATACCTTTGATGTCCTTTGGACATGGCATCTTTTCAATAGCATCAACCTTGGCTTTATCAACTTCAATACCTCTTTCAGAAACTTTGTGCCCCAAGACAATACCTTCATTTACCATAAGGTGGCACTTTTCCCAATTCAAGACAAGATTAGTTTCTTCACATCTCTGCAAAACTCGATCAAGATTGCTTAAGCAATCATCAAAAGAGGAACCATAGATGGAAAAGTCATCCATGAAAACCTCACAAATCTTTTCGCAAAAGTCAGAGAATATAGCCATCATGCATCTTTGAAAGGTAGTAGGTTCATTACATAAACAAAAATGCATACGTCTATAAGCAAAAGTACCAAAAGGGCATGTAAAAGTAGTCTTTGATTGATCTTTGGCTGACACAGGTATTTGAGAGAAACCAGAATAAGCATCTAGAAAGCAATAATGTGTATGTTTGCATAGTCTCTCTAGCATTTGATTAATAAAAGGTAAGGGGTAATGATCTTTCTTAGTAGCTTTATTTAACTTACGGAAATCAATTACCATCCTATAACCTGTGATAATTCTTTGAGGGATCAATTCATCTTTATCATTAGGGACAACAGTAATACCTCCCTTCTTAGGGACACAATGGACATGACTTACCCACTAACTATCAGCAACAGGATAAATTATACTGGCCTCCAGAAGCTTGAGTATTTCTTTTCTTACCACTTCTTTCATTTTAGGATTCAAACATCGTTGAGGATCACAAACTGGTTTGGCATCAGCTTCCAAATTTATTTTATGTTGACATAGAGTGGGACTAATGCCCTTAAGATCATCCAGAGTATATCCAATAGCAGCACGGTGTTTCTTCAGAGTTTTCAATAATCTTTCTTCTTCATGCTCTGAAAGGTTAGCACTAATAATAACAGGATATATTTTCTTTTCATCAAGATAAGCATATTTAAGATTATCAGGCAACAGTTTAAGCTCAAACACGGGATCACCCTTGGGTGGAGGGGGATCCCCTAGGATTTCAACGGGTAAATTGTGTTGCAAAATAGGTTCCTGTTTAAAGAATACTTCATCTATTTCCCTTCTTTCATTCATGAACATATCATTTTCATGGTCTAGCAAATAGTGTTCTAAAGGATCACTAGGAGGTACATCAATAGAAGCAAGACCAATAATTTCATCCTTACTAGGCAATTCTTCCTCATGATGTTGTTTACTAAATTTAGAGAAATTAAA
Organism: Triticum dicoccoides; assembly: GCF_002162155.2. NCBI lineage: Eukaryota > Viridiplantae > Streptophyta > Magnoliopsida > Poales > Poaceae > Triticum > Triticum dicoccoides. The sequence continues at coordinate 426,993,310 of NC_041381.1, forward strand.
CTCATGAACCATATCATCCAAGCCAACAGTAACAATATTCTTTTCGCAATCTATCGTAGCATTAACAGTACACAAGAAGGGTCTACCAAATATAATGGGACAAAAGCTATCTTGTGGAGAACCAAGAACAAGAAAATCAGCGGGATATTTGGTTTTCCCACACAAGACTTCAACATCTCTAAACGTTCCTTTTAGAAGAATAGAATCCAAATATAGTGTTCAACAAGTAGGCCTAACGGTGGAGTTATATGGTGGCGAACTTAATGGAGTAAGTTATTCTGATCCTGCTACTGTAAAAAAATATGCGAGGCATTCTCAATTAGGGGAAATTTTTGAATTAGACCGGGCTACTTTGAAATCTCATGGTGTTTTTCGCAGCAGTCCAAGGGGTTGGTTCACTTTTGGTCATGCTACCTTTGCTTAAAAATTCTCATTGGAGATATAGTATCTCTATTTGCAAGTTTAATTGTAACATCAATTTCTTCTAACTCTGCAGGTGCAATCTCATGCATAATTTCTTTGTATAAGTCAATGGGTATAACACTAGCACTAGCACCCATATCACATAAGCCATGATAACAATGATCTCCTATTTTAACAGAAATAACAGGCACGCCTACCACAGGTCTATGCTTCTCTCTATCATAGGGTTTAGCAATTCTAGCAGTTTCACCAGTGAATTGAATAACATGCCCATCAATATTATCCGACAAGAGATCTTTAACAATAGCAATATTGGGTTCTACTTTGACTTGCTCAAGAGGTGTATAAGTCCTAATATTGCTTTTACGAACAACAGTTGAAGCTTTAGCATGATCTTTCATTCTAACAGGGAAAGGAGGTTTCTCAACATAAGAAGTAGGAACAATAGGATCATTGTAAGTGACAATCTTTTCTTAAACTTTAATAGGTGCAACTACTTTTAGTTCTATGGGAGGATGATATTTAAACCACCTCTCCTTGGGGAGATCAACATAAGTAGCAAAATATTCACAAAAAGAAGCTACTATCTCAGAGTCAAGTCCATGTTTGGTGCTAAACTTACGGAAAATATCGGTATCCATAAAAGATTTAACACAATCAAACTTAGGTGTCATACCTGACTCCTTACCTTCGTCGAGGTCCCAATCTTCAGAGTTGCGTTTAATTCTATCCAATAAATTCCATCCAAATTCAATAGACTTCATCATAAAAGAGCCAGCACAAGAAGTATCGAGCATGGTGCGATTGTTATCAGAAAGCCGAGCATAAAAATTCTGGAGAATTGTCAATTTTGAGAGCTCATGATTGGGGCATGAATATAACATTGATTTAAGCCTCCCCCAAGCTTGAGCAATGCTTTCTCCTCCGTGAGGCCAAAAATTATATATATAATTGCGATCACGATGAACAAGATGCATAGGGTAATACTTTTGATGAAATTCCAATTTCACTCTTTTATAGTTCCATGAGCTCGTATCATCATATAGCCTATACCATGTCAATGCGTCTCCCTCCAAAGATAAAGGGAAAGCCTTCTCAACAACATCATCGGGTATACCTGCAAGCTTAAATAGTCCACAAATATCATCCACAAAGCGTAGATGTTCGTCAGGATGCTTTGTTCCATCTCCTGCGAAAGTGTTAGCTAGCAGCTTTTCCATCATACTCGAAGGAATTCCAAAAGGAGTTTCATTTTCAATAGATTCAGTAGGTTCAGTAGGTTGAGTAGCAACTCTTGGCTCAACCGGACGGGGTGAAGATACCCCGAACAAGCCCCTCAAACAATTACTTTCCATAGTAACAAGTGACAGAAAATTTCAGCACACTAAATAATTTTTTCCTTACCAAATTCCACCTACCAAAGGCGCTTCACTCCCCGACATCGGCGCCAGAAAAGAGTCTTGATGACCCACAAGTATAGGGGATCTATCGTAGTCCTTTCGATAAGTAAGAGTGTCAAACCCAACGAGGAGCAGAAGGAAATGATAAGCGGTTTTCAGCAAGGTATTTTCTGCAAGTACTGAAATAAGTGGTAATAGATAGTTTTGTGATAAGATAAATTGTAACGAGCAACAAGTAACAAAAGTAAATAAAGTGCAGCAAGGTGGCCCAATCCTTTTTGTAGCAAAGGACAAGCCTGGACAAACTCTTATAATAGGAAAAGCGCTCCCGAGGACACATGGGAATATCGTCAAGCTAGTTTTCATCACGCTCATATGATTCGCATTCGGTACTTTGATAGTTTGATATGTGGGTGGACTGGTGCTTGGGTACTGCCCTTACTTGGACAAGCATCCCACTTATGATTAACCTCTATTGCAAGCATCCGCAACTACAACAAAAGTATTAAGGTAAACCTAACCATAGCATGAAACATGTGGATCCAAATCAGCCCCTTACGAAGCAACGCATAAACTAGGGTTTAAGCTTCTGTCACTCTAGCAACCCATCATCTACCTATTACTTCCCAATGCCTTCCTCTAGGCCCAAATAATGGTGAAGTGTTATGTAGTCGACGTTCACATAACACCACTAGAGGTTAGACAACATACATCTTATCAAAATATCGAACGAATACCAAATTCACATGACTACTAATAGCAAGACTTCTCCCTTGTCCTCAGGAACAAACGTAACTACTCATAAAGCATATTCATGTTCATAATCAGAGGGGTAATAATGTGCATATAGGATCTGAACATATGATCTTCCACCAAATAAACCAACTAGCATCAACTACAAATAGTAATCAACACTACTAGCAAACTAATAGCACCAATCCCGGACTTGGAGACAAGAATTGGATACAAGAGATGAACTAGGGTTTAGAGATGAGATGGTGCTGGTGAAGATGTTGATGGAGATTGCCCTCTCCTAATGAGAGGAGCATTGGTGATAACGATGGTGATGATTTCCCCCTCCCGGAGGGAAGTGTCCTCGGCAGAAAAGCTCCGCCAGAGCCCTAGATTGGTTCCGCCAAGGTTCCGCCTCGTGGCGGCGGAGTCTCGTCCCGAAAGGTTCTCTCTGTTTTTTTCTCATCGAAAGACTTCATATAGGAGAAGATGGGCGTCTGAGAGCCACCAGGGGGCCCACGAGGTAGGGTGCGCGCCTAGGGGGGGGCACCCCCACCCTCGTGAGCAGGGTGTGGGCCCCTTGGCCTTCATCTTTGGCGACGATTTTTCTTTATTTATTTCAAGGTATTCTGTGGAGTTTCAGGACTTTTGGAGTTGCGCAGAATAGTCCTTCAATATTTGCTCCTTTTCCAGCCCAGAATTCCAGCTGCCGGCATTCTCCCTCTTCATGTAAACCTTGTAAAATAAGAGAGAATAGACATAAGTATTGTGACATAACGTGAAATAACAACCCATAATGCAATAGATATTATCATAAAAGCATGATGCAAAATGGACGTATCAACCACAACCGGGACCTTGACCCCGGATTCGAAGAGGATCCGGACATATTCGTGACACTCGAGGATGGGGTGTTCTACCAGGCGAGCTATGACAACACGGAAGTGGCCATCACCACCGACTATCCCGATCTTCTTCCTGCCTCACACGTAAGTAATCAGGAGACATCTCCTCCGAAAGAGCTTCATCATTCTGCCTCACCCACCGCACTATCTCGTGCTCAAAAGGGGAGGCGCTCGGCACGCCATCCCGCACCAGAGGTGACTCCAAAGAGGGCGGCGCCCCCACCGGGCAAGCTTTCGAAGAGGAAGGCAAGTGAAGACATGTCGGAGCCGTTATCAAAAAGGTATGGCTTCGTAAATATGCCCTTTGGCCGTCACATCCAACTGCAACATTATGCGTTCGTGTCTTATCAGGAAGAGCATTCGTCGGACTATGTCCAGGAGTCCTGCCAGTCATACTCCCAACAGCTGGGTTCCAAACCCTGCCGTAACGACGAGGGTTGATACGGGAGTGCCTCCGGATTGTCCATTTGCAGAGGATTCAGGTGATGTGTCCATCACAAACTCAGAAGTGGAGAGAGCCATGAACCATCGGTGCTAGAGGGCCGCCCTCTACGACCCTGACTTTACAAAAGAGGCATTCAGTGCCTTCAGCTCGGCTGATGCATACACCCGAGCTGCTCGAGACGGGCTTGCCAGAGCCACAGATCAATATTTGAAATATATGCGGGTGAGCTCACATTGTATAAACCTGATAATTATATACTAGTAGCCCCAAGACTTGAAGCAGTTTGATTCAGTTGATTTAAGGATCATTATAAAACCAGGTGCTTACGGAGAAGAACAACCAGTTGTCTCAAGAGCTGGAAACATGTTGGACCCAACTAACCTCTACGATAGCCGAACTGGAGAAATCAAAGAAGGAATCGCCTGGTAATGTGTCCCTCCATCGAGAAAAACATAATTATATACCATCAATGCTAACACAGTTGTGTATCTTATGGCAGGATCGTCAGATCATCCGGGAGAGACGCTGGAAGTCGCACAAGCAGGTATACAAGAAGCCAAAAAGGCAACTTGCCGCGGGCGAACGTATACTGACACGGGTCAGGGAGGAGAAAAACAAACTCCAGGATTCCAACACCCAGCTGGGCGAAGAATTGAAAGATGTGCGGGCCCAGCTGGCTGACTTTGGTGAAGGAAAATAAGAGGCTCCGAGGCGACATATTTAGTATGTGTTCAAACTTACCTCCGTGTAATTCGGCAAGGAAAGGAACTGACAGACTTATGTCTGTAGGTATGCTGACTGGCCATCCCGAAGAGGAGATGTCCGGATCTGCAGGCAATCTGCTACAAGAGCTGTCACAAATGCATGAGCAAGCTCGGCAGGCGATGCAAAGTGTTGACAAGGCCTTATGGCTTTCCGCCTCCCCTCCAGGGAGTATGGAGGAGCTTGTACAACTATTTAAGGGAGCGCAGTGGCATTCCGATTATGGAAGATATCAGCGTGCCGAGAAGGTGCGCGAGAGGCATGGACCATGGTGAAAATATGGTATACCAAGCTTGATCCGAATCATATGGCCCGGGTCGGACCTTTATGGTCAGATGGAAAAGAAATTCTCGTTAGTTTGGTATATGACCAGGTAAAAGTAGCCACAAAATATTCTCAACATGATTGTAAGCTAGACAACCTGTTGGACGGCATAGAAGAGGAAAATTTTGAGTCCAAGTGACTATGTACTTTCCTTGACATAATTGTCCCTAGCTGGATTGTAAAATGATTGTCATGGAAGTCCTTTTCGCTTCGACCTCTGGACCCAAAGGTGCGGAGCGTTTCCGAATATCTGAACGGCAAAATAAACCGGGGTATGCGTGGAAACCAGGCGTAGGGGTTATAGTTTCTTGAACAGACAAGTTGTATCTGGCTAGCTATGTTATATTACATTGTGATTGTAAGAAACATCTTCCAGAGAGAATAATTCCGGTAGGGGTTCCTTTCCCTGGTGAGCATGCATTAACGTGCATGCCCGAACTGTGATTGAAAAAATCATAGTATACGTAACATCTGGGGGTTCATATTGTAATTAGTAAAAAACATCTTTAGCCCGCTAACCTTCCCTTAAGAATGCTAGCTTTCGGCTTCACCCAATCTGAGGTACACATCCGCATGACCCGAAAGTAACAATCATAGAGGTGCTCTCTTTATGCCCTAGCCAAACTAACGGGAACGTAGGGCATAACCACAGGAGCCAGGCAACCCAGCTTGGCCAAAACTTAAGTCATATTGATGCATATAATGGCGAAGAAAAGGTACATACAACGAAAAGATACATATGTGGTGAGCTTGATGCTCGCAAAATAGAAGCCCCCAGGTATAATGGACATACATATTTGGGGATGTGTACGTTGTAGGTGCACGGTTTAACCGCACGAAAGCTTTAAGGCTTAAAAAAGGAAAAAGGAAAAGAGAGGGAAGAAAAAGAAATAATGGAAACAAAAGGGGGAAGGAGACTAACAAAGAGTTCGGTGCTCGGCACAGAATCTTTGGAGTCTGGCCGCGTTCCATGGGTTCGGCTCTAGGCGATTATCTTATGCATCACGCATGTGGTACACTCCTCCAGTGAGAACTTCGTCAATGATGAAGGGACCCTCCCACTTGGGCTTGAGTTTGTCATTTTTATTCTCTCGCAAGCGTAGAACGAGTTCGCCAACATTGTAAGTCTTGGCCCGCACTTCTCTGCTTTGATATCTTCGGGCCTGTTGTTGATAAAATGTGGAACGGGCTTTTGCGACGTCGCTCTCCTCCTCCAGGGCATCTAAGATATCCTGCCGATCAAGCTCGGCCTCTCTCTCTTCATACATGCGCACTCGAGGTGAGTCATGAATAATGTTGCAGGGTAACACAGCCTCCGCGCCGTACACCATGAAAAAGGTGTATATCCGGTAGTGCAATTGGGCGTGGTCCACAGCCCCCAGAGTACGGTGTTGAGCTCCTCAACCCAGTGCTTGTCTGATTATTTCAAAGACCACACTAGTCTGGGCTTAATGCCGCTCATAATAAGACCATTGGCTCGTTCGACTTGACCGTTTGTTTGCGGGTGATAGACGGAGGCGTAATCGAGCTTAATGCCCAGATTGACACACCAGGTTTTCACCTCATCGGTAGTGAAATTGGAGCCGTTATCAGTGATGATGCTGTGCGGAACACCATAACAGTGCACAACACCGGATATGAAGTCTATCACTGGTCCGGCTTCGACTGTTTTAACTGGTTTGGCCTCTATCCACTTAGTGAATTTATCCACCCTGACCAACATATATTTTTTCTTATGGCTTCCTCCTTTAAGGGGTCCGACCATATCAAGCCCCTAGACTGTGGAAGGCCAAGTGATGGGGATTGTTTGTAGAGCGGTGGGTGGCATATGGCTTTGGTTGGCGAAAAGCTGCCATCCGACGCAACGTTGGACAAGGTCCTGTGCATCTGCTCGGGCCGTCAGCCAATAGAAACCTATACGGGAGGCCTTGCTTACAAGGGCCCGAGCTGTGGCGTGGTGACCACCGAGACCGGCATGAATTTCAGCCAAGAGCTGCCGCCCCTCTTCCTCGGAGATACATCTTTGAAGTACTCCGGTAGCGCTTTTCTTATAGAGTTCTCCGTCATGAACCTTGTAGGCTTTCGAGCTCCGGACAATGTGGCGCGCCTCATTATGATCCTCAGGGAGTTCTCGCCTATTAAGGTAGGCCAAGAAGGGTTTGGTCCATGGGGCAATGATTGCCATGATAAGATGGGCCGATGGTGTTATTTCGGTGGCTGAGCCCCCGATGATATCGGTGTGTTCAGAATCTAGGGTTATAGTCGGATCCGGACTGGTGTTGCCGCTCTCCCCTTGCCACACCACGGATGGCTTGAAGAGCCTTTCCAGAAAGATGTTAGGTGTGGCGGGGTCGCGCTTGGCACCGATGCAAGCAAGGACATCCGCCGCTTGATTACTTTCTCGAGCCACATGATGAAACTCGAGCCCCTCGAACCGAGCTGCCATTTTGAGAACGGTGTTATGGTAAGCCGCCATTTTTGGATCTTTGGCATTGGAATCTCCATTTATTTGAGATATTGCGAGGTTTGAATCCCCACGCACTTCCAGGTGTTGTATACCCATGGAGACAGCCATCCGAAGACCATGCAATAAGGCCTCGTATTTGGCTGCATTGTTGGAGTCTGTGTATAATATTTGGAGTACATACTGAACTGTATCTCCAGTGGGGGATGTTAGGAAAACGCCCGCTCCTAAGCCCGCCAGCATTTTGGCTCCGTCGAAGTACATGACCCAGTTGGAATATGTGCCGTACTCTTTAGGGAGTTCAGCCTCGGTCCTTTCGGCGACGAAATCGGCCAGTACTTGGGATTTAATGGCCCGGTGCGGTCTGTACGTTATGTCAAATGGGAGGAGCTCAATGACCCATTTTGCAATCCGGCCCGTGGCGTCGCGGTTGTTTATTATGTCATTGAGTGGAACTTCGGAGGCCACCGTGATTGAGCACTCTTGAAAGTAGTGTCGTAGCTTCCGGGATGCCATGAAGACCGCGTATGCTATTTTTTGGTAATGAGGGTATTGGGATTTGCATGGTGTGAGGACAGTGGATACATAGTATACCAGCTTCTAAAGCGAGAATTTGTGTCCGTCCTCCTTTCATCCGACGACGAGCACCGCACTCACATCTGAGGGGAAATGGATCCTTAGGGCAGGCCTTGTTGAGGTATTTGAAATTGATGCATAGGCGCCAAGATTTATCCTTCTTTGGCACCATCACCAGGTTTGCCAGCCAGTCTGGATGTTTTATTTCTCTGATGAATCCGGCCTTGATTAACTTGGCTAGCTCCTCCCCCATAGCTTGTCGTTTGGGTTTGAAAAAGCGCCGCAGTGTTTGCTTGACCGGTTTATATCCCTTCAGTATGTTTAGGCTATTTCAGACAACCTGCATGGGATTCCCGGCATATCAGAAGGGTGCCAGGAGAATATGTCCCAGTTCTCGCGCAGGAACTCTCGTAGCGCGGCGTCAACCATTGGGTCCAGCTGTGCCCCGATGGATATTGTCTTCTTGGGGTCTGTCGGGTGGACTTGAAATTTGACTATTTCATCTGCTGGTTTAAAGGAGGTGGATTTGGGTCGCTTGTCCAGGATCACGTCATCCCTATCCATTGGGGAGTGTAGTGCGGTTAACTCTTCGGCCGCGAGGTCTTCAGATAATGCCTCGAGGGCCAAGGCTGTGGTTTTGTTTTCGGCACGGAGTGCTATGTCCGGATCACTAGCGAGAGTGATAATACCATTGGGCCCGGGCATCTTGACCTTCATGTATCCGTAATGAGGTATTGCTTGGAAGCATGTAAATGCATCTCGCCCTAGTAAGGCGTGATATCCACTATCGAAAGGGGCTACTTGGAAGGTTATCTCTTCGGACCGATAATTCTCTAGACTGGGAATGATTTTTCCCGCGTCGAGTGTGATTTTTCCCGCACATCGCACCTCCCGACTGGGAATGATTCCTCGGAAGGTCGTGCTACTCTGCTCAATGCGGTTCTTGTCTATTTCCATTTTGTTGAGGGTTTCCTCGTAAATGAGGTTTAGTCCACTGCCACCGTCCATGGGAACTTTGGTAAGCTGAAAGTTGTCCATGATTGGACTAAGGACCAAGGCGGCTGGTGCCCGGACTGTCCTGAATTTTGGTTCGTCATCGGCATTGAAAGTTATGGCTGTGTCATCCCAGGGGTTTATTGCCGCTACTTGGCAGACTTCAGCGAGGCCGCAGAGTGCCCTTTTGGGCCTATTGTTCAAGGAGAAACTCTCAAGATCGTCAATACTCTGAGGTCGTCGTCTTCCGTGGGGTGTTTCTCTACGGTATTTTTGGTGAGGAGATCCTCGCCGCTCTTGGCCACTTGCCGGAGTATCCAACATGCTCTAAGGCTGTGGGTTGGTATGGTATCCGGTGTTGTGTGTATTTTGCATGGCCTATCGAGCCATCCCTCCAAAACGGTTCTATGCCCTATAATGGGCTTCGATTTCTTTACTATTGGATAGGGCGACCCGCAAGGGTGCATCCTTTTTGTCCGGACGAGGGGTTGAGTATCTAGAACACGTGCAATTTTGGACGAGTGGAAACTCAGGCGTTCGCTTTATCTAGAACAAGTATGAAGCTAGAAGTACTTTGTAGGTGTTGTTGGATAGAATTGCAAGATCATAAAGAGCACGTAAATAAAAAGTAGGGGCTATTTATATAAAGAAGCAATAAAGTAAATATAGCGAGTGTGGAATGTGGTGGTAGGAGTTGTGGAATTGTCCCTAAGCAATTGACTACTTTACTAGACCGATAGCAAGTTTTATGTGGGAGAGGCCACTGCTAGCATGTCATCCCTGACTTGGAATTCTATGCACTTATGATTGGAACTATTAGCAAGCATCCGCAACTACTAACGTTCATTAAGGTAAAATCCAACCATAGCATTAAGATATATTGGTCCCCCTTCAATCCCGTATGCATCAATTTCTATGCTAGGTTGAAGCTTCTGTCACTCTTGCCCTCCAATACATAGTCCTATCAACATACAATTAACCCTATGGTGTGATCCACGCGCGCGCTCATATGATGGGCACCAAAGGACAACAACATAACCATAAGCAAATTAAACCAATCATAGCAATTCATCAATCACCGATAGGACAACAAAAATCTACTCAGACATCATAGGATGGCAACACATGATTGGATAATAATATGAAGCATAAAGCACCATGTTCAAGTAGAGGGTACAGCGGGTTGCGGGAGAGTGGACCACTGAATATAGATGGGGGAAGGTGATGGAGATGTTGGTGAAGATGATGGAGGTGTTGGTGTAGATCGTGGCGATGATGATGGCCCCCGACGACGTTCCGACGCCACCGGAAGCAAGGGGGAGAGAGACCCCCTTCTTTTTCTTCTTCCTTGACCTTCTCCCTAGACGGGAGAAGGGTTTCCCCTCTAGTCCTTGGCTCCCATGGCGTGGGAGGGGCGAGAGCCCCTCCGAGATTGGATCTGTCTCTTTGTCTCTCTCTGTTGCTGCGTTCCTAGATTCTGCCCTGGCACCGTTTCTTTTATATCCGGAGATCCGTAACTCCGATTGGATTGAAATCTTCGCCCAGATATTTTTCCAAAAAATAGCTTTCTTGCGGCCAAAGAAGAGCAGCAACTGCCTTATGAGGGACCCACGAGGGTCAGGGCGCGCCTAGTGGGGCCAGGCGCGCCCCCTGCCTCGTGGCTACCTCGGGCACCGTCTCGCATTGATTGTACTTCCCAAAAATCATAAATATTCCAAAAATAAGCTCCGTCCGTTTTTATCCCGTTTGGACTCCGTTTGATATGGGTTTTCTGCGAAACAAAAAACATGCAACAAACAGGAACTGGCACTGGCACTGGATCAATATGTTAGTCCCAAAAAATAATATAAAAAGTTGCCAAAAGTATATGAAAGTTGTAGAATATTGGCATGAAACAATCAAAAATTATAGATATGACGGAGACGTATCAGCATCCCCAAGCTTAATTCCTGCTTGTCCTCGAGTAGGTAAATGATAAAAAAGATAATTTTTGATGTGGAATGCTACCTAGCATAATCTTGATCATATGTCTAATCATGGCATGAATATTAAGACATGAGTGATTCAAAGCAATAGTCTATCATTTGACATAAGAACAATAATACTTTGAGCGTACTAATAAAGTAATCATCTCTTTTCGAAACAACATGGCCAAAGAAAGTTATCCCTACAAAATCATATAGTCTGGCTATTCTCCATATTCATCACACAAAATATTCAAATCATGCACAACCCCGATGACAAGCCAAGCAATTGTTTCATACTTTTGATGTTCTCAAACCTTTTCAACTTTCACGCAATACATGAGCGTGAGCCATGGATATAGCACTATAGGTGGAATAGAGTATGACGGTGGAGGTTGTGTGGAGAAGACAAATAGGAGAAAGTCTCACATCGACGCGGCTAATCAATGGGCTATGGAGATGCCCATCAATTGATGTCAATGCGAGGAGTAGGAATGCCATGCAACGGATGCACTAGAGCTATAAGTGTATGTAAGCTCAAACTGAAACTAAGTGGGTGTGCATCCAACTTGCTTGCTCATGAAGACCTTGGGCATTTGAGGAAGCCCATCATCGCAATATACAAGCCAAGTTCTATAATTAAAATTCCCACTAGTATATGTAAGTGAAAGCATAGGAGACTCTCTCTATGAAGAACATGGTGCTACTCTGAAGCACAAGTGTGGTAAAAGGATAGTAACATTGCCCCTTCTCTCTTTTTCTCTCATTTTTTTATTTTCTCTTTTTTTAATAGGCTTCTTTGGCCTCCCCTTTTTTATTTAGGCTTCTTTGGCCTCTCCTTTTTTTTAAAGTCCGGAGTCTCATCCCGACTTGTGGGGGAATCATAGTCTCCATCATCCTTTCCTCACTGGGGTAATGCTCTAATAATGATGATCATCACACTTTTATTTACTTACAACTCAATATTACAACTCGATATCTAGAACAAAGATATGAGTCTATATGAATGCCTCCGGCGGTGTACCGGCATGTGCAATGATCTAGCATAGCAATGACATCAAAAAACGAACAAGCCATGAAAACATCATGCTAGCTATCTTACGATCATGCAAAGCAATATGACAGTGAATGCTCAAGTCATGTATATGATGATGATGGAAGTTGCATGGCAATATATCTCGGAATGGCTATGGAAATTCCATTGTAGGTAGGTATGGTGGCTGTTTTGGGAAGATATAAGGAGGCTTATGTGTGATAGAGCGTATCATATCACGGGGTTTGGATGCACCGGCGAAGTTTGCACCAACTCTCGAGGTGAGAAAGGGCAATGCACGGTACCGAAGAGGCTAGCAATGATGGAAGGGTGAGAGTGCGTATAATCCATGGACTCAACATTAGTCATAAAAAACTCACATACTTATTGCAAAAAATTATTAGCCTTCTAAACAAAGTACTACACGCATGCTCCTAGGGGATAGATTGGTAGGAAAAGACCGTCGCTCATCCCCTACCGCCACTCATAAGGAAGACAATCAATAAATAAATCATGCTCCGACTTCATCACATAACGGTTCACCATACATGCATGCTACGGGAATCACCAACCTCAACACAAGTATTTCTACTAATCCACAGTCACCCACTAGCATGACTCTAATATCACCATCTTCATATCGCAAAACTATTGCAAGGAATCAAACATATCATATCCAGTGATCTACAAGTTTATGTAGGATTTTATGACTAACCATGTGAATGTCCAATTCCTGTCATCTCTCTAAATAGATATATGTGAAGCAAGAGAGTTTAATTCTTTCTACAAAAGATATGCCCACGATCTAACAATTATAAGTGAAGCAAAAGAGCATTCTACAAATGGCGGGTTTCTATGTGAAGAGAAATAGGCAATCCAAACTTCAGATGATATAAGTGAAGAACATGAAGCATTCTATAAAGCCATACTCAAAAGATTTAAGTGAAGTGCAATGAGCATTCTATAAATCAACCAAGGACTATCTCATACCAGCATGGTGCATAAAAGAAAAGTGAAAACTAAATGCAAAATACGCTCCAAGACTTGCACATATTGCATGAATGAAACGAATCCGAAAACATACCGATACTTGTTGAAGAAAGAGGGGATGCCTTCTAGGGCATCCCCAAGCTTAGACACATGAGTCTCCTTGAATATTTACTTGGGGTGCCTTGGGCATCCCCAAGCTTGAGCTCTTGCCTCTCTTCCTTTTCCTCATATCGAAACCTCCTCAATCAAACACTTCATCCACACAAAACTTCGACAGAAAACTCGGCAAGATCCGTTAGTATAATAAAGCAAATCACTACTCTAAGTACTGTAGCAAACCAATTCATATTTTGTTTTTTCATTGTGTCTACTGTAATATAGCTTTTCCATGGCTTAATCCACTGATATAAATTGATAGATTCATCAAAACAAGCAAACTATGCATCAAAAACAGAATCTGTCAAAAACAGAACAGTCTGTAGCAATCTGAACATTCACCATACTTTTGGTACCCCAAAAATTCTACCAAAATTAGGAAAATAAATAATTTGTATAGCAAGAGAGTGCAAAAAGAATCAGAACCGTTTGACATTGCAGCAAAAAAATTAAAATCGAGCACTACAGCCAAAGTTTCTGTCCTGCACCGTACAAACCAACAAGCATAGTAAACATCCTAAAGGCAAACCTTGGCACATTATTTTTATAATACAAAGAAATTGTACAAGGGGATAATTATTTTTCATGAAAAGTTTCTGTAATCAAGATTCACAAAGTTTCTGTGAGCATGAACAAACTTCAAGGCTAGCTCCCACTTCAACAGTGCTTGTCTCTCTCACTTCCACTTTCCTTTTTGAAAAGTTTTGGGTTCCCCTCTTTATTTATTTTTTGTTTTTAGACTATATGAAAGCACTCAACAGAAATAAATGACTCTCTAAAACTTCCGGGTTGTCTCCCTGGCAGCGCTTTCTTTAAAGCCATTAAGCTAGGCATATAGTGCTCAAGTAATGAATCCACCCGGATCCCAAGGTATATCGAAGCCAATTTTAACTAACAATGATTTGTAATTTAGTAGTGAGCACAAAGTAACATATATCATGCAAAAACAAAGTCTAATTCTCTTCCTATGCATCGGCATGTCATAAAAGAACAATTCATGCACACCAAGTAAAGGTCAATGCATAGTATAAGCAGTTTCTTGCAATCTTATCATATTGGAAACATAGAGAGGTGGAGATATAGTTCCTCTCTCATAATAATTGCAAGTAGGAGCAGCAAGCACATGCATATTATATCTATCAAAATCATCATGTGTAGTAGTAAAACGCAACCCATCAACATAATCCTTAATAGGGCAAACTTCTCCGATATAGTGTAGTAGGGAGAATTCAAAAAGATAATAGGACTATCATGCGTAGGTGCAATAGCAATGATTTCATGTTTAACATAAGGAACTATAGCAAGTTCATCTCCATAAGAATCATTCATATTGGCATCTTAGCCATAAGCATAGCAAGCATCGTCAAAAAGGGATATTTCGTACGAATTAAAGGGATCATAACAATCATCATAGCAATCATCCTTCGGTAAGCAAGAAGGGGAATTAAACAATGTATGAGTTGAAGAGTTACTCTCACTAGAAGGTGGGCACGGGTGATCAATCCGCTCTTCCTCCTTTTGTTCTTTGCTCTCCTCCTCATCTTTTTCATCCAATGAGCTCACAGTTTCATCAATTTATTCTTCCATAGACACCTGCAAAATATTAGTCTCTTCTTGGACAACGGAGACCTTCTCAATAAATGCATCAATATTGGAGTTATATTCATAATTCTCATAGCAATATTTCAATATAGCATAATTTTCAGGCCTATAAACATCATCATCAAAAAGCTTCATACTTCTCAAACAAAGATTCAATTTCATAGGCACCCTTAAAATCAACGAATTCTTCTATTTGTTCCACATCATAGTAATCATATATACCATTAGCATAAGAAGCCAAGGTTTTATTATCATTAAATTTGCATGAAAAGGGAAGGTGTGGAGCCTTCATCCTAGAGCAACAAGTATAATCATATCTTAAGCATAGATCCGGAGCATACCAACGCAACATATAAATTTGATCCCATAATAGTTTCCCTTTTTGGATCAAGCGATAATCCCTAAAGTATTCACGTTGATCCAACGTGTCTCCCATTATAAAGTTGAATGGGGGTTTCTCAGGATTATCGAAGTAGTACATAATATATTTCACATAATGAGCATCGAGGGTTTTAGGAGGTTCCCCATCTCCATGAGTAGCAAGTACACCTATTTTTTTCGTATTTCGTGTTCCATATCCATACCTAAAGATAGAGAACAACTTAGAACAGAAAATAAAAAATACTTAGTGATAAAGCAAACAAGCACACACGAGAATATTCACCCCACGCTATGACTCCCCGGCAACGGTGCCGGAAAAAAGGTCTTGATAACCCACAAGTATAGGGTATAATTGTAGCCTCTTTCGATAAGTAAGAGTGTCGAACCCAACGAGGAGCTAAAGGTAGAACAAATATTATCTCAAGTCCTATCTGCCACTGATACGACTCTACGCACGCTTAGTGTTCGCTTTACCTAGAACAAGTATGAAACTAGAAGTACTTTGTAGGTGTTGTTGGATAGAATTGCAAGATAATAAAGAGCACGTAAATAAAAAGTAGGGGCTGTTTATATAAAGAAGCAATAAAGTAAATATAGCGAGTGTGGAAAGTGTTGGTAGGAGTTGTGGAATTGTCCCTAAGCAATTGGCTACTTTACTAGACCGATAGCAAGTTTTATGTGGGAGAGGCCACTGCTAGCATGTCATCCCTGACTTGGAATTCTATGCACTTATGATTGGAACTATTCGCAAGCATCCGCAACTACTAACGTTCATTAAGGTAAAACCCAACCATAGCATTAAGATATATTGGTCCCCCTTCAATCCCGTATGCATCAATTTCTATGCTTGGTTGAAGCTTCTATCACTCTTGCCCTCCAATACATAGTCCTATCAACATACAACTAACCCTATGGTGTGATCCACGTGCGCACTCATATGATGGGCACCAAAGGACAGCAACATAACCACAAGCAAATTAAACCAATCATAGCAATTCATCAATCACCGATAGGACAACAAAAATCTACTTAGACATCATAGGATAGCAACACATCATTGGATAATAATATGAAGCATAAAGCACCATGTTCAAGTAGAGGGTACAGCAGGTTGCGGGAGAGTGGACCGCTGAATATAGATGGGGGAAGCTGATGGAGATGTTGGTGAAGATGATGGAGGTGTTGGTGTAGATCGCGGTGATGATGATGGACCCCGACGGTGTTCCAGCGCCACCGGAAGCAAGGGGGAGAGAGACACCCCTTCTTCTTCTTGCTTGACCTTCTCCCTAGATGGGAGAAGGGTTTCCCCTCTGGTCCTTGGCTCCCATGGCGTGGGAGGGGCAAGAGCCCCTCCGAGATTGGATTTGTCTCTCTGTCTCTCTCTGTTTCTGCGTTCCTGGATTCTGCCCTGGCACCATTTCTTTTATATCCGGAGATCTGTAACTCCGACTGGTTGAAACCTTTGCCCAGATATTTTTCCAAAAAATAGCTTTCTTGCGGCCAAAGAAGAGCAGCAACCGCCTTACGAGGGGCCCACGAGGGTCAGGGGCGCGCCTAGTGGGGCCAGGCGCGCCCCTGCCTCATGGCCACCCCGGGCACCGTCTCGCGTTGATTTTACTTCCCAAAAATCATAAATATTCCAAAAATAAGCTCCGTCCGTTTTTATCCCGTTTGGACTCCATTTGATATGGGGTTTCTGCGAAACAAAAAACATGCAACAAACAGGAACTGGCACTAGGCACTGGATCAATATGTTAGTCCCAAAAAATAATATAAAAAGTTGCCAAAAGTATATGAAAGTTGTAGAATATTGGCATGAAACAATCAAAATTATAGATATGACGGAGACGTGTCAGCCCTCTCTATGGAGGTAATACCCTACTTCCTGCTTGATTGATCTTGATGAATATGAGTATTACAAGAGTTGATCTACCACGAGATCGTAATGGCTAAAACCCTAGGAGTCTAGCCTATATGATTATGATTGTCTCTATGGACTAAGCCCTCCGGTTTATATAGACACCAGAGGGGATTAGGGTTGTACAAAGTCGGTTACATAGAAAGGAATCTTCATATCTAGGTGCCAAGCTTGCCTTCCACGCCAAGTAGAGTCCCATCCGGACACAGGTGAGCGTCTCCGGTCTTGTTTCTTCACAGCCCATCAGTCCGACCCATGTCAATAGGCCAGACGCCCGAGGACCCCTTCATCCAGGACTCCCTCACCCAGTGCCAGTTTCTGTTTTTTGCTTGTTTTTTACATCGCAGGAAATCAATACCAAATGGAGTCCAAACGGAGCGAAACTTTTTATGGATTTTTTGGGACCAGAAGACATCCACTAGGCCAAGAAAGCACCTGAGGGGAGCTCCGAGGAGAGCACAACCCACCAGGGCGCGCCTGGGGGCTCAGGCGCGCCCAGGTGGGTTGTGCCCACCTCGCTGGCCTCCGGCACCGCCTCTTTGCTCTATAAATACCCCAATATTCCAGAAACCCTAGGGGAGTCGACGAAAATCTATTCCAGCCGCCGCAAGTTCCAGAAACACCAGATCCAAGCTAGACACCATATCGGAGGGGTTCATCATGTCCATTGGTGCCTCTCCGATGATGCGTGAGTAGTTCTTTGTAGACCTACGAGTCCGTAGTTAGTAGCAAGATGGCTTCCTCTCTCTCTCTCTTGATTCTCAATACAATGGTCTCTTGGAGATCCATATGATGTAAGTCTTTTTGCGGTGTGTTTGTTGGGATCCGATGAACTTTGAGTTATGATCAGATCTATGTTTTATTCATGAAAGTTATTTGAGTCTTCTTTCATCTCTTATATGCATGATTGATTATAGCCTCGTATTTCTTCTTTGATATTTCGGTTTCGTTTGGCCAACTTGATCTATTTATCTTGCAGTGGGAAGAGGTGCTTTCTGACGGGTTCGATCTTATGGTGCTTGATCCCAGTGACAAAAGGGGAAATGACACATATGTATCATTGCTATTAAGGATAATAAGATGGGTTCTATTTCTACATAAATAGATCTTGTCTACATCATGTCATCATTCTTATTGCATTACTCCATTTTTTCATGAACTTAATACACTAGATGCAAGCTAGATAGCGGTCGATGTGTGGAGTAATAGTAGTAGATGCAGGAAGGAGTCGGTCTACTAATCTTGGACGTGATGCCTATATAATGATCATTGCCTGGATATCGTCATGATTATTTGAAGTTCTATCAATTGCCCAACAGTAATTGTTTTCCCACCGTTTGCTATTTTTCACGAGAGAAGCCACTAGTGAAACCTACGGCCCCCGGGTCTCTTTTCATCATATTTGCCTTTGCGATCTATTTTCCTTTGCTTTTATTTTCAGTTCTACTAAACCAAAAATACAAAAATACCTTGTTGCACTTCATTTATCTTGCGATCTATTTATCCTATCTATCACAACTTTATCACGTCTTCTCGTCAATTTGAGGCGTCGTTACCCGAAAGGGGTTGACAACCTCTTTAACACGTCGGGTTGCGAGTATTTGTTATTTGTGTGCAGGGGCTGTTGTGTCGCTTGGTTATCCTACTGGTTCGATAACCTTGTTCTCATCACTGAGGTAAATACCTACCGTCACTCTGATGCATCATCCCTTCCTCGTTGGGGAAATACCGAAGTAGTTCAAGCAGGCTGACAAGGAATTTCTGGCGCCGTATCTTCAACATCAACCAGGAAATACCGGGGAGTATCTTCAACATCAACCAGGTTCCTAATCACAAATCTCATCTCCTCCCAATTTACATTATTTTCCATTTGCCTCCCACCCACTTCACAAAAATTTGCCGTTTTATTTGCCCTCTTTTCGTTTGCCTTTTTCTCGTCAGATCTGTTTTTGAGTGCAATCTTGTTGTGAAGTCACCATGAGTGATTTTGGTATGGTAGAAACAGATGATGGCCGAACTCCTAAAATGGAGCGTACGGGTAATCTGGATGCCAAAAAATTTGTCTTGGGGCAAGGGAATTTTATGGGAAAAGAACATATCCAAGAATTTTTAAATTGTGTCAGAAAATTAAGTCTTGATGGTATTCCTATACTTAAAAGGACTAAAACTTATGCGGAAGCTATTTCGGCACTTGTTCAGAAACTTGAAACTAGATTTATTCATACTCATCCTCCCTTGCAAAGAATTTTCTATGAGTTGCCCGTTATAAAGAATCCTAAAGCTAAAAAGTTAGCCACTCTTGTGCTGATGAATGAATTTGACTACATAATACGAGAAGCAAGGGAAACCTTTGATTTTTATGGCATGATGAAAAACTCATGATTGATGAAATTCTTTATAATAGTGATTATGCATTGAGACATTTTCTTGGAGATAACCAAATCTTTGATGAGAATCTTAAAAAACAAGTCCCCGTTTTAGACATGATCCAACAAGTTTTCAATGATGTTAATCAACACTATTCTTGGATTACTGTCGGAAATCAAAAGGTTATTATAAAAAGCAACTTGGTAGTGCTAAGGTTTCCATGGATAATGTCTTTTTTGTTCTATTCACAAAACCTCCCGACACAAATACCTCCAAGGAAAACAAGGCTAAGGATGACAAAACTTAGATCCTACACGTTATGCCTAGCTAGGGGCGTAAAACGATAGCGCTGGTTGGGAGGAAACCCAACTTGTATCTTTTTGCTTATTGGTTTTCTTTATGTTTTCAATAAAATACACAATTATGCCTCTGGCTAGATGTGTTTTTGTGGTTTAAATTAGTGTTTGTGCCAAGCAAGGCCTTTGGGATGATTTGAATGAGAGTTGATTTGATCTTGCTGAAAAACAGAAACTTTTGTGCTCACAAAAATATTTTGCATTTTTATAAAGAGAGTGCTTTTGAGTTGATTCTTTTTGCAGAAGATTAATAAACAAATTATTCATGTCGTCTTAATTTTTCAGAATTTTTGGACTTACAGAAGTATTCCAAGTAGTCAGATTTCTATAGAATGTTCCATTTTTGACAGATTCTATTTTCTTTGCGTTGTGTGCTTCTTTTGATGATTCTATGGTTTTCCTTGAAGATTTTTTGCCATAGAAAAGTTGTAATACAGTAGATATAATGCAAAAATAAAATATGAATGGGTTTGCAATAGTACTTATAGTAGTGATTTGATTTCTTATACTAACGGATCTCACAAAGGTTTTGTTGAGTTTTGTGTGATTGAAGTTTTCAAGTTTTGGGTGATCTTATGATGGATGAAGGAATAAGGATTAACAAAAGGCTAAGTTTGGGGATGCCCAAGGCACCCCAAGTTCAAGAAGTAGAAAGCAACTAAGCTTGGGGATGCCCCCGAGTGGCATCCCCTCTTTCTTTTAACAACCATTGGTATCTTACTTGAAACTATATTTTTATTCATCACATATTATGAGTTTTGCTTGGAGCGTCTTGTATGATATGAGTCTTTGCTTGTTTTTCTTTGTGTTATAATTCTAGAATCCTTGCTAGAAACACCTTTTTGAGAGAGCCAAAAATTATGCTATGCTTGCTCCTATGCTTCACTTAAATTTTTAGAGCCATGGATTTGCTCTAGTGCTTCACTTATATATTTTTGAGCATGGTGTGCTTTGCTAGTTTTGAAGAAATGCTCTCATGCTTCACTTAGATTTATTTGGGTGTTTGTATTTTTTTTAAGAAATTCTCTCTTGCTTCAGTTAGATTATTTTGAGAGAAACAGATTTTATGCTCATGATCTTCACTTATATTTGTTTGAGCTTATCAAAAGCAACATATGAAAATAGTCCCAAAGTGATAGATATCCAAGGAGGATATAATAAAAACTTTCATGAAGATCATTGGACAACATAAACTTGATTCTTAGTAATGGCTTTGAGATATGACAATATGATATGTGAGTCATATTGATGAGTAATTGTGTTTTAGTAAGAATATTGATGTTAAGGTTTGTGATTCCCCATGCAAGCACGAAAGTCAATAGTTATGCAATGAAATTTATATCCTACTTGTGGTGCATTATTCGGTGTTACTTATGCTTAATGCTTGGGTACGAGATTTTTCGTTTCTTGGTTGGTCGCTTCTCAATCTTTTTGTAGCCTTCATTTTGCACTAAGTATGATCACTGCTTGTGCATCCAAAACCCTTTAAACCTGTTTTGCCATATGAGTCCATTATATCTACCTATATGCAGTATTTCAGTGTTGTTCTAAGCAAATTTTCATGTGCCATCTCTAATTTTCAAAATAAATTTCTCTTTTGTGTGCTCGTACCGCTCGCGAGGCAGTGAGGGGTGGCCAATATTTTCCATGCTAGATGTGTTATTCTCACGATGAGTGTTTATTCACTTGTCATTGCACGAGAGTACGACAAAGGCATTAGGGATGCCCAGTCCCAAAATGAAAAATGAATTTACATTATGTTGTCAAATAATAAATTCCTTAATAAGTGTTGGTATGGAGGGCACCCGTGGATATGGTTAGCCATGGAAAGTGAAAGTAATGATGGAAAAAGGAATAAACTTTATTTTCTGTTTGGGAACCGCCTATGATCTATCTAGCATGGAAAGTGTTGGGAGCTCTAAGTCGTTTCCGTTGATGGGAAAAGTATGCCTCCAAAATGTTTTTATCTCTCAATTTCGCTTTGAGCTCTAGCGCCTCTACAAATCCCTACTTCCCTCTGCGAAGGGACTTTCTTTTACTTTATGCAATTTTTATTTTGAATTTGAGTCTCCATCTTCTTTTATAAAGCACCAACTAAGGGGCACATGATCGTATTTGAGCATTGAGTTTAGCTAATATTCGAGTGTGTTTCATGAATGGATCAATGGTTGAGCACAATGGGCTAGGGATAACTTGCTTTAGTGTTGATATTTTGAAAAAAATGGTTGCTTGTTGATATGCTTGAGTATTAAAGTCTTCATGTCAAAACTAGACTATTGCTTTGAACCATATGGAAGTCCAAATGTCCATGCTATAAAGTAAAAATTATGTGATAAACATGTTAGGCAGCATTCGACATCAAAAATTCTGTTTTTATCATTTACCTACTCGAGGACGAGCAGGAATTAAGCTTGGGGATGCTGATACGTCTCCAACATATCTATAATTTTTTATTGTTCCATTTTGTTATATTATCATTCTTGGATGTTTTACAATCATTTTTATATAATTTTATATCATTTTTTGGTACTAATTATTGACATAGTGCCCAGTGCTAGTTGCTTTTTTCTGCTTGTTTTTTAAATCGCAGGAAATCAATACCAAACGGAGTCCAAAGGCATCGAAACTTTTTGTGGAATTTTTTGGACCAGAAGACATCCAGTGGGCTAAGAAAGTACCCGAGGGGAGCTCCAAGTGAAGGACAACCCACCAGGGCATGCCTGGGGGCCCAGGCGCGCCTAGGTGGGTTGTGCCCACCTCGGTGGCCTCCCGCACCACCTCTTTGCTCTATAAATATCCCAATTTTCCAGAAACCCTAGGGGAGTCAACGAAAATCAATTCCAGCAGCCGCAAGTTTCAGAAACACGAGATCCAATCTAGACACCATCTCGGAGGGGTTCATCATGTTGATTGGGTGCCTCTCCGATGATGCGTGAGTAGTTCTTTGTAGACCTACGAATCCGTAGTTAGTAGCTAGATGGCTTCCTTTCTCTCTCTTGATTCTCAATACAATGGTCTCTTGGAGATCCATATGATGTAAGTCTTTTTGCGGTGTGTTTGTTGGGATCCGATGAACTTTGAGTTTATGATCAGATCTATGTTTTTATCCATGAAAGTTATTTGAGTCTTCTTTGATCTCTTATATGCATGATTGATTATAGCCTCGTATTTCTTCTCTGATATTTGGGTTTTGTTTGGCCAACTCGATATGTTTATCTTGCAATGCGAAGAGGTGGTTTGTGATGGGTTCAATCTTATGGTGCTTGATCCCAGTGACAGAAGGGGAAACGACACGTATGTATCGTTGCAATTGAGGATAACAAGATGGGGTCTATTTCTACATAAATAGATCTTGTCTACATCATGTCATCGTTCTTATTGCATTACTCTGTTTTCCATGAACTTAATACACCAGATGCATGCTAGATAGCGGTTGATGTGTGGAGTAATAGTAGTAGATGCATGCAGGAGTCAGCCTACTAATCTTGGACGTGATGCCTATATAGTGATCATTGCCTGGATATCATCATGATTATTTGAAGTTCTATCAATTGCCCAAAATAATTGTTTTCCCATCGTTTGCTATTTTTCTCAAGAGAAGCCACTAGTGAAACCTACGGCCCCCGGGTCTCTTTTCATCATATTTGCCTTTGCGATGCCTATATAGTGATCATTGCCTGGATATCATCATGATTATTTGAAGTTCTATCAATTGCCCAACAATAAATTTTTTCCCACTGTTTGCTATTTTTCTCGAGAGAAGCCAGTAGTGAAACCTACAGCCCCCGGGTCTCTTTTCATCATATTTGCCTTTGTGATCTATTTTCCTTTGCTTTTATTTTCAGTTCTACTAAACCAAAAATACAAAAATACCTTTTTGCACTTTATTTATCTTGCGATCTATGTATCCTATATATTACAACTTTATCACGTCTTCTCGCCAATTTGAGGCATCGTTACCCGAAAGGGATTGACAACCCCTTTAACACGTTGGGTTGTGAGTATTTGTTATTTGTGTGCAGGGGCTGTTTACGTTGTGTTTCTTGGTTCTCCTACTGGTTCGATAACCTTGGTCTCATCATTGAGGGAAATACCTACCGTCGCTGTGCTGCATCATCCCTTCCTATTTGGGGAAATACCGACGTAGTTCAAGCAGGCATCAGACACTTCCTGAACCAACTCCTAAGCCAACTCCGAATAAAAGGGGTATTCTATTTCTCAGTCCTGAAGATATGCAAGAGGCAAAGAAATGTATGAAAGAAAAAGAAAAAGGTATTAAAGCTGAAGTTGTTAAGAATTTACCGCCTATTGAAGAGATACATGGGTCTTGATAACCCGACACAGGTAGTAAAGGTAAATTCTCTCTACAGATTTGATAAAGGTGATATTCCTCATAATAAGCCTGCTAGTCAATGCTTGGATGAGTTTGACAACATTATTGTTAAACAACAAAAATTCAATGCTTATGTTGGTAGAAAATTGAAACGTAATGCTTACATGGGTGATCACTTGAGTAATTATATGTCTAGAGTTAAAATTGATCTTAAGCTTATTAGTAAACATGCTTCCATGGTTACGACTCAAGTAGAACAAGCACTTAAGGCACAAGATGATTTGCTCAATGAGTTAAATAATAAGAATAATGATAATGTTGTTGGAGTTATGACTAGAGGTGGTAAAATAACCTAGGAACCTTTGTATCCTCAAGGCCATCCTAAGAGAGTTGAGCAATACTCTCAGAGAATTAATACTGACGCACCTAGTCCCACTAATAAAAAGAAAAAGAATACTGATAGGACTTCACATGCTTCTAGTGAACCTGTTATTGACACACCAGAGAATCCCAATTATATTTCTATTTCTGATGCTGAAACACAATCTGGTGATGAACATGAACCTAGTGGTAATGTTAATGATGATGTTCATGTTGATGCTCAAACTAGTAATGATAATGATGTAGAGATTGATCCTGCTGTTGATCTTGATAACCCACAATCAAAGAATCAATGTTATGATAAGAGAGACTTCATTGCTAGGAAGCACAGCAGGGAAAGAGAATCATGGGTTCAGAAACCCATGCTTTTTTCTCCTAAGCCATCCAAGAAAAAGGATGTTGAGGATTTTGAGCGCTTTGCTGAAATGACTAGACCTATCTTTTTGCGTATGCATTTGACTGATATGCTTAAAATGCATCCTTATGCTAAGTATATGAAAGATATTGTTACAAATAAAAGAAAGATACCAGAAGCTGAAATTTCCACCATGCTTGCCAATTATACTTTTAAGGGTGGAATACCAAAGAAACTTGGAGATCCCGAAGTACCAACTATATATACCATGCTCCACTAAAAGAAACTATGTGCTTTATGTGATCTTGGAGCCGGTGTTAGTGTTATGCCTTTCTCTTTATATCATAGACTTGATTTGAATAAGTTGACACCTACTGAAACCTCTTTGCAAATGGCTGATAAGTCAACTGCTATACCCATTGGTATTAGTGAGGATGTGCCGGTTGTGGTTGCAAACGTTACAATTTTAACGGACTTTGTTATTCTTGATATTCCCGAGGACGATAGTATGTCGATCATCCTTGGTAGACCCTTTTTTAATACTGCAGGGGCTGTTATTGATTGCAACAAAGGCAATGTCACTTTTCATGTTAATGGTATTGAACATACAGTACATTTTCCGAAGAACCAACCTCAAGTTCATAGTATCAATTCTATTGGAAAAATCTCAACTATTATTATTGGAGGTTTTGAATTCCATCTTCCTACTGTCAAAAGTAAATATGATATTCTTATTGTTGGGGACATGCATATCCCCATTGAGGTGACCTAGTGTTACTCGAAAATTCTCCGGTTTCATGTTATTCGAAAGAGGTTTGTTAATAAGACTTGATCAACCTTGTTAATGGATTCCTTTTGATGAGCATGAGGTGGATGAATTTAGAAAGCACAACACTCTGTATCCTCCTTTCACTTTCGGTTACTTAGAATAATTAAAGCAAAAATAGTATTTTCTGTCTGTTTTCTGAATTGTCCTTGCAATTAAAAAATACCCTGAAAATAAAAGTTCTGCACATGCCCTGAAAATTTAGTATGATTTTTTATAGAATATTTGAGAATTTTTGCCACTAAGAACACACCAGGGGGATGCACCAATGAACCACGAGGGTGGAGGGCGCGCCCTACCCCCCCGGGTGCGCCCCCTACCTCGTGGTCCCCACATGCCCCCTCCACTTATTCCAGCATCCATCCACTTCGTCTTCCTCCAGAAAAAATCATCCCGTAGCTCAAACTCGTTTTCTTGCTCATTTTGCTGCCATTTTTGATCTCCTTGCTCAAAGCTCCATTCACAAAACTGCTTTGGGGGATTGTTCTTCAGTATGTGACTCCTTCGATGGTCCAATTAGTTTTTGTTCTAGTGCTTTATTTATTGCAATTTTTTGCTGCTGAGGTGACCCTCTTCTTGAGCTTGCATGTCAAATTTATATGGTCTAAGGTAGTTTCAATGCATGATATAGTCTCTAGGCACTTGTGGGAGTAGTTGCTATCAATCTTGTTGAGTTGGGTTCACTTTTATATTGAGTCACTAAAAATTTCAGAATTTTTCAGAGGAAGAAAAATGTTGAGGAGATTGTTGAGAGGCTCCTCGAGCCAGGATTCGAAGGAGAAGGAGAATGAAGAGGATGAAAAGCCCAAGTACAACCTTCCTCACACCATGGAGGCATCACCGACTTTATGCATGATAAGTGTGATCAGTATCTCCTACTCACTAATACTTTCGTGCAAAATTTTCACTTTCATGCTAGGAGACCACCACCATCGGTAGAATTTAATTTATATGATGAGTATAAGGAGATGTCGCCCTATGATTCTTGTGAGGTTTGAAAATTTCCTTTTGAGGGCAGCATCGAGGAGCCACATCCTAGTGACGTGGGAGATTTTATTAGAGAAATTACTCTAGGGGAAAGGAGAAAAGTGTCGGATGCAAGAACTACTAGTATACATTTTCCTATCCTGTGCTACTATTCAATTTTTGCTAGTAGATGTTTAATTGGTCACGGAAATAGTGGGGGTCTCAGTGCTCATGACCTTGCCATTTTGTGCCATGCTTTAATTCGTGATAAAACTTTCAGTTTAGGTGCTATGGTTGCTAAACAGTTGAGTTTAAACCGTACGAAGGGCCCCATTTTCGGAGGTATCTATGCTTCTTGTCTTGCTAAATATTTTGAGATCCTATTAGACACTTTGAGAAAGAATAAAAGTTGATGCCCGCTGATGTATACTACACAACCTTCTTCTTGTAGACGTTATTGGGCCTCCAAGTGCAGAGGTTTGTAGGATAGTAGCAAATTTCCCTCAAGTGGATGACCTAAGGTTTATCAATCCGTGGGACGCATAGGATGAAGATGGTCTCTCTCAAACAACCCTGCAACTAAATAACAAAGAGTCTCTTGTGTCCCCAACACACCCAATACAATGATAAATTGTATAGGTGCACTAGTTCGGCGAAGAGATGGTGATACAAGTGCAATATGGATGATAGATATGAGTATTTGTAATCTGAAAATATAAAAACAGCAAGGTAACTAATGATAAAAGTGAGTGTAAACGGTATTGCAATGCTAGGAAACAAGGCCTAAGGTTCATACTTTCACTAGTCAAGTTCTCTCAACAATAATAACATAATTGGATCATATAACTATCCCTCAACATGCAACAAAGAGTCACTCCAAAGTCACTAATAGCGGAGAACAAACGAAGAGATTATTGTAGGGTACGAAACCACCTCAAAGTTATTCTTTCTGATCGATCTATTCAAGAGTCCGTAGTAAAATAACACGAAGCTATTCTTTCCGTTCAATCTATCATAGAGTTCATACTAGAATAACACCTTAAGACACAAATCAACCAAAACCCTAATGTCACCTAGATACTCCAATATCACCTCAAGTATCCATGGGTATGATTATACGATATGCATCACACAATCTCAGATTCATCTATTCAACCAACACAAAGTACTTCAAAGAGTGCCCCAAAGTTTCTACCGGAGAGTCAAGACGAAAACGTGTGCCAACCCCTATGCATAGATTCCCAAGGTCATTGTCGGGGGGATGAACCCCGGGCAGGCAACGAAACCCGGATCCATTTCAAAAATAGTGGGGCCCACATCGCCCCGCAAACCGTCACGCGCCTGGCCGGGTCGCTCGACCCAGCAAGGCCCGCAACCCTTGATTCGGCAAGGTACATCGACCCGGATGCAGCAGCTCGCACAAGAAAACTCAACCTGGCGCAGCCATGGCTTCCCCAGCAAGCCAACCCACCCGTGGCATCCACGGCAACCCAGCCATGGGTCAACTCCCGTCCCATCCAGGCCATACAATGGGACGAGACCTCAATCAACGATGACCAAGACAACAGTGTTCCCGCCCATGCCTATGATCAGCGGAGCGTGGCAACAGTGCCCCTTACCTACCCGCTGACCAGGGCTGGCGTGGAAACAGTGTTCCCGCCCTCACCACTGACGACAGCAAGCGGCGGCCTGACGGAGAACACTGTACACGGCTCAACTCGGCCACGCCCTGACAATCGACAAGATGGCGCACAGTCC
The DNA here is from genome assembly GCF_002162155.2 of Triticum dicoccoides. Taxonomy (NCBI): domain Eukaryota; kingdom Viridiplantae; phylum Streptophyta; class Magnoliopsida; order Poales; family Poaceae; genus Triticum; species Triticum dicoccoides. The sequence continues at coordinate 427,021,720 of NC_041381.1, forward strand.
CCCTAGGCATACGGGGCCCGTACCTAGGGGAACCCGGCGAACCACAAGCCCACAAGCGGGACCCGGCCCGGTACTCCGGACACCGACAATACGGACCCACCGACTTGGCATATTATCATTGTAACCTTGGGAGGGTTGAGCTATAAAACCCCCCAGGAGCCCACGCCTACAGGGGGACGAAAGGAAAGAGAGGCGAAGCAATATGAGACACCTGTAAGAGAAACATATGCAAGCATAGCACTAGCCACCCAATAGCAACACCGGGGAGAAGGAACAGCCCAAGCCTTGGCCAGCTTCCTTCCTCCTCCATACAGCTCCAGGAGCGACATTGTACTATCGATCATCCAACTAAACTCTGCAGGACTAGGGGTGTTATCTCTCCGGAGAGCCCCGAACCTGGGTATGTCCGGCGTCCTGCGCCCGCGCATATCAACCTCGCCTCTAGAACCCACCAGCGCCCTCGAGCCTCCTCCTCTCTTTAGCCATCCCTTGGCATCTGCCGTGCACCCACCACGACAGTTGGCGCCCACCATGGGGAAGCTCGAGGAGCTGGCCGAGAGCATGCTTAAGACGGGGCCCTTCTCCTACTCCGACGAGTCCGTCGCTCTGGCGGATGACGTCATGGGCGCGCTTGCCGCCTCCTTCACCGCGCTGCGCATCTTCGACACGTTCGCGGTCGACGAGTACCCCAGTGAGGTTCTCAGCTACTCCGACTCTCTGCTCTCCCTCAGCGGCGGATTCACTGCCGGGGAGATGGACACCCATGTGGAGGTCTTCGTCACCGGCGACGACGCCTCTTCCTCATCGAGCAAGGCAAGGAGGGTCGCAGAAGCCGCGGCCGCGGCCGCGGCGGCACGGACCGAGCCGTCTGACCCGCTACGTGCCGCGATGCAGAGCCTCCGCATCCCCATCGGCACCGATGTCGATGCCACCAACATCGCCGAAGCCCGAACCCAGCTCGAGGACAGGCGCCAGCAGATGCTGGACCTGTCCGAGACACTGGCCGCCACCAGGCATCGCCTGGAGGCTGCTCAGATGGAGCACGATGCTGCCCACGGATTCACGCCCGCCGTGGCCGAGCCAAGCCGGGTCGCTAATACTCGCACCCGGTAAGGAGCGATCGGCCGGGCCTTCGGTGCCGTACAGACCGTCTATGAGACCCTAGTCAAGAACATGCGCGCTGCGGAGGCAGCCGCGGTCGGCCTCGACCAACTCACGGGCAAGGAGCTCAAGGAACGCATCGAGCGGATGCGTGAGCTCCTCCACGCCGCCAACACCCAGAAGGTTCGCCTCAACCAGCTCGCCAAGCCGGAGAGGTCCGGCTCCGCCCGCCTTGGCGGACATGTGATCTTCTGCATACGGCTTCCTCGCCGCCCGACGAGGCGCACTCCGGCCAAGCCCGGACCCGGCGCAACCCGGCCGCCACCGCCGCCGACGCTCTAGGCAACGAGCCCACCCCAGAGACCCAGCGCGGACCCGACCAGCATGGCCGGCGTCCGGCTCCAACTGACCCGGCCCTTCGGGGCCTGGCCGCCAGTCGACTCGGCCCGTGCGCCATCGACGACGTCGACGCGCTCCACCATGTCGATCAGCTCGCTCGCTCCCTGGAGGTGGAGGAGAGCGGCGCTATCGGGTCGGCATGCTTCGGCCCACGCATCCGGGAGGATCCCTTCCCCAAGGGGTTCGTGCTCCCCCACGACACCCCCAAGTACAATGGGATCGTGAAGCCAGAAGACTGGCTCACCGAATACACCACGGCCATTGGCATCACCGGTGCCAATCGTCGTCTCGTCGTGCGCTACGCACCGCTCATGCTCCAGGGGTCAGCCCACACATGGTTGAACAGCCTGCCGATGGGCAGCATCAATGCATGGGTCGATTTTGAGGAGGCCTTTGTCCGTAACTTCACGGGGACATACAAGCGGCCCGGTCGCCCCAGCCAGCTCGCCATGTGCGTGCAGGGGCCGACGGAGACCGTCCGCGAGTACCTGCACGCTGGACCGAGCTCCGGAGTAGTTGCGAGGGCGTCCATGAAGTCCAGGAGATCCAATACTTCGTCAGTGGGTGCCGAGACGGCACCCTCATCAAGCACAAGCTCCTACGCTCCGAGCCGGCCACCATGGCCGCGCTCATGGTGACGGCGGACATGTACGCCAATGCCGACTCCACCATGAAGATCCAGGTGGCGCTGGATGAAGCCGGTAAGGCGAAACTGGTTCCTTCCCCGAAGCCGGCCGGCGAAAGCAGCCGGCAACAGCATCACCAGAACAAGAAGCGCAAGGCCGACCAACCGGCACAATGACAGGACAACCGGCTCATCGCGGCCGCCGAGCCCGCGGTAGACCCGGCAGCGAAGCGCCAGCAGACCGGGAAGATGGCGTGGCAGCCCGCCATGAGTTTTGAAGAGATGATCGATGCCCCATGCAAGCACCACAGTGGCGCAAGACCCTCCACGCACATGCTTCGGCAGTGCGCCATCACCAAGCGCATCATGAGGGGAGACGTTCCGCCTCCTCCGGCTCCGGCTCCAGCTCCAGGCGCAGGACAACCGCCTCCGACCTCATCGCCTCCTCCTGCCGGCGGCGTGATGCGGAACGACGCCTACACAGACCAGAACGCGGCCTACGTCGTCTTCACCAGCCTCGGCAACGACAAGCGCAACGAGCGCCTCCTTCGGCAGGAGGTGAACACCGTCATCCCGGCCAAGACGGATTTCATGCACTGGTCGGATCGCCCAATCACCTGGACCTGGGAGGATCACTCGGCATTCATGCCAAGTCCGGGTGGGTACGCCCTCGTCCTCAACCCCACCATCATCACGCGGCGCACGTGCGAGTTCTCTCGAGTCCTCATCGAAGGCGGCAGCACATCAACATCCTCTATCGCGACACGATGACTGATACGTCTCCAAAGTATCTATAATTTTTGATTGTTCCATGCTATTATATTACCTGTTTTGGATGTTTATGGGCTTTGTTTTATACATTATTATCATTTTTGGGACTAACCTACTAACCGGAGGCCCAACCCATATTGTTTTTTTTGGCTATTTCAGTATTTCGAAGAAGAGGAATATCAAACGGAGTCCAAACGGAATGAAACCTTCGGGAACGTGATTTTTGGAACGAACAAGATCCGGAGAGCTTGGAGTACAAGTCAAGAAACAACCGAAGCCTCCATGAGATAGGAGGGCGCCCCCCTGTAGGGCGCGCCCCCCTATCTCGTGGGACCCTCAGGCGTCCACCAACGTACCTCTTCCTCCTATATATACCTACGGACCCCGAAAACATCCAGGGGCACCACGAAACACAATTTCCACCACCGTAACCTTCTGTATCCGCGAGATCCCATCTTGGAGCCTTCGCCGGCACTCTGCCGGAGGGGGAATCGACCACGGAGGGCCTCTACATCAACATCCTTGCCCCTCCTATGAGTTGTGAGTAGTTTACCATAGACCTACGGGTCCATAGTTATTAGCTAGATGACTTCTTCTCTCTTTTTGGATCTCAATACAATGTTCTCGCCCTCTCTTGTGGAGATCTATTCGATGTAATCTCTTTTTGCGGTGTGTTTGTCGAGATCCGATGAATTGTGGGTTTATGATCAGATTTATCTATGGATATTAATTGAATCTTCTCTGAATTCTTTTATGTATGATTGAGTTATCTTTGCAAGTCTCTTCGAATTATCGATTTGGTCTGGCCTACTAGATTGATCTTTCTTGCCATGGGAGAAGTGCTTAGCTTTGGGTTCAATCATGCGGTGTTCTTACCCAGTGACAGAAAGGGTTGCAAGACACGTATTGTATTGTTTCCATCGAGGAGAAAAAGATGGGGTTTATATCATATTGCATGAGTTTATCCCTCTACATCATATCATCTTGCTTAATGTGTTGCTCTGTTCTTATGAACTTAATACTCTAGATGCATGCTGGATAGCGGTCGATGTGTGGAGTAATAGTACTAGATGCAGGCAGGAGTCGGTCTACTTGTTATGGATGTGATGCCTATATACATGATTATGCCTAGATAACATCATAATCATTCGCTTTTCTATCAATTGCTCGACAGTAATTTGTTCTCCCATCGTAATACTTATGCTCTCAAGAGAAGCCTCTAGTGAAACCTATGGCCCCCGGGTCTATCTCTTATCATATTTGCTTTCAATCTATTTTTATTTGCATCTTTAGTTTTTGCATCTATATTATAAAATACCAAAAATATATTTATCTTATCATACTATCTCTATCAGATCTCACTTTCGTAAGTGGCCGTGAAGGGATTGACAACCCCTTTATTGCATTGGTTGCGAGTTCTCAGTTTGTTTGTGTAGGCGCGTGGGACTTTGGAGGAGCCTCCTGCTCGATTGATACCTTGGTTCTCAAAAACTGAGGGAAATACTTACGCTACACTTGCTGCATCACCCTCTCCTCTTCGGGGAAAACCAACGCTAGCTCAAGATGTAGCAAGAAGGATTTCTGGCGCCGTTGCCGGGGAGGTCTTCTCTCAAGTCAAGACATACCAAGTACCTATCACAAACTCATCTCCCTCGCATTTACATTATTTGCCATTTGCCTCTCGTTTTCCTCTCCCCCCACTTCACCCTTGCCGTTTTATTCGCCCTCTCTTTCCCAATCTCCTCCTCTCTTTTCCGCTTGCCTTTTTCCGTTGCCCGTGTGTTTGCTCATTTGCCTTGTCACTATGGCTAGTTCCTTATCTGCTCCTATGTCTCCCGAGTTTGAAGTTCTTCACTTCAAGCAAAGGCAAGGAGAAAATTTGAAAGATGCTTGGTATAGGATGATGGAATCTTATCGCAAGTGCACCCTAGAAGTGAACTTTAGAATTCTTCTTCTCAATTTTTATGTTGGGCTAAACATGACGCATAGACAACTCTTGGACTGCATTGCCAAGGGAAACTTTATTGAAATTGATCCTATTATTGCGCATGAAATTATAGAGGGAATAGTGGGAACACTACCTCAAAAGGGAGGACCACATCCTACCCAAGAAGAAACCCAAGTGTTTTGAAAGATTTGCAAAGTAACAAATTTTTTACAAAAATCTCTTGAGCCTCTTAAAAGTGTTAGCGGAAATCTTCACCTCATGAATATGTTGACTACCCTTTGTAATAAGCGGTTGGATTCATTGGACCTAAAAATTTCCGAGTATGAAGGGAAACGTAAAGAACCTCCCGGATTTGAGCATGACTCCGCTAAGAAACTGAAAATCAAAGATGGCACTACTTAGATCTATCTTCGCTTTTATGCCTAGCTAGGGGCGTTAAACGATAGCGCTAGTTGGGAGGCAACCCAATTTTCTTTATGTTTTTTGTTTTTGTTCCTGTTTAGTGTTAAAATTTTGTTTCTACTTTATGTTTAAATGTGTTTTTATCTTTTGTTTAGTGTTGGTGCCAAGTAGAACCTATAGGATAAACTATGATGATGGTTGATTTGATTCTGCTGAAAAACAGAAACTTTGCACTCACGAGAAAATATTCAATTAATCACAGAAACGTTATTTTGCATTGATCCTTTTTGCTTATGATCAATAAACAAATTTTCCAGTACTTCCTATTTTGGTAAGATTTTTAGAGTTCCAGAAGTTTGCGTTAGTTATAGATTGCTACAGACTGTTCTGTTTTTGACAGATTCTGTTTTTCGTGTGTTGTTTGCTTATTTCAATGCATCTATGGCTAGTAATTCAGTCTATGAACCATAAAGAAGTTTGAATACAGTAAGTTTAACACCAAAATAAATAAAGAATGAGTTCATTATAGTACCTTATGTGGTGGTTTTTTTTCTTTCACTAACGGAGCTTATAAGATTTCCTGTTGAGTTTTGTGTTGTGAAGTTTTCAAGTTTTGGGTAAAGCTTTTATGGACTATGGAATAAAGAGTGGCAAGAGTATAAGCTTGGGGATGCCCAAGGCACCCCAAGATATTCAAGAATAGCCAAAAGCCTAAGCTTGGGGATGCCCCGGGAAGGCATCCCCTCTTTCGTCTTCGTTCATTGGTAACTTTATTTAGAGCTATATTTTTATTCACCACATGATATGTGTTTTGCTTGGAGCGTCATGTATTATATTAGTCTTTGCTTGTTAGTTTACCGCAATCATCCTTGCTGTAACACACCTTTTGGGAGAAGCCTATTTGATTAGAATTTGCTAGAATACTCTATGTGCTTCACTTATATCTTTTGAGCTTGATAGTTTTTGCTCTGGTGCTTCACTTATATCTTTTAGAGCATGGTGGTGGATTAATTTTATAGAAATTGCTAGTCTCTCATGCTTCTCTTATATTATTTTGAGAGTCTTTTAGAATAGCATGGTATTTTCTATGGTTATAATTTGGTGCTAGAATGATGAGCATCCAAGTTGGGTATAATAAAAACTATCATAGAAAGTGAATTGGATGCTATGATCAATTTGATACTTGATAATTTTTTCGAGATATGGAGGTAGTCATATTAAAGTCATGCTAGTTGGGAGATTATGAATTTAAAGAATGCTTGTGTTGAAGTTAGCAAGTCCCGTAGCATGCACGTATGGTTAAAGTTATGTAACAAATTTGAAGCATGAAGTGTACCTGGCTTGTGCATCCTTATGAGTGGCGGTCGGGGACGAGCGATGGTCTTTTCCTACCAATCTATCCTCCTAGGAGCATGCGCGTAGTACTTGGTTTTTGATGACTTCTAAATTTTTGCAATAAGTATATGAGTTCTTTTGACTAATGTTGAGTCCATGGATTATACGCACTTTTACCTTTCCACCATTGCTAGCCTCTTCGGTACCGTGCATTGCCCTTTCTCACCTTGAGAGTTGGTGCAAACTTCGCCGGTGCATCCAAACCCTATGATACGGTACGCTCTATCACACATAAACCTCCTTACATCTTCCTCAAAACAATCACCATATCTACCTATTATAGCATTTCCATAGCCATTCTGAGATATATTGCCATGCAACTTTCCACCGTTCCGTTTATCATCATCATGACATACATTACTTTTGTCATATTGCCATTGCATGATCATGTAGTTGACATCGTATTTGTAGCAAAGCCACCATGCATTATTTTTTCATGCACCATCCCGGTACACCGCCAGAGGTATTCATATAGAGTCATATCTTGTTCTAGTTTCGAGTTGTAATTCATATGTTGTAATCAATAAAAGTGTGATGATCATCATTTTTAGAGCATTGCCCAAAGAAAAAATAGAAGAAAGGCCAAAAGAAAAAAAGAAAGGCCCCAAAAAAGAAAAAAAAGAAAATAAATAAAAAGGGCAATGCTACTATCTCTTTTCCATACTTGTGCTTCAAAGTAGCACCTTGTTCTTCATGTAGTGAGTCTCATATATTGTGCTTCAAAGTAGCACCATGTTTTTCATAGTGAGTCTCATAAGTTATCTTTTTCATACTAGTGGGAATTTTTCATTATAGATCTTGGCTTGTATATTCCTATGATGGGCTTCCTCAAATGCCCTAGGTCTTCATGAGCAAGCAAGTTGGATGCACACCCACTAGTTTTCTTTTGTTGAGCATTCATTTATAGCTCTAGTGCATCCGTTGCATGGCAATCCCTACTCCTCATGTTGACATCAATTAATGGGCATCTCCATAGCCCATTGATTATCCTCGTCAATGTGAGACTTTCTCCTTTTTGTCTTCTCCACACAATCCCCATCATCATATTCTATTCCACCCATAGTGCTATATCCATGGTTCACGCTCATGTATTGCGTGAAGGTTGAAAAAGTTTGAGATTATTTAAGTATGAAACAATTGCTTGGCTTGTCATCGGGGGTATAGAAGTTGGGAACATCTTTGTGTGACGAAAATGAAGCATAGCCTAACTATATGATTTTGTAGGGATGAACTTTCTTTTGCCATGTTATTTTGAGAAGACATGATTACTTTGATTAGTATGCTTGAAGTGTTACTATTTCTTTTATCAATATGAACTTTTATTTTGAATCATTTGGATCTGTACATTCATGCCACAATGAAGAAAATTACATTGAGAATTATGCTAGGTAGCATTCCACATCAAAAATTCTCTTTTTATCATTTACCTACTCGAGGACGAGAAGGAATTAAGCTTGGGGATGCTTGATACGTCTCCAACGTATCTATAATTTTTGATTGTTCCATGCTATTATATTACCTGTTTTGGAAGTTTATGGGCTTTATTTTATACATTATTATCATTTTTGGGACTAACCTACTAACTGGAGGCCCACTCCATATTGCTATTTTTTTTGCCTATTTCAGTATTTTGAAGAAAAGGAATATCAAAGGAGTCCAAACGGAATGAAACCTTCGGGAACGTGATTTTTGGAATGAACAAGATCCGGAGAGCTTGGAGTACAAGTCAAGAAACAGCCGGAGCCTCCACGAGATAGGAGGGTGCCCCCCCTATAGGGCACGCCCCCCTATCTCGTGGGACCCTCGGGCGTCCACCGACATACCTCTTCCTCCTATATATACCTACGGACCCTGAAAACATCCAGGGGCACCACGAAACACAATTTCCACCACCGTAACCTTCTGTATCCGTGAGATCCCATCTTGGAGCCTTCGCCGGCACTCTGCCAGAGGGGGAATCGACCATGGAGGGCCTCTACATCAACATCCTTGCCCCTCCTATGAGTTGTGAGTAGTTTACCATAGACCTACGGGTCCATAGTTATTAGCTAGATGGCTTCTTCTCTCTTTTTGGATCTCAATACAATGTTCTCCCCCTCTCTTGTGGAGCTCTATTCGATGTAATCTCTTTTTGCGGTGTGTTTGTCGAGATCCGATGAATTGTGGGTTTATGATCAGATTTATCTATGGATATTAATTGAATCTTCTCTGAATTCTTTTATTTATGATTGAGTTATCTTTGCAAGTCTCTTCAAATTATCGGTTTGGTTTGGCCTACTAGATTGATCTTTCTTGCCATGGGAGAAGTGCTTAGCTTTGGGTTCAATCTTGCGGTGTTCTTACCCAGTGATAGAAAGGGTTGCAAGACACGTATTGTATTATTGCAATCGAGGATAAAAAGATGGGGTTTATATCATATTGCATGAGTTTATCCCTCTACATCATATCATCTTGCTTAATGCGTTGCTCTATTCTTATGAACTTAATACTCTAGATGCATGCTGGATAGCGGTCGATGTGTGGAGTAATAGTAGTAGATGCAGGCAGGAGTCAGTCTACTTGTTATGGATGTGATGCCTATATACATGATCATGCCTAGATAACGTCATAATTATTCGCTTTTCTATCAATTGATCGACAGTAATTTGTTCACCCACCGTAATACTTATGCTCTAGAGAGAAGCCTCTAGTGAAACCTATGGCCCCCGGGTCTATCTCTTATCATATTTGCTTTCAATCTACTTTTATTTGCATCTTTTCTTTTTGCATCTATATTATAAAATACCAAAAATATATTTATCTTATCATACTATCTCTATCAGATCTCACTTTCGCAAGTGGCCGTGAAGGGATTGACAACCGCTTTATTGTGTTGGTTGCGAGTTCTCAGTTTGTTTGTGTAGGCGCGTGGGACTTTGGAGGAGCCTCCTACTGGATTGATACCTTGGTTCTCAAAAACTGAGGGAAATACTTATGCTACACTTGCTGCATCACCCTCTCCTCTTCGGGGAAAACCAACGCTAGCTCAAGACGTAGCAATGACCAATCTCGGCCTCAAGGCCGAGGACCTGGAGCCAACCCGGACAGTCTTCCATAGCATCGTACCCGGCCACTCTTGCTCGCCCATTGGCCGGGTCCGGCTCGATGTCCTGTTCGGTGACAGCTGCCACTTCCGACGCGAGCCAGTCTGGTTCGAGGTGGTGGACCTGTCCATCACGTATCATGCATTGCTGGGCCGACCCGCGCTCGCCAAGTTCATGACGGTTCCCCACTACGCGTACTTGAAGATGAAGATGCCGGGTCCCAAGGGCCTCATTACCGTCGCCGGCGACTACCGCAAGTCCCTGGAGTGCGCCCGAGACGGCGCCAAGTTGGCCGAGTCGCTGGTCATTGCCGAGGAGCGACGCCAGCTTGACCGGATCGTCGCCCTGGCCAGCGAGGCCTCCGCGGCGTCGATCCCGACCCTGGACCCGGCCGACGAGGCCGCCTTCAAGCCCTCCAAGGAGACCAATAAGGTGAAGCTCAACCCGGAAGACCCCATCTACAGCAATTACGTTGTCGTAGGCACCCGCCTCGGCAGCAAATAGGAAGGCGAACTCATTGACTTCCTCCGTGAGAATCAGGATATCTTCGCATGGACCCCCAAAGACATGCCGGGTATCCCAAGGAAGTACGCCAAGCACAAACTCCACGTCCACAAGGACGCCAAGCCTATCCGTCAACCCCTTCGGCGATTTTCCGAAGAAAAGAGAAGAACCATTGGTGAAGAGGTCGCCAAGCTTTTGGCGGCCGACTTCATAATAGAAGAGTTTCACCCCGAGTGGCTGGCCAATCCAGTCCTTGTCCTGAAGAAGAACAAGACCTGGCGCATGTGTATCGACTACACCAGCCTCAACAAGGCATGTCCCAAGGATCCATTCGCTCTCCTGCGGATCGACCAAGTCATCGACTCGACCGCCGGGTGCGAGCTCCTGTCCTTCCTGGACGCTTACTCCGGCTACCACCAGATCAAGCTGGACCCGGCCGATGCCCTGAAGACGTCCTTCATCACGCCCTTTGGGGCGTACTGCTACATCACCATGTCATTCGGCTTGCAGAATGCCGGCGCCACCTTCCAACGCTGCATGCAGAAATGCTTGTTGCCGCAACTCGGCCACAACATCCACGTGTACGTGGACGATATCGTGGTGAAGACCAAGAAGCACCTCACGCTCCTTGACGATCTGAAGGAAACATTCGCCAACCTCCGTGAATACAAGGTCAAGCTCAACCCGGAAAAATGCGTCTTCAGCATCCCGGCCGGAAAGCTGCTCGGCTTCCTCGTCTCGGAGCACGGCATTGAGGCGAACCCGGAGAAGATCAAGGCCATCGAGCGCATGCGCAAGCCAGCTCGGCTGCGTGATGTCCAGAAGTTCACGGGTTGCTTGGCCTCGGTCAGGCGGTTTCTAAGCCGGCTGGGCGAGAGGGCGCTACCCCTGTACCAACTGATGAAGAAGACAAGCCCGTTCGAGTGGAACGGCAAGGCGGACGAAGCCTTCCAAGACCTCAAGCGCGTGCTCTCCACCGCACCAGTCCTGGCCGCGCCGACCGACAAGGAGCCGCTGTTGCTCTACATAGCCGCGACCTTGCGGGCTGTCAGCACGGTGCTGGTGGTTGAGTGACCTGAGAAGGGCAAGATCCAGGCTGTCCAGCGCCCGGTCTACTACCTGAGCGAAGTGCTCTCCACCTCCAAGCAGAAATACCCACACTACCAGAAGATGTGTTACGGCGTGTACCTCACCGCCAAGAAGTTGAAGGAGTACTTTCAAGAGCACGTCGTCACCATCGTCAGCATGGTGCCTATCAGAGAAATTATCGGGTGCCGGGACGCCTCTGGCCGGGTCGCCAAATGGGCGATCCAGCTAGCCAGCCACACCATCCTCTATGAGCCCCGCACCACGATCAAGTCTCAGGCCCTGGCCGATTTCCTCCTCGACTGGACCGAGACCCAGTACTTGCCGCCGCCTCCCGACTCAACGCATTGGCGCATGCATTTCGATGGGTCCAAGATGCAACTCGTCTTAGGGGCCGGAATCGTACTGTCATCTCCAAAGGGCTACTGACTCTGCTACAGGTTGTAGATCCACTTCACCGCCTCCAACAACGTTGCCGAATATGAAGCCCTTGTGCACGGCCTTCGGCTTGCCAAGGAACTCGGCATCCGGCGCATCCTGTGCTACGGCGACTCGGACCTGGTGGTGCAGCGGTGCTCCGATGAGTGGGACGCCCGCGACTCCAACATGGCAAGCTACCGCTTCCTCATCCAGAAGCTGTCCGGATCCTTCGAGGGCTGCGAGTTCCTCCATGTCCCGCGTGCGGAGAACGAGGCAGCCAACATGCTCGCCAAGATCGCCTCGTCACATCAAGCCATCCCGTTTGGCGTCTCCCTCGAGCACCTATGCAAGCCGTCCGTCAAGCCATCGTCGGACTCCGAGTCCATCCACGTTACAGAAGACCCGACCGCACCACAAGCCGGCCCGGGGGCTGCTGAACCCGGCCCGAGGCCTGTTCAGCTCAACCCGGCCAGCATCACCCCGGACCCGGCCGTCGCCGTCCCCAACCAGGGGGCTGCTCAACCCGGCCCAGGGGCCGCCGACTCGGAACCCACCCAGGTGGCCATCTTCACCGTGGTCGCGGCCCCATCTTGGGCCCTGCCGATATCAGAGTTTCTGGAGAACGGGGTTCTCCCCATAAACGAGACCGAAGCTCGGCAAGTTCAGCGCCGGGCGTCCGCCTACAACATCATCAACAACGAGCTTGTCAAGCGTAGCTCTACCGGTCTGTTCCAGCGTTGCGTCGAGTAGGATTGCGGCATCGACATCCTCCTCGACATTGACCAGGGCAAGTGTGGGCACCATGCCACATCACGATCCCTGGTGGCCAAGGCATTCATCCATGGTTTTTACTGGCCAACAGCCCTCGAAGACGCCGAGTCACTTGTCCTCAAGTGCAAAGAGTGCCAACGCTTCAGCAAACGCAGCCACCAGCCGACGTCAGCACTCCGCACCATACTGATCGCCTGGCCCTTTGCGGTCTGGGGACTCGACATGGTGGGACCCTTCAAAACCGCTCGAGGCGGCATGACGCACTTGCTGGTGGAAGTGGACAAATTCACCATGTGGATCGAGGCAAGACCAATCAGGAAACTGGACAAGCCAACAGCCGTCCGGTTCATCAAGGACATAGCGGTACGCTACGGCATGCCAAACAACATCATCACCGACAACGGCACCAACTTCGCCAAGGGCGCGCTCGAACAATACTGCTCCGTCTCCGGCATCCGCGTCGACCTGGCCTTCGTGGCACATCCGTAGTCCAACGGGCAGGTCGAGCGAGCCAGCGGACTCATCCTGTCCGGCATCAAGCCGCGACTCGTCAAGCCACTTATCCGCTCACCCGGCAGTTGGCTTGATGAGTTGCCTGCAGTTCTCGGGAGTCGGCGCACCACACCGAACCGGTCGACCGGGTTCACCCTGTTCTTCCTCGTTTATGGCGCCGAAGCTATCATCCCGACCGATGTCGAGTTTGACTCGCTGCGCGTCACGATGTAGACCGAAGCCGAAGCCAGAGAGGCACGTGAAGACGGTATCGACCTGCTCGAAGAAGCGCGCCTTCTAGCACTTAGCCGTTCGGCTATCTACCAGCAAGGCCTGAGGCACTACCACAGCAAGAAGATCAAGCCTCTCGCATTCCGCGAAGGCGACCTCGTCCTCCGACTCATCCAAGAGCAGGCAGGCCAACACAAGCTGTCCTCTCCATGGGAGTGCCCATTCATCGTGAGCAGGGCCTCACGCGATCGCAACGCCTACTACCTCATCGACGCACGCAAGTCGAAGAAGCTCAAGAGGGACACCGGCGGCGAAGAAACAACCCGGCCGTGGAACACGGAACTCCTCCACCCGTTTTATAGTTAGCCGCACGAGTGTATGTATCATCGCCTTTGGTAAACGTATGAAACTTTGGGGTCCCCGAACGAGACTCGGGGGCTGCCTTTTGCCGACCAATTTATTGCGTCCATATTTTGCATCACTTTACTGCTGAACCAGGCCGCCGGCTCGACTCGCTCGACCCGGGGGCTCGGGGGTAGGCCAGCTTGGTCACCACCCCGCCGCTTTACTTTGTGATTCCTGATAAAGTTAGGATGCCACGGTCCCTCACTTTGCCCTAAAACCGCAGATCCAGCTCTGGCTGACGGCGGGCAAGCACAACGGGCCAAAGCTCCCCTACGATTCATACACTAAGTCAAAGGCCACCGGGTCGATCAACCCGGCCCGTCGCTCATCAACTAAGTTAGCCGCACGACCGGCTGCTCACCAACCGGCCGAGCCGGATTGCCGCCAGCCGGCCCAGTGGGTGTTTCGCTTGCGCTCAACGCTTCTAAGGACCCAAGTCCTGCGCGCCCCTCTTGAAGAATCGAACTCCTTGTCATGGACCGGAGCCTC
>NC_041381.1:427036273-427085874 GCF_002162155.2 Triticum dicoccoides
AAAAAAGCGGAAGATAAAAAGCAAACAATCACTCACAACATTTACACACAAATGTTTAAAAGCAAAGGCCCACGGCCCGAGTTCATTACACCCTAAAAAACCCCAGTGGGTGGGTGGACCTGCTACTTAACAAGTTTTCTAGACAAAGTTTCTTAGGCATCCCCAGCGCCGTGCCACGATGTCGACGGCTCTCCCCTGCCGGCCTCCGGGTCCAGCGAGGCACCAGTGTCCTCTTCGGCCTCCGCATCACCGTAGACACCCGTCTCCTCTGAGCTCCCCTCCGGGTCGCGAAGAAGCAAGCCGTAGTCGTCGCCATCCACGACCCGCCGTATTCCGTCCGCTCCGGATGGAACTTGTCGTGGAAGGCGAACTCGGCAATGTAGTTGGCCCGGGAGGCGATCCGGCCGGATTGCTCCTGCAGCAACTGCTCCAAACCAGTGCGCTGGCCCATCAGCGCGTCCAGTTGAAGATCCGGATGCCAAGACAGCGCAATCCGGAGCACCATCTCAGCACCGACCAGGGCGGCAGAAACACGCCAGTCGCCAAGGTGGTCCGGGCCCATCTCTAACGAGCGCGCCAGGCGCGAGAAGCTGCACGGATGGATGGAGTCCAGCCACAGGGCCGTCGTCATCGCGGTGCCGGCTCGGGAAAGCCGCTCCATCTATGTCCCAGAGACCCGCAGGCGGGCCTCAGCAGCGGCGATGATCTCCAGGAAGGTCCAGGCCGTCAGCGAATCCGTCCTGGACCCAGCAACGCCGGTCAGGTCGCGCTGATAGCGGACGGCTTCCTCCGCCAGCCGCTGCATCTCCAGGAAGGCCCTTGTCACAAAAGAAGAAGCGAGTCAGAAGAACAACAAGGAAGGAAGGACCGGGTCCCGACTCGGCAAACTACGAGAAGCATCACTTATTGGAGAAGGACTCTTCCAGGTGCTGCGCCTCGAGCAACGTACCACATCGCTCCCGCTCCAAGACGCGGTCGTGCTCCCCAGTGCCTTCTCTAGATTGGCCGCCTTAGCAAGGGCCGCCTTCAGCTCGGTATCCTTGTCTTCGGCCGCCTTCTCGGCCGCCTCACGGTGGCGAGTCTCGTCCTGACGGGCCTCCTCAGCCGCGGTGGCCTGCTCCCGCAGAGGAGCCACCTCGACTTGGAGCAGGCCCTTGTCGTCGGCCAGCTGGCCGTGCTGCTGGTCTGCCTCGACCAGGGCCTCTTGCATCTCCACCACCTTGGCGGCCTCCGCCTTAAGAAGCTCCACCTCGGCCTCGAGGCGGCTCTTGTGATCCGCTAGCTGCTCATGCAGCCGGTTGGCCTCGTCAAGAGACCGTCGGGCCGCGGCCGCCTCCGACCTCGCCTGCGCCGCCTCGACGCCAAGACGGCCGGTATCGGCAACAAGCCGATCATAATGATGACCAGCCCGGAGCAGCCGGGTCTGCCAAGACAGCACCTCGGCTGCAAAGTAGAAGAATTCAGTAGAAGGAAAAAAGACAAGACTTAAGATTTGGCCCAACTGTTACACAGTTGGCCCGAATCTCGGGGGCTACATCCAGTGGGTGCGCTAGCGCGCCCCCACTAGAAAAGAGCACAAGAGTACCTACGGCGACGCGAAGCTCCTCCTCCTTGGCAACAAGCTGCTCCTTGAGCTCCCAATGCTTGCCCAGGAGCCGGTTGAAGGTGGGAACCCAGAAGGCGTCAAGATGCTGAAAACAGACAAAAGTCAGAACAAGGCCAATGCTCATAAGATTCGACCCAACTACTACATAGTTGACCCGAACCTCGGGGGCTACACCCAGTGGGTGCACTGGCATGCCCCCACAAAGAAGAAATTGCAAGAAAACAGAAGACAGAAGACTTACCAAGATGGCGCTCCAGGTCGCACGTTCGCTCCACCTCGGCCTGGGCAAAGGCCTCAATATGCTCCGTCCGGCCTCGCAGATGACGGCTGACGGCGTCCAGCGCTGCCTCCTCTTGGGTCTGAGGCCTGAAGACGGCCGCGCCCCCGCTCCGCGCAGGCTGCGGCATGGCAGCTCGGCACCCTCCCTGACGGAGCACCAAGGCGTGCCCCCCACTGGCCGCTTGCGACGCGGCCAGCACCTCCACCGACGCTCCTCCCGGCGTCGTCAGCAACCCAGACGCCGGGACACCCTGTGTCACCACCTCAGGCACCACCGCCCGCGGTGCCTCCTCCATAGCCGGCGGCACCTCCGGCGCCGCCGTTCGCGACGCCTCCTCCAAGACGCCGCCGCCTCCGCCACCATCGGCCCCCGCGCGCTCGACCACATCGGCTCGCGGCGAGTATCGCCCCCCACCTTCACGACCTCCCGGTCGAGGACCACCACCACAACCCGGCCTCCACGGCCGCGCTCCCTCACCGATGACGGCTCAAAGACCGTCGCCGCCACCATCGTGCCCTCCGGCATCTCGCGTCAGGCCGGCTCCGTGTCGGCTCGCGCCCATGCCGCCGCTGTGTCGGTCCAAGCCTGGACCGACGCCGCCTCCAGCTCTGCCTCGGCCCGGTTCCGGTCCCGCCAGGCCAAGGCCTCGGCGTCGTCCGGGTCCAGGCCGAGGTCCGAGTCGCCCCGTACCTCCTCCTCGGCCAGGCCGGCGAGGTCGGACCGGCTCCTGCGGAACGCGACCCCATCGGCGGCCACGGCCTCCGCCGCCGCCCTCACCAGCGCGATTGGT
Organism: Triticum dicoccoides; assembly: GCF_002162155.2. NCBI lineage: Eukaryota > Viridiplantae > Streptophyta > Magnoliopsida > Poales > Poaceae > Triticum > Triticum dicoccoides. The sequence continues at coordinate 427,038,950 of NC_041381.1, forward strand.
GACCTGAAGAAGAAGGCAGAATAAGCAAACAAGAGACAAGACTGGCTCAAGAAATCCAGGCGCAAGCAGGAAATAAGGCTTACCCCGTCAAGACCGGGACCGGGGTCGGCTTCCCGCGCTTCTTCTTGGCCGGCCTCCCAGGCTCGGCCGGGTCCGTCGTGCGCTTCGGAGCCCGGGGTCGCGGCACGATGCTGTCTTTCCCATGCGGGCGGCTCGGCGCCGCCCCATGCGAGGACCCGGCTCCACCCGCCTCACCGCCTCCCCCACCCAACAACGCTACACCAACAACCGGCATCAGTGTCGCCTGCGCCGCGATGTGACCAACTCTTCAAGACAAATGAAGAAGGAAAGATTCAAGACATACCCGCAGGACGCCCAGCACCGGCGTCGGACTCGGCCACCTCCCCACCACCGTGAGCCGCGGGCTCCTCTGGTGCCACCGGCGCCACCTGCGATGGAGCCCGGGCATAAGGATGCCAGCTTGCGTTCAGAAGTATCTCCCGTGATGCGTCAGGACGAATGAGAAGATGCGCGGCGGCAAAATAAGAAGACCAGACGCTCACCTGAGGCGCCGGGTTCGCGTGGCTGTACGGTGCCTTGCAGAATCACTAGTCATCCCCAAGGCTGGCCTTGGAGATGTTGTTCACGCCACGCGCGACCTGCTCCATAGACAGCCACGTCGACCCCATCCGGTTGGGGTCCTGAAGCCCGATCATCTCGCCGATGAGGCAGGAGCACCTCTGAAGCGGGAGAACCCGATGGGTGATGAACGCGGCAAGGAGGTTGGTGCCGGTGAGCCCCTCCTGCGTCCTCATCACCGTGAGCCGCTCGCAGTGATTGACGATTTCCTGCGACGGGCGCCGGAGCGAGTAGGCCTAGTTCGTTTTCGCCTGCGGTGGCGCGACAACGAATGGAGGAAGATTAATGTGGTCCGCACCGTGGTTGCAGACGTAGAAGAAGGAGTTCTGCCACTTCTTGGCAGAATCCTGGAGCGGGATCTTGGGGAAGTCCGCCCCGACCGCTTCAAGATGACGGCAGCCCCGCAGTCCTCGAACTCCCCGGCTGACGGGCCCTGCTGCTTCAAGGAGAAGAAGCGCGCCCAGAGGTCTTGTCGGCTCGACCCCCAGGTACCCCTCGCACAGAGTCACAAAGCCGGAGAGCTGGACGATGGCGCCGGCGCCAAGATGGTTTGGTTGGAGCCCGAAGAACTCCCAGAACGCGCGGAAGAAGGTGCTCGCCGGCAGCCCAAAACCATGCTCGAAATGCGTGAGGAAGATGACGTGCTCCTGCCCCTCGGGCCGGGGCCTCTGCTCGCTGCGCGGCAGACGGACACCAACGTCCGTCTCCTGTGATAGGCATCATCAAGACCGAAGATAGGTGATGTCGTCGACGGTGACGGTCGAGCCCATCCAGGAGCCCGACGGCAGTGACATCGCCGGAAGAGAAAGCGAGAATATGGACGACGGAGAGATCTCTGCTCGGGGCCGCAGGCGCAGCTGTGCGTCGATGACGAAGAGCAGAGCAGGAGCAGGGGGACAGGAGGGCGCGAGCGAGAATAATGTCCGCCGCCCCCTTGCCCCCAACAATTTATAACCCCCGGTTCAAACGTGGGTGAGTGGGATCGTCTGCACACTCCCGTTCCACTACCTTGCAATAAGTGCGCACGTACACGCGCACTAACTGCTCGGGGAAGTGCAACCGGCCCCCAGACGCCGCAATAAATCCACGCGCGTGGGCCAAGGGCGCTTGACGGCGGGCCCCGGCCCGTCGCCTAGTCCCGTCACGCGCGTGGCTTGTCAGGCCCCTCCGACTTCCGGGCACCATGTGGCGCCTGCATGAAGCCCGAGGGGTCGCCTCAAGATTCGACGGACTCCTCGGTTCCCACCACGGCCGGGATGCCGCGATCCGATTTCCAAGAAAACCGGCACACAGTGGGTGTTGCTGGACCCGGCGCTCGCAGATTCCGCCTTGCTCAAGGGGGAAACTGTGAAGGCCCACTCATCTGAAGACGGCGGACATTCACAGCTTTGGGGACTACTGTTGGGGGGTGAACCCCAGGCAGGCAACGGAACCCAGATCCATTTCAAAAACAGCAGGGCCCACATCACCCCACAAACTGGCAAGCGCCTGGCCGGGTCGCTCGACCTAGCAAGGCCTGCAACCCAGCTAAGACCCTCGACTCGGCAAGGAACGTCGACCCGGCCGCAGCAGCTGGTGCAAGACAACTCAACCCGGCGTAGCCATGGCTTCCCCAGCAAGCCAACCCACCCGTTGCGTCCATGTGAACCCAGCCACGGGTCAGCTCCCGTCCCATCCAGGCCGTATGATGGGACGAGACCTCAATCACCGATGACCAAGACAATACTGTTCCCGCCCATGCCTATGGTCAGCCGGAGCGTGGCAACAGTGCCCCTTACCTACCCGCTGACCAGGGCTGGCATGGCAACAATGTTCCCGCCCTCACCGCTGATGACAGCAAGCGGCGGCCTGACGGAGAACACTGTACACGGCTCAACTCGGCCACGCCCTGACAATCGACAAGACGGTGCACAGTCCCCCTAGGCACGCGGGGCCCGCACCTAGGGGAACCCGGCGAACCACAAGCCCACAAGCGGGACCCAGCCCGGTACTTCGGACACCGACAATACAGACCCACCGACTCGGCATATTATCATTGTAACCATGGGAGGGTTGAGCTATAAAACCCCCCCAGGAGCCCACGCCTACAGGGGGACGAAAGGAAAGAGAGGCAAAGCAATATGAGACACTTGTAAGAGAAATATAGGCAAGCATAGCACTAGCCACCCAATAGCAACACCGGGGAGAAGGAACAACCCAAGCCTTGGCCAGCTTCCTTCCTCCTCCATACACCTCCAGGAGCGACATTATACTATCGATCATCCAACTAAACTCAGCAGGACTAGGGGTGTTATCTCTCCGGAGAGCACCGAACCTGGGTATGTCCGGCATCCCGCGCCCGCGCATATCAACCTCGCCTCTAGAGCCCACCAGCCCCCTCGAGCCTCCTCCTCTCTTTAGCCATCCCTTGGCATCTGCCGTGCGCCCACCACGACAGTCATGGAACCCGCAAGTTGATCACCAAAACATACATCAAGTGAATCAATAGAATACTCCATTGTCACCACAGGTATCCCACGCAAGACATACATCAAGTGTTCTCAAATCCTTAAAGAGTCAATCCGATAAGATTACTTCAAAGGGAAAACTCAATCCATTACAAGAGACAAGAGGGGGAGAAACATCATAAGATCCAACTATAATATCAAAGCTCGCGATACATCAAGATCGTGCCAAATCAAGAACACGAGAGAGAGAGAGATCAAACACATAGCTACTGGTACATACCCTCAGCCCCGAGGGTGAACTACTCCCTCCTCATCATGGGGAGCACCGGGATGATGAAGATGGCCACCGGTGAGGGATCCCCCCTCTGGCAGGGTGCCGGAACAGGGTCCCAATTGGTTTTTGGTGGCTATAGAGGCTTGCGGCAGCAGAACTCCCGATCTATTGTGTTCCTCGATGTTTTTAGGGTATATGGATATATATAGGTGAAGGAAGTCGGTCAGGGGCGCCACGAGGGGCCCATGAGGGTGGGAGGCGCACCCAGGGGGCAGAGCGCGCCTCCCTGCCTCGTGGCTTGCTCGTTGCTTCCCTGGCGTATACTCCAAGTCTCTTGGATTGATTCCGTTCCAAAAACATCGCTCCCGAAGGTTTCATTCCGTTTGGACTCCGTTTGATATTCCTTTTCTGCGAAACACTGAAATAGGCAAAAAACCAGCAATATGGGCTGGGCCTACGGTTAATAGGTTAGTCCAAAAAATAATATAGAAGTGTATAATAAAGCACATTAAACATCTAAAACAGATAATATAATAGCATGAATACTTCATAAATTATAGATACGTTGGAGATGTATCAGCATCCCCAATCTTACTTCCTGCTCGTCCTCAAGTAGATAAATGATAAAAGAAAGAATTTGTGAAGTGTGAATGCTAGCAGGTGCACAAGTTTGATCAATGATAATTTCAATCACCTTTTCTAGCATCATTATATGTCATAACAGTAGCTCATCTCATAAAACTTTTCATGATCAAGTAACAAGCTATTCACATGTTAAAGCATAGACCATAATGTTTCTTGAAAACTAGCAAACTTCATTCTCAGTCATCAAACAATTGCAATTCATCTTATTTTTCAGGAAGGGTCTATCTTAGAGCTTTAGTTTAGCAAACTCCACATACTCAACTATAATTTAATCTTTCACAATTTCTAACACTCACGTGATATTTATGGGTTCAAAGTTTTAATCGAACATAGAGAAAGATAGGGGTTTATAGTTTCGCCTCCCAACCTTTTACCTCAAGAGTAATGTCAATAATAATAATTTATGAACGCCTACATCCAAGTGGATATATATATATCCAGATCACCCCAACACAAAGTGCTTGCCAAAGGAAAAAGTGTAAAAAGGAAAGGTGATGACCACCATGACTCTTGTACAAGGGTAGAAGATAATAGTAAAAGATAAGCCCTTCGCAGAGGGAAGCAGAGGTTGTCATGCGCTTTTATTGTTGGATGCACAAAATCTTAATGCAAAAGAACGTCACTTTATATTGCCGCTTGTGATAAAGACCTTTATTATGTAGTCCGTCGCTTTTATTTCTTCCCTATCACAAGTTCGTATAAAGCTTATTTTCTTCGCACTAATAGATCATACATATTTAGAGAGCAATTTTTATTGCATGCACCGATGACAACTTACTTGAAGGATCTTACTCAATCCATAGGTAGGTATGGTGGACTCTCATGGCAAAACTAGTTTATGGGATATTCGGAAGCACAAGTAGTATCTCTACTTAGTGCAAGGAATGTGGCTAGCATGAGGGAGAAAGGCAAGCTCAACATGTTGGATGACCCAAGACAATATAACTTTTCAGATATAGGAAAACATAACCCATTACGTTGTCTTCCTTGTCCAACATCAACCTTTTAGCATGTCATATTTTAATGAGTGCTCACAATTACAAAAGATGTCCAAGATAGTATATTTATATGTGAAATCTCTCTTCCTTCAATATTCTTTCATGAATCGTTCAAGTGACCAATACAATGTTTGCTAACTTTCAATAAATTTACTACCTCTACTTCTTATATGTGAAGTCATTACTCCCCATGGGGTAAGCATATGCAACATATAATTTCAGATTTAATGATATTCAATTCTTTCAACCATTTACTCATAAGATATAAGTGAAGCACACGAGTAAATGACAAACTACTCTAAAAAGATATAAGTGAAGATCAATGAGTAGTTAAATAATTATGTAGCTATATGAAGACTCTCTCATTTAATAATTTCAGATCTTGGGATATTATTCAAGCAACAAGCAAAGCAAAACAAAATGACATTTCAAGGATAGCACAACTCATGTGAAGAAGCAAAAACTTAGGTTCAACCAATACTAACCGTTAATTGTTGAAGAAGAAAGGTGGGATGCCTACTGGGGCATCCCCAAGCTTGGATGCTTGAGACTTCTTGAAATATTATCTTGGGTGCCTTTGGCATCCCCAAGCTTGAGCTTTTGTGTTTCCTTAATTCCTTTTATATCTCGGTTTCCTAAATCTTGAAAGCTTCATCCACACCAAACTCAACAAGAACTCATGAGATAAGTTACTATAAACCAATGCAAAAACCTTATCATTTTCTACTGTAAAAAATAACTAAAATTATAATTCAACATTGCATACTAAATGTATCTGCATATTTAATACTCCTATCCTCAAATAGAATCATTAAACAAGCAAACATATGCAAACAATGCAAACATAATAGCAATGTGCCAAAACAGTATAGTCTGTAAAGAATGCAAGATCAATCATACTTCCATAACTCCAAAAGCTATGAGAAAAATATTACACTATAGAAGATTTATCAGAGCTCAATATGCAAAAAGTTTCAACATTATATCATTCTCTGACTTTTATAGGGAATTTTTGCAACAGCGGTAAACTTTCTGTTTTGAAACAGCAACATGTATACTTGCAAAATAAGCATGGTAAAGGCTATCCTTGACATTTTTATTGAAAATATAGATGAAAAACATTATTCTAAATAACATCAAGCAAATACTAACAAAATAAAATGATGCTCCAAGCAAAACACATATCATGTGGTGAATAAAAATATAGCTCCAAGTAAAGTTACCGATGAATGAAGACGAAAGAGGGGATGCCTTCCGGGGCATCCCCAAGCTTAGGCTCTTGGTTATCCTTGAATATTACCTTGGGGTGCTGTCGCTGTCAAAACCGGCGGATCTCGGGTAGGGGGTCCCGAACTGTGCGTCTAGGCGGATGGTAATAGGAGACAAGGGACACGATGTTTTACCCAGGTTCGGGCCCTCTTGATGGAGGTAAAACCCTATGTCCTGCTTGATTGATATTGATGATGTGGGTATTACAAGAGTAGATCTACCACGAGATCAAGGAGGCTAAACCCTAGAATCTAGCCTATGGTATGATTGTTGTTCGTCCTACGGACTAAAGCCATCCGGTTTATATAGACACCGGACAGGGCTAGGGTTACACGGAGTCGGTTCCAATGGTAGGAGATCTACATATCCGTATCACCAAGCTTGCCTTCCACGCCAAGGAAAGTCCCATCCGGACACGGGACGAAGTCTTCAATCTTGTATCTTCATAGTCTTAGAGTCCGGCCGATGATGATAGTTCGGCTATCCGGACACCCCCTAGTCCAGGACTCCCTCAGTAGCCCCCGAACCAGGCTTCAATGACGACGAGTCTGGCGCGTATGTTGTTGTCGGCGTTTGCAAGGCAGGTTCTCCTCCACGTTCCATGTGTTAGCCGAATAGTGTCCGGTTTCTTCATAAATGTCGCGCTCCTTGGCTTCCACGTCCAATAATGGCCTTCTTCCACGTGTTGCACGAATGCGAAAAGCCAGGGTATTTTTACATTTTACCCCCCTAGCTGCGCGAATAAGCCGCCTATAAGAGAGGCGTGGATCCAGATCCGAATCACATCATCCTCCTTCCGCAAGTATTCATCGAAGCGCATCTGACAAGAATCCATTCCGACATGGATAGTCGACGCGGCTCCTCTTCTCGCACTTCCAGCCCTCAGCCAGGAGATTGGAGGAGATGCTCAGTCCCGCATAGCGAATTTGTGACGCTCCAAGCAGAGGGATACCTTCCCCCAGCCTTTATGGTTCTGGTTCGAGCCGGACTGGCCACCTACAAGGGTGGGAAGCAGGCGGAGAGCGTCCCCAATCCCTCCAAAGGAGAGCGGGTATGCTTCGTACCCTACTTAATAAGGGGACTCGGATTTCCCATACATCCGTTTCTCCGGGGGCTCCTGGAGTTCTACGGACTCCAACTTCACCACCTCACACCTGCCTCCATTTTACACATCGCGGGCTTTGTAGCTGTTTGCGAGCTGTTCTTGGGCATCGAGCCCCATTTTGCACTGTGGAAGAGACTGTTTTGCCTCGTACCCCGTTCTCACGAGGGGTCGATATATCAAGTGGGGGGAGCCGAAATATGGATCATCGCCGGGACCAGATATCTATCCGGAACCCCGAAGAAGGCGTCCGAAGACTGGCCTTCGGAGTGGTTCTATATGGAAGACGCCCCGCTGCCGGATCCAGTTCGGATCGGCCTCCCGGAGTTTAGCAATGCTCCTCTGAAGAAACGCCTGAGTTGGCGCCCGGGGAGCCCTCAACGGGAAGATGATAGGAGCGTCCACTATCTGATGGGCTGGATACGGCTACTGGCCCATTCCGGATTAACCATGATTGGAGTCATGGCCACATGCATTATGCGAGGGGTGCAGCCGCTCCAATATAGGGGCCACCCCATGTGGGATTTCAACAGGGAGAACGACACCACCCGTCATGGCCGGAAGGGGCCGGGATCGGCCGCCGATCTGGTGAAGATCCTGTCCGGCTTGTACAAGGGGGAGAAGGAGGACTTCCTCCGAACGAATCCATTGAATGGATTCTCTATGAATAACCCTCGGAGCTGGGTAAGAGGACGTTTATATATCTGATCCGTGCCTTTAAAGATAAGCGTCTTACTTTATGATTTCGACGCAGGAACTGCGCCGGGATGTGGAGGGCATAGAAAGCCCGACTCCGCAACCCGAGGATCCGAGAAGATCCCTTGATCCGGCCTCCGGGGAGGATCCGGACATAACGGTGGAATTGATTGACGGGGTGTTCCACCAGCTCAGCATAGACAATGCTCTAGTCGCCATTATGACTAACTACCCCGGTTTATCCCCGGCTTCCCAGGTGAGTACGACCGAAGTCCTGACACCGTCACCTGTTTAATGCTTATTTCTGACCAGCGTGTACCAACGGTGCTTCGCAGGAGGGGCCTTTACGGCGGGAAGCCGAGCCCGCGGCGACCGACCAACCAAGGTCAGTGCGGTCCAGCAAGCGGAAGAGGAGTGCGGCGTGAATCGAAACGTCGCCGCAAAGGTATGGCGCACCATTGTCTTTTAAGGGAAAGACTCCTAGGAGGTATATTAATGCTCATGATTCTTCCAGGAGAAAGAGCACTCGCCGGACTGAGTCCGGAGAGGTTGCTAACCAAGCCTCCGCCAGCCAGGCTCCAACGCCTGGTCCGGAGAGGGAGGCGAGCGCAAGGGCGAGCCAAATGCTCCTCCAACGGAGGATGGCGACAGGTTGTCCGCCACCAGATCTAAGGTGGAGAGCGCCATGAATCACAGGCGCCATCGGACATTTCTTCGTGACGCGTGTTTCTCCCCAGAGGCGTTGAATGCCTTTAATGCGGGAGACGCGCACCTCCGTGCTGCTCAAGATGGTTTAACCAGAGCCACGGAGCAGTATGTAAAAGACATACGGGTGAGGAATTTTAGTAGTTATATATGCTAGTAGCCCCCGAGACTTAAAATAGTTAAACTAACTGATTTAAGGATCATTTGTTATGCAGGATCTTACAGAGAAGAATACCCACCTGTCCCAGGAGCTTCAAGAATGTAAGGCCCAACTTGAGGCTGCACTAGCCGCTGCCGCGGGAGCCACAGAGACCCCCTCTAGTAATTCATATTTCGAAAAGATAAATAGTTTATGAAGTGCGGCGTGTGTATAGTCTGACACTAATTTTGCAGCGGGTGCCGGACTAGATCCGGACAAGCAACATCTGTTGCGCCAGCTGAAGGCCGGCGAGAAGGTGCTTATGAGGGTGCAGCAGGAGAGGAACAAACTCCAAGATGCCAACACCCAGCTGGGCGAAGAACTAAAAGATGTTCGGGTCCAGCTGTCTAACTCCGTAAAGGAGAATCGGCGGCTTTGTCGCGGCATTTATAGTGAGTGCTTGAGCAAACTCTTTCGAGGAGAAGAGTTCGGCGAGGAAGTCGATTGGCAGAAATGTGTCTGTAGGTGTGCTCACGGGTCGTCCGGCGGAAGAGATGCCTGGTTCCATGGGAGACCCTCTTCCCGAGCTGCTGCAACTGCACGAACGTGTTTGGCAGGCGATGAGCGGCGTCGTTCAGGCCTTATGGCCTTCCGTCTCCCTACCCGAGGGTCTTGGAGGGCTTGCTGAGAAGCTTCAGGGAGTACGGCGGCATCTCCGTCTGTGGAAGATATCGGCCTGCCGTCAAGGCGCCAGGGAGGCCTGGGCCATGGTGAAGACGCGGTACCCGAAGGCTGATCCAAACCACATGGCCAAGGTCGGACCTGCGGGACCCGATGGGAAGGAGATCCCTGTGAGCCTGATGTATGGCCAAGTAGAATTGGCCGTGAAATATTCCCAACAGGACTGTAAATTAGACAGCCTGTTAGATGGGATTGAAGAGGAGTACAATCAGTCAGTTTGACGATGCAATTTAAAATGACATGTAAAATGCCTTCAAGCCGGATTGTAGATCGTTTGTCTTTGTGGACCTTTTCGCTTCAACCTCGGGACCCGAAAGTCCGGAGTGTGTCCGAATACCCTTACGGTTATAAAAAAAGAGAAACCGGGGCATGCATGGAGACAAGGCGTAGGGGTCATAAGTGCTTTATCAGACAAGTGCCCAACTAGCTATGTTATATTACATGGTTAGTAAGAAACATCTTCCAGGGAGAATAGTTCCATAAGGGTTCCTTTCCCTGGGGGGCATGCCCTAAAGTGCATGACCGGACTACGAAAAGAGCAGAAAAAACATCTGGGGGCAGATAAATAAATAAGTAATAAATCATCTTTCAGGTCACCGACTGAATATTCCATTAAGAACGCTAGCCTTCGGCTTCACCCAGTCTGAGGTACACATCAGGCTGACCCGGCAGTAACAATCGCAGAGGTGCTCCCTTTACCTCCTAGCCGAACAATCGGGAACGTAGGGGTAAGCACAGGAGCCAGGCAACCCGGCTTGGCCAAAACTTAAGTCATAGCGATGCATATAATGGTGAGTAAAAGGTACATGCGGAAGTATGACACATGTGTTGGGCATGAGGCCCATATAAATAAGCTTCTGTTATAGAAGCCCCCAGGTATAACGAGTGCGAGTAGCACATCGAGTGAGTGCGAACAAAGCGCACATCAGCCCTCAAGAGGCTTGTATTGAAAGAGGGAGGAAAAAGGATGGAAAACAAAGACAGTGGAAAAATATGAAAGGTGGACGGAGGAAGGAGACGAACTCTGAGTCCGGCGCTAGGCGTAGAATCTTCGGAGACGGGCTGCGTTCCATGGGTGTGGCTCGAGTCGGTTGTTAGATGCGTTGCGTAGACGGTATGCACCGCCGGTAAGGACTTGGTCGATGATGAAGGGACCTTCCCACTTGGGCTTAAGTTTGTCCTTTTTCTTGTCCGACAGGCGTAGAACTAGCTCGCCAACATTGTAAGTTTTGGCCCGTGCTTCTCTGCTTTGATATCTTCGAGCCTGCTGCTGATAGAATGCGGAACGGGATTTTGCCACGTCGCGCTCCTCCTCTAAGGCGTCCAAACTGTCCTACCGATCCAACTCGGCTTCTCTTTCTTCGTACATGCGCACGCGACGTGAGTCATGAATTATATCGCAGGGCAAAACTGCCTCGGTGACGTATACCATAAAAAGGGTGTGAATCCGGTAGTGCGGTTTGGCGTGGTCCACAGCCCCCAGAGTACGGAGTCGAGCTCCTCTACCCAGTGCGTGTTAGATTTTGTCAGGGACCGCACTAATCTGGGTTTAATGCCGCTCATGATTAGACCATTTGCTCGTTCCACTTGACCGTTAGTTTGAGGGTGGTAGACTGAAGCGTAGTCGAGCTTGATGCCCATGTTTTTGCACCAGAGTTTAACCTCGTCGGCCGTGAAATTCGTGCCGTTATAAGTGATGATGTTGTGGGGGACGCCAAAACGGTGTACTACCCCGGATATGAAGTCTATCACAGGTCCGGATTCTGCCGTTTTAACCGGCTTGGCCTCTATCCATTTGGTGAATTTACCCACCATGACCAATAAGTATTTGTGCTTGTGGGTTCCCCCTTTAAGGGGTCCAACCATGTCAAGCCCCCAGACCGCGAACGACCAAGTGATGGGTATAGTTTTGAGGGCGGTGGGTGGCATGTGGCTTTGATTAGCAAAGAGCTGGCAACCAACGCATCGTTCGACTAAGTCCTGAGCATCTGCCCGGGCTGTCGGCCAATAAAATCCTGTACGAAAGGCCTTGCCTACAAGGGCCCGGGCTACAGCGTGGTGCCCGCCGAGTCCGGCGTGAATTTCAGCCAGGAGATTTCGCCCTTCCTCTTCGGAGATACACCTTTGAAGGACTCCGGTTGTGCTTTTCTTATAAAATTCTCCCTCATGGACCTTGTAGGCTTTAGATCGCGGAACTATGCGGCGGGCCTCATTTTGGTCTTCGGGAAGTTCCTGCCTAATTAAGTAGGCTAAGAATGGTTCCGTCCACGGGGCAATTACTGCCATTATTTCGTGGGCTGAAGTTGTTATTTCATTGGTTGAGCCACCAATTGTGTCAGAATGTTCTATGTTGGGTTGTGCAGTTGGTTCCGGGTTGTTATTTCCGGACTCCTCTTCCCATAATATGGATGGCTTAAATAGCCGTTCCAGGAAGATGTTTGGAGGGACTGTCACAGCCCCAGATCAGCCCTTGTTTGTTTTTGCTTTAGCATCCATGCAACATGTTTAAATTTTATGAAATTTGAAATGGGGATTGCTCAAACCCTAGCATTAAAGGACTTCACTAGGTTCACCTAAAATACTTTCAAGTAAGTCCAAATGGCTTTCAAAAATGTTCATGATTTTTGACAAAGGTGAAAAACCTCTACCAAAAATGATGCCAATATTTTTGGGCCATTATGGATTTTTGAATAATCCATATTGTATTTGAATTGGGGCATTTAAATACTATTAATATTTTAAAATGCTCCAACAATTCTGAAAATAGTTAAGGGCCTCTGTAATAATTCATTTAATGGCCACAATTATTTGCAGGATTTATTAAAATGATTTGGGCTATAAACTAAATCAGAAACAAAACTACAGAAATAGAAAAGAGAAACAAAATAGAAAAAAAGGGGAGAGAGGCCACCTGGGCCACTTACCTGCTTACCTGCCTGGCCCAGCTTCTCCCGCGGCCCAGCCCAGCCCATCTACCTCACCGCTCGTCGTCTTCCTCTGCCAGTAGGCAGAGGCGAGGCGTGGCGCGCGCCCGAGAGCCCCGGCCACCTCCTGCTTCGCGCTGGAGGCCGCCCTTCGTCCTAATTCGCGCCACGATGACGCCCCGTGTCCCCTCTCTCTTTTCCCTCACTCGCTGCATCCCCTCTCCCTCCTCTGTCTCTCTCCCTCGCTCATCCCCAGACGCACCGAGACCGCCGACGAGCACCACCGGAGCCACCAGCATCCCCACGCCCAGCCAGTTAGGCCACGAGCTCCGCCTTGGATCCGGGAAGCTCTACCATGACGCAAGCGACGCCGGGTGCCCTGAAGCCACGCCATCACCACCATCTTCATCGCCACGGCCGGCGATCGCCGCCGTTCGATTCGCAGCACCGAAGACGCCCCCGAGCTCGCTGACCACCTCATCGGTCTCCCTGTGAGCTCCTGCTGCCTCCTCTTTGCTCGCCCCCTCTGTTCCCGTCCCCTAGCTCCATCTTCCGACCACGGCCGAGCTTGCCGCCGCCGTGCCATGTCGTTGCCGTGGCCAGGGCCATCCCAGCGTGCGCCTGAGCGCGTCACCATGTTCGCCGCCCTCCCAGGAGCCTGCAGCGCCCTTCGGTCTCTCCTCTAGTGCTCTATAGCGCCACCCCAGGATTGCCTGAGCTGCTGCCGCCGCCAAACCTCGTCGCCGACCACTTTTCCGGCCACCCCAGCACCTGTCACCGCCACCACTAGATGCGCGCCACTGCGCGCGTTCGAATGCAACAAACCACGGCCAAAACGATGCCATGTGGCTCATTTCCGAGCCCTCCGCCGCGTCTGTACTCGCTGGCGGCTAAACGCCGGCGACCGCTGACCCGATGACCGGCGTGGGTTGACCCCACTGCCCTGTTTGACCCCCCCTCTCTCTCACTGACCTGCGGGCCCCGCCCGGCTAATTAGGCTAGGATTAGTGTTAACTAAATATTAGTTAGTTTAATAGACACTGACAATGGGCCCCAGGCCGCTAACTAAATTAGATTAGTTAGGTTAGTCACTGACGGATGGGACCCACAGGTCAGGATTGACCTGGACCAGCCCGTTGACCCGCTGACGTCACTGTGACGTGGGGCTGACGCAATAAGTATTTTCTGGATTTAATTATATTCAGGAAATTCCAGAAAATGCCTAAAACTTCTAAAATTCATAGAAATTCAACCGTAACTCCAAATTAAATAAATTATATATGAAAAATTATCAGAAAAATTCAAGGAATCCATCTGTACCATTTTCATGCATGTTAGAACAACTTATAGGTGCTGTTTAGCACAAATCAATTAAATGGCATTTGAATAATCACATATGGAGTTTGAATTTGAATCTTGTATTCAAACCAACTTCATTTAATCTGTTGCTAGTTGCATTAGCCCAAAACACATTCATTTTGCCATGTCATGATCATGCATCATGTTGTGCATTGCATTGATTGTGTTCCCTTCTGTGTTGCCGGTATTTGTCCCCTCTCGATAGACATGATACCGATGATGCGATCGTTGACACTGATGAAGACTCAATGCTATCTTCAGAAGTGCCAGGCAAGCAAAAACCCCTTGTTCATTCCGATACAATCCTACTCTCTCGCTCCTGCTCTCTTTTACTGCATTAGGACAACATCGATTCATCTGTTACTTGCTGCGGTAGCTGAACCCCTTTATCCTTTGCATGACCTGTCATTCCACAGTAAATAGATGAAACCCACTAGCATGAGTAGGAGTTGTTTGAGCCCTGTTGTGCCTACTCATTCTTGCTTGTTTGTCATGCCTGCTACTGCTTAGAGTTGAGTCAGGTCTGATTCATCGGGGATGAATCAGAGGCGTGTGAACATGTCCTACTGTGTGTGAGCTAAGTGTGTGAACACGATTTGGTAAAGGTAGCGGTGAGAGGCCATGTAGGAGTACATGGTGGGTTGTCTCATTGCAGCCGTCCTCAGGAACTGAGTTCTGTGTTTGTGATCCATGATCAGCTACTACCACGCATTGGGCCCGAAACCAATGGACCCTCTCGGCTTCTTGATCACCCTTGTCCTCTGTCCAGGAGTTGCAAGTAGTTTCTGGTGTTTGTAGTATGCTGGAGGCCGTGGGCAGCGCTGACCGTAGGGGTGGGCTGTGATGCGGTAGGCACGTGGCACGGTGTACCGGGCGCCCGTTTGGTGTCTCGGGAACCCTGTTCACATCGTTTGGGGCTGTGAGCGAAACTCCGGCCGGATCTCCTCATGGATGGAACCCGAATAGGCGATAAACCTGGACTAGAGACTTGAGTGTTTAGGCAGGTCGTGGCCGACACCCACGTTGGGCTTCCGCTTGAAGGTTGCCGAGTACATGTCGTGTAAACGGCGGTAAGTGGTGAGAGCGTGTGTGAAGAAGTACACCCCTGCAGGGTTAACATCATCTATTCGAATAGTCGTGTCCGCGGTAAAGGACTTCTGGGTTGCTTATATCAGTTCATAGACAAGTGAAAGTGGATACTCTAAAATACGCAAGATAAGCGTGAGTTCTATGGATGGCGTTCTCGTAGGGAGACGGGAGCGGATCCATAGTGGTGTATTGATATGGTGAATATGTGGACTCGTGTGCGCCACCTCAAAAGAGTTACTTGCAGTCTTAGTTCAGGATAGCCACTGAGTCAAAGCTGGCTTGCTGCAGTTAAACTCCACCATCCCCTTGTTGATAATGATGCATGTGTAGATAGATCTGATGTAAGTCTTGCTGGGTACATTTGTACTCACGTTTGCCTATTTTATGTTTTTGCAGAGAGACTTCAGTCTCACTAGTAGTTCCGCTTGGACTTCGACGTTTAGCTTGATACCTCAGCTACGATCTTGTGCCCTCGGCAGGATCTGATAGATAGTCAGGCTTCTCAGCCTTTTTCATTTATAGATGTCTGTACTCAGACATGATAGCTTCCGCTTGTGCTTTGACTTGTATGCTCTGATTGTTGGGTCGTGAGACCCATGTTTGTAATATCTCGCTCCTCGGAGCCTAATGAATAAATTACTTGAGTCGTAGAGTCATGTTGTGATGCCATGTTGTATTTGCACATATCGAGCATATTGTGTGTATGTTATTGAAATGCTTGGTATGTGTGGGATCTGACCATCTAGTTGTTTATCTTTAGTAGCTTCTCTTACCGGGAAATGTCTCCTAGTGTTTCCACCGAGCCATGGTAGCTTGCTACTGCTCTGGAACACTTAGGCTGGCCGGCATGTGTCCTTCTTCGTTCCTGTGTCTGTCCCTTCGGGGAAATGTCACGCGATGAATACCGGAGTCCTGTTAGCCCGCTACAGCCCGGTTCACCGGAGTCCTGCTAGCCCAGTGCTACAGCCTGGATTAACTCGCTGATGACCGACACGTTCGATGCTGGGTCATGAATGCCTGTCCCTGTAAGTCTGTGCCACTTTGGGTTTACGACTAGCCATGTCAGCCCGGGCTCCTTATCATATGGATGCTAGCGACACTGTCATATACGTGTGCCAAAAGGCGCAAACGGTCCCGGGCTAAGGTAAGGCGACACCCGTGGGAATACCGTGCGTGAGGCCGCAAAGTGATATGAGGTGTTACATGCTAGATCGATATGGCATTGAGTCGGTGTCCTGACAGCGTTGGTATCAGAGCTTGACTGCCTGTAGGATTACCAAGCCAAACTGGTCGAAGTTGATTCTAGAAATTCTTTAGTTATATGTAGGGGAATTGATTGTGGGATGGAACGTAAGGCTCTTTTTACTCCTTATACCTCATGCCCTTCTGATCTGAGTCATCTTATCTTTCCTACGGGGTTAAGGAACTAGGTCTTCTCATCTATCTATCAGGATCACGTGTTACTAATCCGTAGACTTATAAATTGTTGGATTAAGCTTGAGTTCAGTTTCTACTACTTCCGTACGTTAATTGTTGATCTCGAAACCTTGATATTGTGCTTCTGAGTGGTTATGCCACCAATTTTGTGAATGTCTCAAATCTTTTCTGAGCATTTACATCCGTTATGCTGTCCGAGTCATTCCAGGTTTCTAAATAGTCTGATGCATTTGCAAAATCCTTTTCCTCTGGTTTCGATGCTCCTTTATGCCAGCTCAATCACACTAATTGTTGAGCTGAGGTATTCTATTGCCTTGACATTATGTTGGAGTTACTATTATGGCCCTAGGTGTTTAGGGAGTCACCTAGTAATCTAGCAATGTTTTGTGATCCCAGTGTGATGATTCTGGCTTTTATTCTCGAAAGCGTCCCGTGATGCCACTTAGTAGTAGGTATTCTACTCCTTGGGCTTTGAACCTGAGATTCACTCTACTTACCTCATGTTGATAGTGTTTGCTAGTTCCTTTAGGATATTAGTAACTTTGCGATAGTCCTCGAGGTCCGTGGTATTTCCTTCTTCCAAATACTATGAACCGCTTATGGCAGATGTTTATTGGATCAAAAGATCACAATTAGAGTACTCTTGAGGAGTTCTCCATTCATAAATCATGACTCTGCCAGTTCTACCTTTCTGCATGGGTTATCCGGAAGAAATATGTTGAACTTCGTTCGACATGCTAATCCATGCATCCACAACTCAGAAAATCATATGTTCTTTTGAGTTGTCCCATCTTAGTTGTTTCTGACCTTCGTCTATCAATTGATAGTCAAGAGTATGCGTGTGTTCGTTTATCGATGCCTATTACTCTTGTGGTCCGTCAAGCCATTCTATCGCGGAATGACTAGGAGAAACAAACTCCAGTACCTCATCCATATTTAGGATTGGGTCAAAGTAGTTGTGTTCCGCAGATCAAGTTACAATCCAACTTCTGGTCTGCTCTACCCTCAGTATTACCTTCTTTATGACAGGAATTTCATGAGAATTGCACCACCTTTTGTGAATTCTTGACATAGTGATACTTCTCGCCATCCTTTTTCATTCCTCGGTTCCGTGTTGTTGCAGCCGGAGTGCCGACCAGTGAATCATGATGTGTGAACTCAATACTCCTAGCAACCCCATTGCTTGGTAGTTAATGGACAATAATCTTATTCTTAGTATGTTGGTTATTGAATCACCATTCTAAGATTGATCGTGCTACCTAGTCCTTATTTCGGTGCACCCTTCGATTGATGAGTTAGGATCTTGTCAAGTCCTCACTCATTTGATCATATCGTCTTGCCCTCAAAAGCGAGATTGTTCTCGAGCTTAGTAACATATCGGTGGTTCGTGATTTTTCGAATATCTTCTCGAAAGTATCACCAGGCTGTCACTTGACTGTTATGTTGGGCTCGTGATCAAGTTGGTTTCTTGTGAACCACCTTCTCTCCAAGAATCGGTGTTAGATATCCCTGAGCTAGTTGGTTAAGCTAGACAACAACTTGGAGAGTTGGAAGATAAAAGCTTGCCTGACTTAGTTCGTTCCAAAGGGATATTCTTGTGTAGTGTGTGTTGAAGAAAGATGATATCTTCATCGATTGGTCCCTGTGATCAGTTGTTGGACCTATTGTCTTATCAATCATTTGATTTGAGTGTTGGTCATCGTCAAATCAAATCAGTACCAACGATGCTCGTAATGTTGTCCTATTCGTGGTTGATCCCTCGAGCATACATCATTATATCTTTGGTCTGACCAATGCTATCACCGTGTTCACTTAACTATGGAATTCCTTTTTAAAAGGAAACCTAGATGAATTGTTGTTGAGCCCATTGACAACATCCTTATCTCCTCCATGATTTTGTTGAACATTAAGCTAGTGTTGGAAACTTTTGAAAGCATTTGTTCATGCTAGCTCATGAAGCATATGTTCGGATGTAAGAAGTGACTTCCTCTAGTTCATGTGCATTTGATGCAAGTTGCCGCCGTGGACTCGAGAAAGTCAATGTTGCTTCCTCTGGAATCATCGCAAGTCAGTCATGCACACGTGCGAAGTATTCTGTGGTCTGGAGACTTGCAACCTTCATTCCATATGTGTATCCTAGCACACCAAGCCACTGACTGATTCATTCAAGGAGAAGGAGTATCTTCATAAGAGCTAACCCGGGCTTAATCAAGAACTGTGATATCCTCGTTGATGGTTCCCCACCTGAACTCGGTAGTGTTTTATTATAAGACTACCACGTGGTCATGCTTGTCTGGGACAACGTGTTCACATGTTTGTAGCAGAACCAGCTCATGTTTTGGAGCTTGCTATCGTAGTTCATCTCCCGAGAATCCCGCAACGTCATCTCGTCGATTTGTATTGCAAACCTTCATTTTTCTTCCTAGACTCGATGGGTCTGGAATATCCTGACACCAACCAGATCTGAATCTCAGGCAGATATGATGGTTGGAACATTTCCCCAAGAACTATAATATTGGTTGCGCAATAACTGGTAAAGTGGATGTCGTGCCCAACACACCCAGCCGGAAGACCTGTTATTATAATATCTTGATTGAGGAAGTTGGCCACCTCCCCATAGGGATTACATAGGGTTTACTCCCTAGTTGCCCCTATGGATTTCTGTGTTCCGAAGTCCGACCTTTTACTTGATGTTCTAGATATCAAACCATATCTATGGGTGGATTACGCTAGCACATCAAGGAGAACATTAGAAGCGGAGTGCTAAATGTCTCTTGGTCGATCATCCAGATTTTATTTCCTTGGCCCCGCCAAGGGTGAAATTTGAGAAGGTGTTATCTTCCTTTGCATCTGCATCCTCCATCACCATTCATCATGGTAGTAAGTTGTGTTACCGGATCCTTGACACGGATATTAGTAAAACCTTGATGAATGTGGAAATGCTCAAGTTCTTGAGAGCACGCACAAGTGCTACGTGTTATCATCGGCACTAACTGGGTTTGCTCTCAGTTTCCTCGGCAATGCTATGACCTATTCAAACAGTGAATTCACTCTTTATTGTTGGGTTCTTCCCCAGTTACCAGAATCATTCCTAGCATTTGCATTTTGTTCCTAGCTTGCACCGCCAATGTGTCATTCTACCATGGGTCTCTTCCATTTCCGGTGATAAGCAAATTCATCCATTATGTTGTCTTCAACAAGGTAATCCACATCATCCAAGTCCGAGTATGCCATTCTACCGACCCCCTCCAAACGATCGTTGTGAATTGCCTTAGGCTGGTATGAAGAGTTTCAATAATCTCTATATCAAAGGTAATTCTTTTTGCCACTTAAGGGGATATATCTTCGAGTCACCTTCCCTAAGGTGCATCATAATGGTGCCATGTCAACTCAACTCCTCGCTACGTTGACAACCGATCACCACATTCTTAAGTATGGAATTGTTGTCTACTTAGCGAACCCTCGTCATTTGTCTTACTCCATTTCTTCGGATCTGTGCTTCGTCTCTCAGCTCAAGAGATGTTGCTATATCTCATCCCATGAGTTGATCCTAAGTTGTTCGGTCTTCTCGAAGATCGATTGTTCTAGAGTTTTCCTTTCCTCTTCTTGTCATGATTAGCTGAAGTTCTCAGAGCAAGACGACAAGACAATGATGGTGTTCAAATCAACGTTCATTTGAAGTGCACCCTGGATCATGAAGATTATACTAGTTTGCGTTTCCCCTTCACCTTACCCTACGCTTGAATCTCGGGACGAGATTTTTGTTTAGTGGGGGTGAGCTGTCACAGCCCCAGATCAGCCCTTGTTTGTTTTTGCTTTAGCATCCATGCAACATGTTTAAATTTTATGAAATTTGAAATGGGGATTGCTCAAACCCTAGCATTAAAGGACTTCACTAGGTTCACCTAAAATACTTTCAAGTAAGTCCAAATGGCTTTCAAAAATGTTCATGATTTTTGACAAAGGTGAAAAACCTCTACCAAAAATGATGCCAATATTTTTGGGCCATTATGGATTTTTGAATAATCCATATTGTATTTGAATTGGGGCATTTAAATACTATTAATATTTTAAAATGCTCCAACAATTCTGAAAATAGTTAAGGGCCTCTGTAATAATTCATTTAATGGCCACAATTATTTGCAGGATTTATTAAAATGATTTGGGCTATAAACTAAATCAGAAACAAAACTACAGAAATAGAAAAGAGAAACAAAATAGAAAAAAAGGGGAGAGAGGCCACCTGGGCCACTTACCTGCTTACCTGCCTGGCCCAGCTTCTCCCGCGGCCCAGCCCAGCCCATCTACCTCGCCGCTCGTCGTCTTCCTCTGCCAGTAGGCAGAGGCGAGGCGTGGCGCGCGCCCGAGAGCCCCGGCCACCTCCTGCTTCGCGCTGGAGGCCGCCCTTCGTCCTAATTCGCGCCACGACGACGCCCCGTGTCCCCTCTCTCTTTTCCCTCACTCGCTGCATCCCCTCTCCCTCCTCTGTCTCTCTCCCTCGCTCATCCCCGGACGCACCGAGACCGCCGACGAGCACCACCGGAGCCACCAGCATCCCCACGCCCAGCCAGTTAGGCCACGAGCTCCGCCTTGGATCCAGGAAGCTCTACCACGACGCACGCGACGCCGGGTGCCCTGAAGCCACGCCATCACCGCCATCTTCATCGCCACGGCCGGCGATCGCCGCCGTTCGATTCGCAGCACCGAAGACGCCCCCGAGCTCGCTGACCACCTCATCGGTCTCCCTGTGAGCTCCTGTTGCCTCCTCTTTGCTCGCCCCCTCTGTTCCCGTCCCCTAGCTCCATCTTCCGACCACGGCCGAGCTTGCCGCCGCCGTGCCATGTCGTTGCCGTGGCCAGGGCCATCCCAGCGTGCGCCTGAGCGCGTCACCATGTTCGCCGCCCTCCCAGGAGCCTGCAGCGCCCTTCGGTCTCTCCTCTAGTGCTCTATAGCGCCACCCCAGGATTGCCCGAGCTGCTGCCGCCGCCAAACCTCGTCGCCGACCACTTTTCCGGCCACCCCAGCACCTGTCACCGCCACCACTAGATGCGCGCCACTGCGCGCGTTCGAATGCAACAAACCACGGCCGAAACGATGCCATGTGGCTCATTTACGAGCCCTCCGCCGCGTCTGTACTCGCCGGCGGCTAAACGCCGGCGACCGCTGACCCGATGACCGGCGTGGGTTGACCCCACTGCCCGGTTTGACCCCCCCCCCTCTCTCTCACTGACCTGCGGGCCCCGCCCGGCTAATTAGGCTAGGATTAGTGTTAACTAAATATTAGTTAGTTTAATAGACACTGACAATGGGCCCCAGGCCGCTAACTAAATTAGATTAGTTAGGTTAGTCACTGACGGATGGGACCCACAGGTCAGGATTGACCTGGACCAGCCCGTTGACCCGCTGACGTCACTGTGACGTGGGGCTGACGCAATAAGTATTTTCTGGATTTAATTATATTCAGGAAATTCCAGAAAATGCCTAAAACTTCTAAAATTCATAGAAATTCAACCGTAACTCCAAATTAAATAAATTATATATGAAAAATTATCATAAAAATTCAAGGAATCCATCTGTACCATTTTCATGCATGTTAGAACAACTTATAGGTGCTGTTTAGCACAAATCAATTAAATGGCATTTGAATAATCACATATGGAGTTTGAATTTGAATCTTGTATTCAAACCAACTTCATTTAATCTGTTGCTAGTTGCATTAGCCCAAAACACATTCATTTTGCCATGTCATGATCATGCATCATGTTGTGCATTGCATTGATTGTGTTCCCTTCTGTGTTGCCGGTATTTGTCCCCTCTCGATAGACGTGATACCGATGATGCGATCGTTGACACTGATGAAGACTCAATGCTATCTTCAGAAGTGCCAGGCAAGCAAAAACCCCTTGTTCGTTCCGATACAATCCTACTCTCTCGCTCCTGCTCTCTTTTACTGCATTAGGACAACATCGATTCATCTGTTACTTGCTGCGGTAGCTGAACCCCTTTATCCTTTGCATGACCTGTCATTCCACAGTAAATAGATGAAACCCACTAGCATGAGTAGGAGTTGTTTGAGCCCTGTTGTGCCTACTCATTCTTGCTTGTTTGTCATGCCTGCTACTGCTTAGAGTTGAGTCAGGTCTGATTCATCGAGGATGAATCAGAGGCGTGTGAACATGTCCTACTGTGTGTGAGCTAAGTGTGTGAACACGATTTGGTAAAGGTAGCGGTGAGAGGCCATGTACGAGTACATGGTGGGTTGTCACATTGCAGCCGTCCTCAGGAACTGAGTTCTGTGTTTGTGATCCATCATTCAGCTACTACCACGCATTGG
The DNA here is from genome assembly GCF_002162155.2 of Triticum dicoccoides. NCBI lineage: Eukaryota > Viridiplantae > Streptophyta > Magnoliopsida > Poales > Poaceae > Triticum > Triticum dicoccoides. The sequence continues at coordinate 427,061,748 of NC_041381.1, forward strand.
GCCCGAAACCAATGGACCCTCTCGGCTTCTTGATCACCCTTGTCCTCTGTCCAGGAGTTGCAAGTAGTTTCTGGTGTTTGTAGTATGCTGGAGGCCGTGGGCAGCGCTGACCGTAGGGGTGGGCTGTGATGCGGTAGGCACGTGGCACGGTGTACCGGGCGCCCGTTTGGTGTCTCGGGAACCCTGTTCACATTGTTTGGGGCTGTGAGCGAAACTCCGGCCGGATCTCCTCATGGATGGAACCCGAATAGGCGATAAACCTGGACTAGAGACTTGAGTGTTTAGGCAGGCCGTGGCCGACACCCACGTTGGGCTTCCGCTTGAAGGTTGCCGAGTACATGTCGTGTAAACGGCGGTAAGTGGTGAGAGCGTGTGTGAAGAAGTACACCCCTGCAGGGTTAACATCATCTATTCGAATAGCTGTGTCCGCGGTAAAGGACTTCTGGGTTGCTTATATCAGTTCATAGACAAGTGAAAGTGGATACTCTAAAATACGCAAGATAAGCGTGAGTGCTATGGATGGCGTTCTCGTAGGTAGACGGGAGCGGATCCATAGTGGTGTATTGATATGGTGAATATGTGGACTCGTGTGCGCCACCTCAAAAGAGTTACTTGCAGTCTTAGTTCAGGATAGCCACTGAGTCAAAGCTGGCTTGCTGCAGTTAAACTCCACCATCCCCTTGTTGATAATGATGCATGTGTAGATAGATCTGATGTAAGTCTTGCTGGGTACATTTGTACTCACGTTTGCCTATTTTATGTTTTTGCAGAGAGACTTCAGTCTCACTAGTAGTTCCGCTTGGACTTCGACGTTTAGCTTGATACCTCAGCTACGATCTTGTGCCCTCGGCAGGATCTGATAGATAGTCAGGCTTCTCAGCCTTTTTCATTTATAGATGTCTGTACTCAGACATGATAGCTTCCGCTTGTGCTTTGACTTGTATGCTCTGATTGTTGGGTCGTGAGACCCATGTTTGTAATATCTCGCTCCTCGGAGCCTAATGAATAAATTACTTGAGTCGTAGAGTCATGTTGTGATGCCATGTTGTATTTGCACATATCGAGCATATTGTGTGTATGTTATTGAAATGCTTGGTATGTGTGGGATCTGACCATCTAGTTGTTTATCTTTAGTAGCCTCTCTTACCGGGAAATGTCTCCTAGTGTTTTCCACTGAGCCATGGTAGCTTGCTACTGCTCCGGAACACTTAGGCTGGCCGGCATGTGTCCTTCTTCGTTCCTGTGTCTGTCCCTTCGGGGAAATGTCACGCTTTGAGTACCGGAGTCCTGTTAGCCCGCTACAGCCCGGTTTACCGGAGTCCTGCTAGCCCAGTGCTACAGCCCGGACCCACTTGCTGATGACCGACATGTTCGAAGCTGGGTCATGGATGCCTGTCCCTGTAAGTCTGTGCCACTTTGGGTTTACGACTAGTCATGTCAGCCCGGGCTCTTTATCATATGGATGCTAGCGACACTTTCATATACGCGAGCCAAAAGGCGCAAACGGTCCCGGGAAAAGGTAAGACGACACCCGTGGGGATACCGTGCGTGAGGCCGCAAAGTGATATGAGGTGTTACCAGCTAGATCGATGTGACATCGAGTCGGGGTCCTGACAGCGTTGGTAGCTTTAGTTGCATTAGCCCAACACACTCATATTGCCATGTTTCATGCATGCATCATATTGTTGCACATTGTTTGGTGATGCCTGTGTATCGTTATCCTTTACGACAGGATCTGTCCCCGAGGAGTACCGTGACTACCCTAACGAAGAACCGTATCCGTGCATCGAACCATCAGGCAAGCAACCAACCATTTGATCATATCGATACAATCCCATGTTCTCGCTCCTGCTCTCTTTTACTGCATTAAGACAACACGATTCAAACTGCTGTGTGCTACGGTAGTTGAACCCATTTCCTCTGCATGACCTGTCATTGCCACAGTAACTAGATGAAACCCACTAGCATGTGTAGGAGTTGATTGAGCCATATGTATGTGTTGTTCCTACCTTGCTATGCCTGCTATGCTTAGAGTCGTGTCAGGTCTGGTTCATCTGGGTGATGGGCTAGAGTGAAATGATTATGTCGGTAATGAGAGTGGTGTGGTGAACACGATTTGGTAAAGGTACCGATGAGAGGCCATGTAGGAGTACATGGTGGGTTGTTTCATTGAAGCCGACCTTAAGCACTGAGATCTGTATGCGTGATTTAAGATACAGCTACTACCATGCATTGGGCCCTGAAATATGACCCCGCTCGACTTCTTATTCACCCTAGCTCTCTGTCCAGGAGTTGCAAGTAGTTTCTGGTGTTTGTAGCCTACTGGAGGCCGTGGACAGCGCTGACCGTAGGGGTGGGCTGTGATGCGGTAGGTACGTGGCCGGGTGTACCGAATACCCGTTAGGTATCTCAGGAACCCTGTTCACATCGTTCGGGGCCGTATGGGAAACCCCGGCCGGACTCCCTGCGGATGGAACCTGAATAGGCGATAAACCTGGACTAGAGGCTTAAGTGTTTAGGTAGGTCGTGGTCTACACCCACGTCGGCTTTCGCTTGAAGTCTGCCGAGCACATGTCGTGTGCAGACGCTAAGTGGTGGAAACATGTATGAAGAAGTACACCCCTGCAGGGTTAACATCATCTATTCGAATAGCCGTGTCCGCGGAAAAGGACTTCTGGGTTGCTTATATCAGTTCATAGACAAGTGAAAGTGGATACTCTAAAATACGCAAGATAAGCGTGAGTGCTATGGATGGCGTTCTCGTAGGGAGACGGGAGCGGATCCATAGTGGTGTATTGATATGGTGAATATGTGGACTCGTGTGCGCCACCTCAAAAGAGTCGCTTGCAGTCGTAGTTTAGGATAGCCACCGAGTCAAAGCTGGCTTGCTGCAGTCAAACTCCACCATCCCCTTTGTTGATAATGATGCATGTGTAGATAGATCTGATGTAAGTCTTGCTGGGTACATTTGTACTCATGTTTGCCCATTTTATGTTTTGCAGAGAGACTTCAGTCTCACTAGTAGTTCCGCTTGGACTTCGACGTTTAGCTTGTTACCTCAGCTACGATCTTGTGCCCTCGGCAGGATCTGATAGATAGTCAGGCTTCTCGGCCTTTTTCATTTATAGATGTCTGTACCCAGACATGATAGCTTCCGCTTGTGCTTTGACTTGTATGCTCTGATTGTTGGGTCGTGAGACCCATGTTTGTAATATCTCGCTCCTCGGAGCCTATTGATTAAAATACTTGAGTTGTAGAGTCATGTTGTGATGCCATGTTGTATTTGCACATATCGAGCATATTGTGTGTATGTTATTGAAATGCTTGGTATGTGTGGGATCTGACAACCTAGTTGTTTATCCTTGGTAGCCTCTCTTACCGGGAAATGTCTCCTAGTGTTTCCACCGAGCCATGGTAGCTTGCTACTACTCCGGAACACTTAGGCTGGCCGGCATGTGTCCTTCTTCGTTCCTGTGTCTGTCCCTTCGGGGAAATGTCACGCGATGAATACCGGAGTCCTGTTAGCCCGCTACAGCCCGGTTCACCGGAGTCCTGCTAGCCCAGTGCTACAGCCTGGATTCACTCGCTGATGACCGACACGTTCGATGCTGGGTCATGAATGCCTGTCCCTGTAAGTCTGTGCCACTTTGGGTTTACGACTAGCCATGTCAGCCCGGGCTCCTTATCATATGGATGCTAGCGACACTGTCATATACGTGTGCCAAAAGGCGCAAACGGTCCCGGGCTAAGGTAAGGCGACACCCGTGGGAATACCGTGCGTGAGGCCGCAAAGTGATATGAGGTGTTACATGCTAGATCGATATGGCATTGAGTCGGGGTCCTGACAGGGACGGCGTCGCGTTTTGCGCCGATGCGTGCCAACATGTCTGCTGCCTGGTTATTATCCCGGGCTACATGGTGGAATTGGAGTCCTTCGAACCGGGCTGACATTTTTAGGACGACATTACGGTAGGCTGCCATTTTCGGATCTTTGGCGTCAAAGTCTCCAGTTACTTGGGATATTGCGAGGTTTGAATCCCCGCACACCTCTAGGCGTTGAATACCCATGGAGATTGCCATCCAGAGGCCGTGTAGAAGGGCCTCGTATTCGGCTGCATTGTTGGAGTCCATGTACATTATTTGAAGTACGTATTGGACTGTGTCTCCGGTTGGGGACGTCAAGACGACGCCAGCCCCCAAGCCAGCCAACATTTTAGAGCCGTCGAAATGCATGATCCAATTGGAGTATGCGTCGTACTCTTTAGGGAGTTCGGCTTCGGTCCATTCGGCGATGAAGTCAGCCAAAACTTGCGACTTTATAGCTCGCCGTGGTTTGTAGGTTATGTCAAATGGTTAGAGCTCAATGGCCCATTTTCCAATCCTGCCCGTCACGTCGCGATTATTTATAATATCGTTGAGAGGTTCTTCGGAGGCCACCGTTATGGAACACTCTTGAAAGTAGTGTCGCAACTTCCAGGATGCCATGAACACCGAGTACGCTATCTTTTGATAATGTGGGTACCGGGACTTGCATGGAGTTAAGACAGTGGATACGTAGTACACTGGTTTTTGAAGAGGGAATTTTTGCCCTTCCGTTTCTCGTTTGACGACGAGTACGGCGCTGACAACTTGATGTGTTGCCGCGATATATAATAACATAGGCTCGCCCAAGTTGGGCGCGGCTAGGACCGGATTTGTTGCCAATATGGCCTTAATTTCTTCGAGTCCGGCCGTGGCAGCATCCGTCCATTCAAAGTGTTCGGTGCGCCGGAGGAGGCGATAGAGGGGCAGCGCCTTTTCTCCCAAGCGGGAGATGAAGCGACTTAGAGCCGCCACGCATCCCATCAATTTTTGTATTTGTTTGAGGTCTTTTGGGATATCCAATTGTGACAGAGCCCGGATCTTGGCTGGGTTTGCTTCAATTCCTCTACCGGATACAATGAAGCCCAAGAGCTTTCTGGCTGGTACGCCGAAAACACATTTTTCCGGGTTGAGCTTAATGTCGTATGCTGGGAGATTGTCGAATGTAAGCCTCAAATCGTCTATTAGAGTTTCGACGTGTGTGGTCTTAACGACCACATCGTCTACGTACGCCTCCACTGTTTTGCCTATCTGGGTGGCCAGACATGTCTGAATCATGGCTGATATGTTGCGCCAGCGTTTTTGAGTCCGAAGGGCATTGTGTTGAAGCAGAATGGTTCGTATGGAGTAATGAATGCCATTGCGGCCTGGTCTTTTTCCGCCATCTTGATTTGATGGTATCCGGAGTACGCATCGAGGAAGCACAATGAATCGTGCCCTGCGGTGGCGTCGATGATTTGGTCGATGCGAGGGATAGGGAAAGGGTCCTTTGGACATGCCTTGTTTAGGTCTTTGAAATCGACACAAAGGCGCCAGGATTTGTCCTTTTTTGGTACCATTACCAGGTTGGCTAGCCAGTACGGATGTTTTATATCTCTGATGAATCCGGCTTCTAAGAGTTTGGCTAGATCCTCTCCCATTGCCTGTCTTTTGGGTTCGGAAAATCACCGAAGAGCCTGTTTGACTGGCTTGTATCCTTTTAGGATATTTAGGTTGTGTTCTGCCAGCCTGCGTGGGATTCCTGGCATGTCTGAAGGGTGCCAGGCAAAAATGTCCCAATTTTCCCGCAGGAATTCTTGTAGTGCGGCTTCTACATCAGGGTTTAATTGTGCCCCCATGGAGGCCGTCTTTGTAGGGTCCGTTGGATGGACCTGGAATTTGACTATTTCATCTGCTGGTTTAAAAGAGGTGGACTTGGACATCTTATCGAGTATCACATCGTCCCTATCCACCGTGGAGTGCAGCGCAGTGAGTTCTTCTTCCGCTAGGGGTTCGGATAATGCCTCTAGGGCCAATGCGGCCGTTTTATTTTCAGCGCGGAGTGCTATATCTGGATCACTGACAAGAGTGATTATTCCATTGGGCCCGGGCATTTTGAGCTTCATGTACCCGTAATGGGGTATAGCTTGGAAGATTGTGAATGCCTCTCACCCTAACAAGGCGTGATATCCGCTGCCAAATGGGGCCACTTGGAACGTGACCTCTTTAGACCTGTAGTTGTCCGGCGAGCCGAACACTACGTCTAGTGTGATTTTTCTTGTGTAGTGTACTTCTCGACTAGGGATTATTCCTCTGAAGGTTGTGCTGCTTCGCTCAATGCGGCTCCAGACAATTTCCATTTTTTGGAGGGTTTCCTCGTAGATGAGGTTTAATCCGCTGCCGCCATCCATGAGTACCTTGGTAAGACGAAAGCCTTCCACTATCGGGCTGAGGACCAATGCGGCTGGTGCTCGAGCTGTTTGGAATTTAGGTTCGTCGCTGGCATTGAAGGTGATAGCCGTGTCGCTCCATGGATTTGTTGTTGCTACTTGGCAGACTTCGGCGAGGCTGCGGATTGTTCGTTTCCGCATGTTATTTGATGCGAAAGTCTCGAACACTGTTAATACCGTACTTGTACTGTTGGGCTGGTTGTCTGAGGCTAGAAAGCTTTCGCCACTTTTGGCCACCTGCTGTAGTATCCAACATGCTCGAAGGCTATGTGTTGGAGTGGCACCCTCCGTACTGTGGATTTTACAAGGTCCGTTGAGCCATCCCTCCAGTACGGTTCCGTGCCCTTTAGGGGGTTCTTGCTTTTTGGTTTTTAACCCAGGTGCTTGAGTATGACGCACCCTTTTATTTCGGACTAGGGTTGTATTCAGGGCCAGATTGTCCCAAAACCTGGTTTTGGTTTTCCAGGCACTCTCCATCGCATAGTATTTTTGTACTATGGTCGCCAGATCGGCGAAGCTTGTAACTTCGCGATGACTTATGGCGTTCATGATTCCCTTGTCTGTGCAATTTTTGTAGAAAATTGAGATTGCGCTTTCCTCACGACAGTCTTTTATCCTGTCCATGACCAGGAGGAATCTGGCCCAGTAGTGATGTACTGTTTCATCGGGCTCTTGCCGTATTTGAGATAAGTCGCTTATGTTTGCGTGGGCGCCGGAATTGAATTCGGGACCCTGCCCGGTCTGAGGCTCAAAGGCCGAGAAGTTTCCGGATTTGGAAGCTTGGATTGCTGGATGTTATCCAACAAATCTGGTCTGATGCCTGACTTTAGGTTCAGTACTTGATTGATGTCCGTCCTTTCACGGGAATCCGGCGTGAAGGGATCGGGAATCCGGACATAACTGGTTTTTAACATAGAGGAAGAGTCACCGCGTTGTTCCTCTACCGCGACAACGTGGTGGGTAGCCTGGGGAGAGTTACTTTCTCTCAGATCAGTTTTAAGCCCAATCTGATCGTAGTCTGTGGCGACTCCCAGGGCGGTGATGCGATCCAAGAGCTCATTTACGGAGGAGAGCCCCATCGGATCTAGCTGCTCGGCGAATTCCGAGTTGACGTGAAGATCGCTTTTGATGACTCGAGAGGTCATTGTCGGAGCGGCGACCGAACAGGCGGTCATAAGAAAACCGCCTAGCCGGATAGTTTGGCCGAGGGCCAAAGCTCCCTTGACGACGGTGCCGTCTTTAAAGACGGGAAAAGGCATCCCTCCTGATTGCGACGGCACAGAGGAACTCTCAATGAAAGCACCAATGTCGGTGTCAAAACCGGCGGATCTCGGGTAGGGGGTCCCGAACTGTGCGTCTAGGCGGATGGTAACAGGAGACAAGGGACACGATGTTTTACCCAGGTTCGGGCCCTCTTGATGGAGGTAAAACCCTACGTCCTGCTTGATTGATATTGATGATGTGGGTATTACAAGAGTAGATCTACCACGAGATCAAGGAGGCTAAACCCTAGAATCTAGCCTATGGTATGATTGTTGTTCGTCCTATGGACTAAAGCCATCCGGTTTATATAGACACCGGAGAGGGCTAGGGTTACACGGAGTCAGTTACAATGGTAGGATATCTACATATCCGTATCGCCAAGCTTGCCTTCCACGCCAAGGAAAGTCCCATCCGGACACGGGACGGAGTCTTCAATCTTGTATCTTCATAGTCTTGGAGTCGGGCCGATGATGATAGTTCAGCTATACGGACACCCCCTAGTCCAGGACTCCCTCAGGTGCCTTGGGAATCCCCAATCTTAGGCTCTTACCACTCCTTATTCCATAGTCCATCGAATCTTTACCCAAAACTTGAAAACTTCACAACACAAAACTCAACAGAAAATCTCATGAGCTCCGTTAGTACAAGAAAAAAACCACCACTTTAAGGTACTGTAATGAACTCATTATTTACTTATATTGGTGTTAAACCTACTGTAATCCAACTTCTCTATGGTTCATACACTTTGATACTACTCATAGATTCATCAAAATAAGCAAACAACACAATGAAAACAGAGTCTGTCAAAAACAGAACAGTCTGTAGTAATCTGTATCAAACGTATACTTCTGGAACTCTAAAAATTCTGAAATAAATTGGTGGACATGAGGAATTTGTATATTAATCATCTTCAAAACTAATCAACCTAAAATAACTCTCCATTAAAACAGGGCAGCTAATCTCGTGAGCGCAAAGTTTCTGTTTTTTAGAGCAAGATCATATAGGCTTCACCCAAGTCTTCCCAAAGGCTCTACTTGGCACAAACACTAATTAAATCATAAAACCACATCTAACCAGAGGATAGATGAATTATTTATTACTAAAAAGAAACAAAAATCAAAGAACAAAAATAGCATTGGGTTGCCTCCTAACAAGCGCTAACGTTTAACGCCCCTAGCTAGGCATGATGATTTCAGTGATGCTCACATAATGGATAAGAATTGAAAAATAAAGAGAGTATCATGAGGAATATTACTAGCACATTTAAGCCTAACCCACTTCCTATGCATAGGGATTTTGTGAGCAAACAATTTATGGGAACAATAATCAACTAGCATAGGAAGGCAAAACAAGCATAACTTTAATACTTTAAGCACATAGAGAGGGAACTTGATATTATTGCTATTCCTACAAGCATATGTTCCTCCCTCATAATAATATTCAGTAGTATCATGAATGAATTCAACCATATAACCAGCACCTAAAGCATTGTTTTCATAATCTACAAGCATAGAATTTTTATTACTCTCCACATAAGCAAATTTCCTCTCATGAATAATAGTGGGAGCGAACTCAACAAAATAATTATCATGTGAGGCATAATCCAAATTAAAACTAAAATCATGATGACAAGTTTCATGGTTACCATTATTCTATAGCATATGTATCATCACAATAATCATCATAAATAGGAGGCATGTTGTCATCATAATAAATTTGCTCATCAAAACTTGGGGTACAAAAAATATCATATTCATCAAACATAGCATCCCCAAGCTTGTGGCTTTGCATATCATTAGAATCATGGGTATTCAAAGAATTCATACTAACAACATTGCAATCATGCTCATCATTCACATATTTAGTGCCAAACATTTTATAGTTTCTTCTTCTAGCCCTTGAGCACAATTTTCCTTTCCATCATTCTCACGAAAGATATTAAAAAGATGAAGCGTATGAGGCAAACTCAATTCCATTTTTTTGTAGTTTTATTTTATAATCTAAACTAGTGATAAAACAAGAAACTAAAAGATTCGATTGCAAGATCTAAAGATATACCTTCAAGCACTCACCTCCCCGGCAACGGCGCCAGAAAAGAGATTGATGTCTACTACACAACCTTCTTCTTGTAGATGTTGTTGGGCCTCCAAGTGCAGAGGTTTGTAGGACAGTAGCAAATTTCCCTCAAGTGGATGACCTAAGGTTTATCAATCCGTGGGAGACATAGGATGAAGATGGTCTCTCTCAAACAACCCCGCAACTAAATAACAAAGAGTCTCTTGTGTCCCCAACACACCCAATACAATGATAAATTGTATAGGTGCACTAGTTAGGCGAAGAGATGGTGATACAAGTGCAATATGGATGATAGATATGAGTATTTTTGTAATCTGAAAATATAAAAACAGCAAGGTAACTAATGATATAAGTGAGTGTAAACGGTATTGCAATGCTAGGAAACAAGGCGTAAGGTTCATACTTTCACTAGTGCAAGTTCTCTCAACAATAATAACATAATTGGATCATATAACTATCCCTCAACATGCAACAAAGAGTCACTCCAAAGTCACTAATAGCGGAGAACAAACGAAGAGATTATTGTAGGGTACGAAACCACCTCAAAGTTATCGTTTCTGATCGATCTATTCAAGAGTCTGTAGTAAAATAACACGAAGCTAGTCTTTCCGTTGGATCTATCATAGAGTTCATACTAGAATAACACCTTAAGACACAAATCAACCAAAACCCTAATGTCACCTAGATACTCCAATGTCACCTCAAGTATCCATGGGTATGATTATACGATATGCATCACACAATCTCAGATTCATCTATTCAACCAACACAAAGTACTTCAAAGAGTGCCCCAAAGTTTCTACCGGGGAGTCAAGACGAAAACATGTGCCAACCCCTATGCAAAGATTCCCAAGGTCACGGAATCCGCAAGTTGATCACTAAAACATACATCAAGTGAATCAATAGAATACCCCATTGCCACCACGGGTATCCCATGCAAGACATACATCAAGTGTTCTCAAATCCTTAATGACTCAATCCGATAAGATTACTTCAAAGGGAAAACTCCATCCATTACAAGAGAGTAGAGGGGGAGAAACATCATAAGATCTAACTATAATAGCAAAGCTCGCGATACATCAAGATCGTGCCAAATCAAGAACATGAGAGAGAGAGATCAAACACATAGCTACTGGTACATACCCTCAGCCCCTAGGGTGAACTACTCCCTCCTCGTCGTGGAGAGCGCTAGGATGATGAAGATGGCCACCGGTGAGGGATCCCCCCTCCGGCAGGGTGCCGGAACAGGGTCCCGATTTGGTTTTGGTGGCTACAAAGGCTTGCAGCGGCGGAACTCCCGATCTATTGTGTTCCTCGATGTTTTTAGAGTATATGGATATATATAGGCGAAGGAAGTCGGTCAGGGGAGCCACAAGGGGCCCACGAGGGTGGGGGCGCGCCCAGGGGGTAGGGCGCGCCTCCCTGCCTCCTGGCTTCCTCGTTGCTTCCCTGACGTATACTCCAAGTCTCCTAGGTTGCTTCCGTTCCAAAAAGATCGCTCCTGAAGGTTTCATTCCGTTTGGACTCCGTTTGATATTCCTTTTCTGCCAAACACTGAAATAGGCAAAAAAACGGCAATATGGGATGGGCCTCCGGTTAATAGGTTAGTCCCAAAAATAATATAGAAGTGTATAACAAAGCCCATTAAACATCTAAAACAGATAATATAATAGCATGAATAATTCATAAATTATAGATACGTTGGAGACGTATCACCCGCTATTAACTTAGATTATCAAAGTATGGTAGCACATGATTTTATTCGCTATGACAAGGAAAAGAGACTTATTTATAACCTGATATTTAACGAGGATAATTTTCAGATTGTTACCTTGCCTACACCTACTTTGTTCGATCTTCATTCAGGCAGGCAGTTTGTTTTGCCTGTGGATATTCACGCATATTGGAGGGGGACACGATCCCCATATCCGGAGCCAGAGCCATCACCTGATCCATATCAGGACTCTATTTATCAGTGGGATCCGCAGGAGCTCGTTAACCAGTGGAACCCCGAGGATCCTCCTCAGTACACCGGAGAGGGCGACTTTGATCCATGGGCTTAGACCAACGTAGGACAAAAGCCTAAGCTTGGGGGAGTACGTATTTCTCACCGACATTACATTCATGTTCACACACTCATTCTAGTTGTCGGTGTTCATACTTTTTCATTGTACTATCCATGCTAGTTTATTTTCTTCTTTCTTAATTCTTGTGTGTTTGAAAAACTTTGAGAAAAACTAAAAAAATATATTAGTTATAACTTCTAGGTAGTTTACTTTTCATGCTTGTAGTAGTAGTATCAATAAGAAAACCCAAAAAGATTTCTCATTCTTCTTTTTGCTTGTTGGGAGCTTTCCTGTGTAAATAGTTTTTCTCGTTCTTTGAAATTCTTTTCTTTTCTTTGGGGGTCGAGAGGAGAAGACCACGATGAAAATGATGAGTGGCTCTCATGTGCATTATTGTTGATCTAATAAAGAGCCCATATTACCTTGTCTTCTCCTTTGAATAAATGTTTGCAGATTCCAGCTTAGTCCAATGCACGTGCACTATTATTATTATCCACACCATTCGGTCATGCAAGTGAAAGGCAATAATGATGATATATGATGAAATGATTGAGATGAGGAAAAGCTGGTATGAACTCGGCCAATGTTGTTTTTGTAACTATGATTAGTTCATCATTCCTGATTTAGCCTATTATGAATGAAACATGTTTGCAATGACCATTAGAGATTATGGTTACTCATGCCATGCTTAATTAGCTAGGAGTTTATAATGGTTTACCTTGCGTGCCAACATGCTATTAAAATGGTTGTGATGTAGTATGATAGGGTGGTATCCTCCTTTGAATGATTCGAGTGGCTTGACTTGGCACATGTTCACGCATGTAGTTGAAACAAAATCAACATAGCCTCCACAATATTTATGTTCATGGTGATTTATATCATACTCATGCTTGCACTCATTGTTGGTTAATCTTAATGCATGTTTATGACTATGTCGCTCTCTAATTGGTCGCTTCCCAGTCTCTTTCTAGCCTTCACTTGTACTAAGCGGGAATACTACTTGTGCGTCCACTTCCATAAACCCCAAAGTTGTTCCATATGAGTCCACCATACCTACCTATATGCGGTATTTACCTGCCGTTCCAAGAAAATTTGGATGTGCCAAACTCTAAACCTTCAAATGAAATTCTGTTTTGCATGCTCGAATTGCTCATGTAGCAACTAGGGATGTCTATATCTTCCATGCTAGGTGGGTTATTCTCACGATGAGTGGACTCCACTCATCATTCATGAGAAAATGGCCGGTAACCGGGATGCCCAGTCCCATGCTCAAATCAAATCAAAAATAATTGCAAACAAAACTCCCCCAGGATTGTTGTTAGTTGGACGGTACCCGTTGTTTTGGACTAGCCATGGAATGTGCATGTTGCTAGTGGGGGAGTATATACTTTACCATTCTATTTGGGAACCACCTATAATGCAAGTAGCATGGAAGATACCGAGATCTCTTGGTTGTTATGTTGACAATGAAAGTATGCCGCTCAACATATTATTTATTTCTATTTCAAAACTCGAGCTCTAGCACCTCTGCAAATCCCTGCTTCCCTCTCCGAAGGGCCTATCTATTTACTTTTATGCTGAGTCATCATCCTCTTATGAAAAGTACTAGTTAGAGAGCACCACCGTCATTTGTATGCATTGTTATTAATTGATACTGAGTATGACTGTGAGTGGATCTCTTTTGCCATGAATTACAATGTCTAGTCAGTCCTTGATCTTCAGGGGTGCTCTGCATTTATGTTTTGCGGTCTCAAAAAGGGCCAGCGAGATACCATCTTGTTATATCATATCATGATTGTTTTGAGAAAGTGTTGTCATCCGAGATTTATTATTATTACTCGCTAGTTGATTATGCCATTGATGTGAGTGAACGTGAGACCTAAATGTTATTGTGAATATTGTTAGTTCATAATCTTTGCTGAAAACTTGAATGCCGGCTTTACATATTTGCAACAACAAGATCAAACAGAGTTTGTAAAAAAATTTCTTTATCACTTTCAGTTTGTCAATTGAATTGCTTTAGGACAAGCAATGGGTTAAGCTTGGGGGAGTTGATACATCTCCAACGTATCTACTTTTCCAAACTCTTTTGCCCTTGCTTTGGACTCTAATTTGCATGATTTGGATGGAACTAACCCAGACTGATATTGTTTTCAGCAGAATTGACATGGTGTTATTTTTGTGCAGAAATAAAAGTTCTCGGAATGATGTGAAACTTCACGGAGGTACTTTTTGGAATTAATAAAAAATACTGGCGAAAGAATCAACCGAAGGGGGCCCACACCCTAGCCATGAGGGTGGGAGGCGCACCCTACCCCTAGGCATGCCCCCTGTCTCGTTGCCCCTTGGACCTCCACCGACCTCAACTCCAACTCCATATATTCATGTCCGGGGAGAAAAAAATAAGAGAGAAGGATTCATCAGGTTTTACGATACGGAGCCGCCGCCAAGCCCTATTCTTTATTTTGAGGGCTGATTTGGAGTCCGTTCGGGGCTCCGGAGAGGGGAATCCGTCGCCATCGACATCATCAACCATCCTCCATCACCAATTTCATGATGCTTACCACCGTGCGTGAGTAATCTCATCGTAGGCTTGCTGACGGTGATGGATTGGATGAGATTTACCATGTAATCGAGTTAGTTTTGTTAGGGTTTGATCCCTAGTATCCATTATGTTCTAAGATTGGTGTTGCTATGACTTTGTTGCTTAATGCTTGTCACTAGGCCCGAGTGCCATGATTTCAGATCTGAACCTATTATGTTTTCATGAATATATGAGTGTTCTTGATCCTATCTTGCAAGTTATAGTCACCTACTATGTGTTATGATCCGGCAACCCCGGAGTGACAATAGTCGGGACACTTCCCGGTGATGACCGTAGTTTGAGGAGTTCATGTATTCACTAAGTGCTAATGCTTTTGTCCGGGTTCTCTATTAAAAGGATGCCTTAATATCCCTTAGTTTCCATTAGGACTCCGCTGCCATGGGAGGGTAGGACAAAAGATGTCATGCAAGTTCCTTTCCATAAGCATGTATGACTATATTTGGAATACATGCCTACATTATATTGATACTGGAGCTAATTCTGTGTCACCCTAGGTTATAACTATTGCATGATGAATGCCATCCGACATAATTATCCATCATTGATCCATTGCCTATGATCTCGTTTCATATTGATCTTTGCTTAGTTACTTCTCCGTTGCCACTGTTACGGTTGCTACAAAATTGCTACTGTTACTTTTGCCACCTTTACCGCTACTTCCATACTGCTTTGCTACTAAATACTTTGTTGCAGATATTAAGTCTTTCAGGTGTGGTTGAATTGACAACTCAGCTACTAATACTTGAGAACATTCTTTGGCTCCCCTTGTGTCGAATCAATAAATTTGGGTTGAATACTCTACACTCGAAAACTGTTGTGATCCCCTATACTTGTGGGTTATCATTGAGCACCATGTTTAAGTAGAGATTACAGCGGGTAGAAGAGAGGTTACACCGCGCATAGAGGGAGAGAGATTTGGTGATGACGGCGGCAAAGTTGTTCGTGTAGATCACTGTCACGATGATGGCCCCGACGGTGTTCCGGTGCCACCGGGAGAGAGGGGGAGAGAGCCCCCTCCTTCTTCTTCTTCTTTGACCTCCCCCCTAGATAGGAGGAGGATTTCCCTCTGGTCCTCGACCTCCATGGTGGCGGAGGGGCGGGAGCCCCTCCGAGATTGGATCTCTCTCTCTATCTGTGTGTGTGTGTGTGTGTGTGTGTGTGTGTGTGTGTGTGTGTGTGTCCTTCTGTTTCGGCATCCCCAGATTCTGGCCTTTCACCATTTCTTAAATTCCTGGAGATCCGTGACTCCGATTGAGCTTAAATTTTAACACAATTTTCATCCGGATATTAGCTTTCTTGCGACCGAACAAGGGAACCAACCGCCTTACGGGGTGGCCACGAGGGCCCAGGGCGTGCCCCTTGCCTTGTGGCCTCCTCGTGCATTGTCTCGCATTGATTCTTTTTCCCAAAAATCACATATAGTCCAAAAAAATCTTCGTAAGTTTTTATCGCGCTTGGACTTTGTTTGATATGGATTTTCTGTGAAACAAAAAACATGCAAAAAATAGGAACTAGCACTGGGCACTGGAACAATATGTTAGTCCCAAAATAGTATAAAAAGTTGCCAAAAGTATACGAAGGTTGTAGAATATTGGCATGAAACATTCAAAAATTATAGATACGACGGAGATGTAGCAATCGTCTCGTGCCAATGAATGAATATCTGAAATGCTCAACGC
Source organism: Triticum dicoccoides (assembly GCF_002162155.2). Classification (NCBI taxonomy): domain Eukaryota; kingdom Viridiplantae; phylum Streptophyta; class Magnoliopsida; order Poales; family Poaceae; genus Triticum; species Triticum dicoccoides. The sequence continues at coordinate 427,077,727 of NC_041381.1, forward strand.
ACACAATTAGTCCGCAAATGCATTGTCATCAAACACCAAAACCACTTAGAGAGAGATATGCCCTGACAATCTCCCCCTTTTTGGTGGATTGATGACAACACAAGATTTGCATAGAGATATAACAAGAAAATAAGCAAACCCCAAGGTCTACAAAAGATAGACGGGCTCCCCCTAGATGTGTGCACCTTAAAAGGAATGCTTTTGGAATGCAAAGCACACACACTAGGATCAACACCCCCCCTATATTTTATAGACCGACAACACTTGCATCTATAATAAGGGAAATATAAGCTAGGATGCAAGGAGTAGTAAGTGAGCATAAGAGAATCAAGATAATCATGCAACTCACATACTACCAAAGTACTAGACAAGCATAAGATAATAATAGGATAGCTTATGTCTCACACCATATGATAGGGTAACCAGGTCTCACAAGCACAAACCAAACCAAAGCAAACAACCGATAAAAGAGTTTGTGAGAGAGAAAGACAAGGCAAAAAAGACGCACTCGCAACTCGACAAATCCCTAAACTCTCTCCCCCTTTGGCATTGAGACACCAAAATGGCAAAGAGTGCTGCTATGATCACTGGTGATAGCAAAGCCAAAGATCTCCATCATCACATCCCCACGTGGTCGCCCGTGCCTCCGTCATCGGCAGTAGGCTGCTCAGTCTTTGAATCCATCCGGGGACAGTGCTGAGAAATCCACTCCTCCTCATCTTTGATATTGTCCTCAGACCCACTGTTAACTTCAGCACCAAGCTGACGCATAAGATCCTTGTGACGGCTACGGAACTTCTTCTCAGACACATGTGTCATGTACAGCCCGTTAGACTCCATGCAGAATAGCTTCTTCTTGTTGTGCTTGAGCTTCTTTACCCACGAAGGCTCCACTCCAGAGGGTTCATAATACTCATCATCATCAGCCTCAGCCTCATTAGCTCCTAATAGAATCTCAGTCTCAGGAATAGGAGTGCCCCAATGCTCCTTTTGTCTCAGTCGCTTAATCTCATGAGAGACCATCTCACCAGTCTCCAGCCTGACACCAAGATAAGAGTGTGCCCATGCCTTCTCAATAAGCAACATCCAGAGTCTCTGACCACATGACATGCAAAATATCCAGAGTCTCTCATGTGTTGTTGTCCTTGTCATGCTAGCAAAAGAGCAACATATCCACCAGGTAAGAATGAACCCGATCCAAATTGCCAATACGAGGACAAAGGGTGTTCCTGAATATGCGATGAAGAATATCCAGGAAAGGAAACAACTCATAGGTCTTCTTCTGCATGTTGGGGTGAATCTTCACGGTGATGTATGGCCAAAGAGCTGACTTGTGAGTAGAAGTAACATTCTTGTGAGGAAGAAATCCAACCGGTTATCAAGCCCCTAATCTTCAACACCCCAAAGTTCCATGAACGCCTTCCATTTGACTATGAGAAGTCTGCCATTGGTCATCCAAGTCAAAGTCCTTTCCTCATTAGTGCCAAGATGAACAGTGGCATAGAATTGAGCCACCATGTCAGCATCAAAATCCTTGTTGAAATCCATGAGCTTGAGAATGTTTAGTTGACCACACATATCAAGTGCCTCGCCAAAATAGGCATGGTCCTTCTTCAAATAAGGGATATCGATGGAATGAGCATCCACAAAAAGGTTCTTCTTTTCTTTGAGCACATCAAAGTAGATAGACCACTGAAATCGGTTCCAAAAGGGGCAGTTGACAAGAGCTGGATCTAGATCTTGAGCATACGGGTTGCAGCGACGAGCCACACAGAACTCCTTAGCAGTCATCTCTATCATAGAGTTGGCCGTTGGCTTGGGCTTGTTCGCAACTTGCTTGGAAGGAGGCTTGGGCTGAGTTGGAGGAACACTTGAAGATGCAACTGCTGCCTCAGAGGTGCGATAGTGCTTTAACCCTCCAGGACGCCCGGGGTGGATACGATCGACAGGGTACTCTGAAGTGCCATCGCCTAGAACTACACACACCAACAAAGAAAACAAACGAAAAAACAAGCATAAGCTAGCAGAAAAAGCAAGAGGAATCAAGGATTTGTATGACAGAAACGGAACTTGGCACCCCAAGCGGTAGTATCGCCTTCAGAGAGCGGTAGTGCTGCCAACAAGCGGTAGTACCGCTCCAGGAGAGCGGTAGTACCACCCAAGGCGGAGAACGACAGCCTGACCACTGCCGATGTTGGATCCGGTACAATTGGGGGTGCAAACTCCAAATTTCCTCCTACGAAACTCGAATCCACCTAGTCTAGCAGCCTTCAACGTCCTACTCAAGTCTCGATTTGGCCAAAAATCGATAAATGCCAAGACTATTGCCCCAAAAGCCTAGAACCGAAAACTAGAAGCAACAAGGAGAAGAGCAGGGGAAATACAAGCATCCATGGCAAGAGGAAGGAGTGGGGATCGATCCCACCGGTTGGAAACATGAAGGACGGCTCGGAGAAGGCGGCCCTCCCGCGGCGAGTTCGTCGCTGGAGAGAGGAACGAACGAGGGGGGGAGATGAATGAGTATGGGGGAGTAAAACTTCCCCTACCCGATTCATAACCCCCAGTCCCACCTGATGACCCACAAGTATATGGGGCCAATTGTAGCCTTTTCGATAAGTAAGAGTGTCAAACCCAACGAGGAGCAGAAGGAATGACAAGTGGTTTTCAGCAAGGTAATGTCTGCAAGTGCTAAAATTGTAAGTAGCAAAGTAGTTTGATAGCAAGATAATTTGTAACGAGCAAGTAACGGTAGTAGTAACAAAAGTGAAGCAAGGTGGCCCTATCCTTTTGAGGCAAAGGACAGGCCAAAACGGTCTCTTACAATAAACAAAGTGTTCTTAAGGGTACACGGGAATTTCATCTAGTCACTTTCATCATGTTGGCTTAATTCGTGTTCGCTACTTTGATAATTTGGTATGTGGGTGGACCGGTGCTTAGGTGTTGTTCTTACTTGAACAAACCTCCTACTTATGATTAACCCCCTTGCAAGCAACTTCAACCACGAGAAAAGTACTAAGAATAAATTCTAACCATAGCATTAAACTTTTGGATCCAATCGGTCCCTTACGGAATAGCGCATAAACTAGGGTTTAAGCTTCTGTCACTCTCGCAACTCATCATCTAATAACTACTCTACAATGCATTCCCTTAGGCCCAAATATAGTGAAGTGTCATGTAGTCAACGTTCACATGACACCACTAAGGGAATCACAACATACATATCATCAAAATATTGAACTCATATCAAGTTCACATGATTACTTGCAACATGATTTCTCCTGTGACCTCAAGAACCAAAGTAACTACTCACAAATGATAATCATGCTCAAGATCGGAGGGGTATTAAATATCATAATGGATCTGAACATATAATCTTCCACCAAATAAACCATATAGTAATCAACTACAAGATGTAATCAACACTACTAGTCACCCACAAGCACGAATCAATAGTTCTGGTACAAAGATTGAACACAACAGATGAACTAGGCTTTGAGATGAGATGGTGTTATCGAATATGTTGATGAAGATAGCCCACCCCAAGATGGGAGAGTTGTTGGTGATGATGATGACGATGATTTCCCCCTTCGGGAGTGAAGTTCCCTCGGTGGAATCACTCCACCGGAGGGCAAAAGTGCTCATGCCCAGGTTCCGCCTCGAGACGGCGGTGCTTCATCCCAAAAGTCATCTCCTGATTTTTTTCTAGGTTAAAATGACTTATGTACCAGAAGATGGGCACCAGAGGTGGGCCAAGGAGAGACAACTCACCAGGGTGCTCCTGGGAGCCCAGACGCGCCCTGGTGTCTTGTACTCACCAGGGTGGCCCACTTCGGTAATTATTTCCTCCAATATTCCTCAAATATTCCATAAGAAAATCTCCGTAAAGTTTTAGCTTGTTTGGAGTTGTGCAGAATAGGTGGCCTGACGTAGCTTTTCTAGGTCCAGATTTCCAGCTGCCGGAACTCTCCCTCTTTGTGTGTACCTTGCATATTATGAGAGAAAAGGCATTATAATTACTCCAAAAAGCATTATTATACAATAAAACAACATAAATAACAGTAGGTAAACATGATACAAATGGACGTATCAACTCCCCCAAGCTTAGAACTCGCTTGTCCTCAAGCGAAAACCGAAATCAGAAAACATGTCCACATGCTTAGAGAGAGAGAGAGATGTCGATAAAAATAAAAATACGGACATAGCAGCATCATGTAACTTATTATAACAGAAAAAAACTTTAACATAAAGCTTTTATCATAGAAATTTTATCATAGACTTCTCATGAACAAGTGACAATTCATCACACAAGTATAAAGGATAAACTCTATTGGAAACCAATACTATGTTCTTAGTCAACTTTGCAACTACAATTCATAATCTTTTTAGGAAGGGTCACGTATCGGAGCCTTAAGGCAAGTCCACATACTCATCCATCATTTAGTTTTCTATGATTGCTAACACCCACCGCGTACACATGAGCAAAATGTTTCAACCGGACACATAGAAAGATAGGGGCTTATAGTTTCGCCTCCCAATGTATTCACCTCAAGGGTGATGTCAACAATAATAACTTAACCTATCCATATTCAACTGGATATATGTGCCTAGATCTTTCCCCACCACATGATGCTTGCGAAAGGAGAAAATAAAAAGGAATAGAGAGAAGAACTTTGACTCTTGCATGAAAGTAAATACATAAAAGTAAAAGGGAGAAGAACCCACCTAATGAGTCTTGGTTTAGCATCGTTATTTTCCATAAGATATTTTCTAGCAGCATGATCGGTGTGCACGTTCACTTTGGAATCAACAATGTAGGATCTAAATTTATCACAAGCAAACACCACTACTAACATTGGTACGCGTCGGTGCTATACAAACGCTTTTTAACCCCTTTCCGCAACGGCATTTGGAACCTTCGCCAAGTGAGTGTGGGATATAGGGGGGTCCTTCCCACATGACCCAGAAACCTTCGGGAATAGGCCCTCCTAGCACACAAGTTGACTTGTGTGTGATCGGGTGAGGCATCGAAAGCCAATTGTTTCCGTTCGTATGTACATCCCACACGGTGAACCTCAAAAAACATTTCCGTTCGTATGTATATCACACATAGTCAATCCAAGGAGAACGTTTCTGTTCTCATGTACATCCCACACAGTGAATCCAGGGAAAACATTTCCGTTCGTATGTACTTCCCACATAGTCAATCCAAGGAAAATGTTTCCGTTCGTATGTACATCCCACATAGTCAATCCAGGGAAAACGTTTCCATTCGTATGTACATCCCACATAGGTTGATGTATAGTCTCATGTGTGGTACGTGTAACTATCACACACGCTCCACCTTGGTTAACCATTTGCTTTTATCAACTACATCACACATAATTTGATGAAGAAAAACTGTGTGGCATTGGGCTATCCATCACAAGCGCTTTTACTTCTAGAACCGTTTGCAAAGTTCCATGACCCATTTCGCAGGTTTATTAGTTTACAATTAACAATCCAGTATTACACAAATTCACATTTCATATTGAATAGTTGTTTGCCAATTTCATATCAGGCACATAGATATATTTTAACATCACAGTACGATAGCTACCGGAAAACAGCACAGTACAACATATAGATAGTTCAACTTCATAAGAACAATATTAGAATAATATATCTATTTCCCAAATCGAAAACATCCAGGCTCGCCTTATCCACCTCTGCTTTCAGTTTAGTAAGAACCTGTTTTGCACTGGCCAACTGGGAAAGTGCCTCCTCCTTCGCCAACACCGTCTTAGCAAAGTCTGATTTAAAAAAACCTGAGCTCATTCTCCACCTTCCTCTTTTTATTCTGCATCTTCAAATATTCTTCAGCGTTGACAACACCTTCTCTAAGCCTAACTTTGTTCTCTTCCTGATACATGCTCTAGAGCTTTGCTAGGCACATCTTCAAAGACTGTGGCCACTCTTGATCAACCCACTCCAAGTAAGAACACTTCCGTTCATCCTATAATATTTAAAACTAGATCAGTAACAATTGTAGGGAAAATAGGTTTATAGCAACATAGAAAATCATCAATACTTATTTTGAAAAACTGATTAAACAGGTTAATTATGACATATCTTCTCAAAAAGATCAATGTGCAAATGAATTAATTGCTACTGACACAACAACCAAATTCTGAAACATCAGAAGCTATAATTAACTACAACAACGCTACACGTTCTTACTCATGTACTATAAATAACAAATTGAACATTTTAAGAAGAAGGTAAATATAACTGCAACAACATAGCGACAGTGTTTGGATGACAGCAAATTGATACTAACATGTGTGTACATGCACAAATTTAGTAACATAGAACTAATAGAACTAAGGCGTCCACTATGTATGCCAGAACCAGTGTAAAGACAACTGTTGCTACATCTAGCACCGGTGCCCTGCACTAGCGAGACGATGCAGCAGAAAAAAAATCAGGGACCCAAACTCCAGAGCACCTACTTGCTCTGACGCCCAGTTCCTTCATGCCATAAAGATTTAGTATTTTACTGCTTGGCTGCTCATGTGTGGACAAGTTGGCTCCACAAACTGCTGAAGCGGTGCCAAATAATTTTCTAATGGCACCGCTGATGAGATGACAACATTTTTAGATACTAGGTACAAATTGTGACACTGCCTTAGGATGCTTTGGTTGAAGGTGTGGTATGAATGGGTTGGGACCATGACAGTGTCTAAATCAAATCTAACAAATGATTTGTAACAACGAAAGAGGGTCTAACCTTCTCTGCACATGCCAGAAACTTCCTCCCACTATCCACAGATTCAAACACAACTAGCTTCACGCATGGAGATTGATGGTGACAACGAGCAGATAGATCTTCAGCCACCCCGCTCCATTCGTTGCAACTGATGGTCCTAGGGAACTACAAGAGGAAGAAATGACTCAAATCGACCGCCGGGTAAAAATCCTTCATTCCAAGCCATAGCCCGAGAGAGAGAAGAGAGGCATACCCGGGTGGTGAAGGAGTCGTTGGAGGAGGAGAAACCGCTGGAGAGGTCTTTGAAGAAGACCATGGCGACCTAGGCGGTAGGATTCGAGACGACGAGAGCGAGGAAGCAAGCGAGGAAGCGGCAATAGCTTAGGAAGGAAGGAAGGGGAAAACAGGGGAAATGTGACTTGTGATCGGGGGAAAAAGGGGATGGGGAGGGGGGAGGGTAGATATTTCGGTGGTAGGCCAAAAATTTCGAAATGTGGAGGGAAACTTTGCGCGCGGTGCCGCTGGACACCATTCACCTTGAATGATAGTGTGCGCCACAAACGATTCTTCTGCTTAACGCGCATGTGATGAGTTTGATAATTAAAATTTTGGTGGAAATTTCGCTGCGTATGTCATTGCATAATTTAACATCGCTTGCTAGTTTGGGCACACAAAAGAGCATACAACACACAGACTAGACTTACTGAATCGAGAAATTTTAGTAATTAAACAGAGACAGTTCACCTAAACATTGCTCTAACAAAAGACTGGCATTACAAAGCTGAAGTACGAATAATTTTAACAAATCTGCCGCCGCGCCGGCCTATGCATCGCCGGTGTGAGATGAGACATTGATGACTTGTCATGGCGACATGGCGCCGTTGGTGGACTCCGCGTCCCTCCTGCTGAAGTCGACCGCGTCCTCGTCCTCGTCCTTGGTGCCGCCCTCAAGGTTGTAGCACTCGTAGTAGTGGCTGCGCCAGAGCTTGGGTTGGTACTCCACAGCCGATTCCTCGACGGACATACTCTTCTCTACCTCGACCTGGGCCACGCGCAACTCCTCCTCTCGGCGCTACTCGATCTCCGCCGCCTCCTGCATCTCTAGCTGCCGCTCGACGACCTCATGAGGAAGCAGGTGCTCCATGGTCACCGTCGCCTTTTCGTATGTAGGTTGCATGCTGGATTCCAAGGTGGTCTAGAATATGTTGGCGTGGATGGCCTCGACCCAGGCAAGGGCGACATCGGTGGCACGAACGGCAGCTCGAGCGCTCTCAGTGTTTGCAGCCGCCGTCACAGTAGCAGCTGCAGCTGTCTTGGCTGCTGCAGCTGCCCTGTCGGCTGCCGCAGACGCCCTCTCGGTGGAAGCGGCCATGCTCAATGAGGATGCGGCGGCACTCTCGGCA
>NC_041381.1:427086235-427114001 GCF_002162155.2 Triticum dicoccoides
CACAGCGTCATGTTTGCAAGAAGGGGGAGCGGGAATGGGGATCGGTATTTGTGGATTCGGGGGTTGCCGGCACCGGAGCAGACGAGCCGGCGAAGCTTAAGGAGGAAGACTTAAATAGACCCAAATTTTTTCATCGCAAACGATTCCTACAAAACAAACGTGTGTGATGTTGTAGATATTTTTTATTAGCTGTGAAAGACGAATTTGGAGTAAAGTGGCAACAGGTGGTGTTTTATATGTACGAGAAAAATTTGTAGTACTAATACAACTGTCATGTTAAATTTTGGAAAATTTCATGGGTCATTTGACCTTTTAAGACATTTAAGTGATTTTCTAGCCATTTAATGACCGTAATTGAAATTTGAACTACATGTACATGCATCAACTAACCAAAACGGTTTAAAAAGTCATATTTTGTGTACTTGTGTGCGATTTAATTCCACGTGCAGTAAATTGGAAGGAATTTTCAAACATATTGGTCTAACGGCTATGACACAATTAAGCATGAGTGCCATGGCATTTAAATTCCAAAAAATTAAAAACATGAAACCTTGCTTGATGTAATGTCATACCACCAAGATGATGTGGTACAAAAATTGGCTTGTTTGACGAAAGTTTGGACACACACCCCTCAGAAACCGGAGCAACTCACTAGAAGGCTCGTGGTTCCGAGAGGAAACAATGCATGTTTGATGATGAACGGCAAATAGCTTCCTCTTACGGCCTTCAAATTTTCTCTACCTGTAATGTGCACTGATCCTAACTGTCATGTGAAAATTTGGAAAATTGTAGGGGTCATTTGACTTTTGAAGACATTTAAGTGGTTTTCTAGCCATTTAATGACCGTAATTCAAATTTGAACTAGATGTACATGCAACGGCTAACCATAACGGTTTGAAAAATCATGTTTGTGTACTTGTGTGCGAGTTAATTCCATGTGCTGTAAATTAGAAGGAATTTTCAAGCATAATGGTCTCACGACATGGACACATGCATGGAGTGCCATGGCATTTTAATTCCAAAAAATTAAAAAATGATCAGGAAAACATGAAACTTTGCTTGATGTAATGTCATGCCACCAAGATGATGTGGTACAAAAATTGTCCTGTTTGATGAAAGTTTGGACACACACCCCTCACAAACCAAAGCAATTCACTAGAAGGTCGTGGTTCCGAGAAGGGAACAATGCATGTTTGATGACGAATGGCAGATAGCTTCATCTTACGGCCTTCAAAAAAATTCTATGTGTAATGTGCACTGATACAAACTGTCATGTGAAAATTTGGAAAATTTCAGGGGTCATTTGACCATTTGAAGATATTTAAGTGATTTCGTAGCCATTTAATGACCGTAATTCAAATTTGAATTAGATGTACATGCAATGGCTAACCATAACAGTTTGAAAAATCATATTCGTGTACTTGCGTGCGAGTTAATTCCATGTGTAGTAAATTAGAAGGAATTTTCAAACATATTCGTCTCACGGCATGGAAACATGTACATGCAAGGAGTGCCATGGCATTTTTATTCCAAAAGTTTTAAAAATGATTAGAAAAACATGAAACCTTGCTTAATGTAATGTCATGCCACCAAGATGATGTGGTACAAAAATGAGCTTGCTTGACGAAAGTTTGGACACACACACACCTCACAAACCGGTGCAACTCACTAGAAGGCTCGTCGTTCCGAGAAGGAACAATGCATGTTTGATGACAAACGGCAGATAGCTTCCTCTTACGACCTTCAAAATTTTTCTGCGTGTAATGTGCACTGATAAAAACTGTCATGTGAAAATTTGGAAAATTTCAGCGGTCACTTGACCTTTTGAATACATTTAAGTGATTTCTTAGCCATTTAATGACCGTAATTCAAATTTGAACTAGATGTACATGCAGTGGGTAACCATAACGGTTTGAAAAATCATATTTGTGTACTTATGTGTTAGTTAATTCCATGTGCAGTAAATTAGAAGGAATTTTAAAACATATTGGTCTCACGGCATGGACACATGCATGGAGTGCCATGACATTTTAATTCCAAAAATTAAAAAATGATCAGAAAAACATGAAACCTTGCTTGATGTAATGTCATGCCACCAAGATGATGTGGTAAAAAATTGACCTGTTGGATGAATGTTTGGACACACACCCCTCACAAACCGGAGCAACTCACTAGAAGTCTCATGGTTCTGAGAAGGGAACAATGCATGTTTAATGACGAATGGCAGATAGCTTCCTCTTACGGCCTTCAATTTTTTTCTACATGTAACATGCACTAATACAACTGTCATGTGAAAATTTGGAAAATTTCAGGTGTCATTTGACCTTTTGAAGACATTTAAGTGATTTTGTAGCCATTTAATGACCGTAATTCAAATTTTAACTACATCTACATGCAACGGCTAACCATAACGGTTTGAAAAATCATATTTGTCTACTTGTGTGCGAGTTAATAAATTATCAGACGATATAAATATCTGGTGTTCAAAAAAGAAAATGCAAAATCTGGCAAGACAACCGGCCCCACACGATTGGCACTCTATTTCGTGCCTCGAGGTTTGGAAGGTGAGTAGCGGGCTTTATTAATCGGACACAGTTCTGCATTGGGAACCATAAGCTATTATATTCACACACGGATTTTCCTGCGGGAATCGTGTGTAATTCACACTACAGTACTCGTAAATTCCGGCAACCGGCGTGTGTACTGTAACCATCGATCTAGATTCCGGTCGCCAACAAATACTACCTTGCTCACGTCGTCCCGCCTGCATTCTCATCTAGATCCTCCCCTTGCTCTCTCTCTCTCTCTCTCTCTCTCAAATCTCTGCCATGGCGCCGCCGGTCTGCCCACGTGCAGACGAGGAGTCGCCTCCCCCTGAGGACACTCACTCGAAGAGCAGCGACGAGGACACCTACGCGCTGCCGTACGAGGTTGCGTTGGACCCCCCCAACTTTCGGTTGGCTTTGGGGCTAGTACGATCTTTGTATTTGGAAGTCACTGCCACTGGCTGAGAAAGCCAGGCAAGTGGCTTTCAAGAAGGAGATGGCGGAGGAGGATGCCAGGTACCAGGCGGCCTGTGAAGGCCGTGATGCCGCGTGGAAAAAGGAGGAGGCGGAGCTTTGGGGGCGGGCATGTCATCATGCGGAGGAGGTGTACAAAGATGAGTACCTCGTGAGGAAGGTCAGAGGGGCTAGGTGCCTCATCTCCACGTGGAGCTGGGCTGATAAGCTCCAGCGTGCCACCGACGAGGAGCTCCGGTGGGCGCCCAACAAAATGGGAAAATCGTTCGCGTGCGTCTGCCTCCAAGAGGCAGATCGACATGTCAAGCGCTGCGAGGTGGAGGAGGTGGAGTACTACCTCCGCTCTGGGAAGATGTCGCGCACCAGGGAGCTGCTGGCGAGGGGCTGCCGGAATACTGGCCCTAGGAGGGATTATTAGTTTTAGTGATGTTCATTTTCAATTTTATGCATTGTACCTAGTAGTTAAGTATCATCACATATATGTGATGATATTATATATATTCTGCGATGAACTAATGAAGAATTAATATTATATACTAATTTGAATCTATTTGTTATTATATTATAAATTCCATTTTCTATATTATTTTTTATACTAATTTGAATATATTTGTTATCATCCACATATACAGAATGGAGCGTATAAACACACATTGAAACAGAACATATAAGAACGGAAAACAAAGTACACACATTGAAACAGAGCAATAAACAGAGTAATAGTATGATTGTTGTGAATACATAGCTATCCACGTCAAAACGACTCAACAAAATAAAACGCGTCCATGAGACCATGACCAGCAGCCCTTGCCTACGGTATCTCTTGGCTCTGCCTGAACTCGTGCAGGCGTTCGTCCAAGAGGTCGACACGCTCATGGTACATCTGGAGCGTGATCTCGGGCTCCAAGTTGGCTATTTCATCGGAGATCACCACCTCGAGGATGCGACGGCCATGTTCCTCTACTGTGCCTAGGTGGACACCTGGGCCAAGGAAGCGGTTGAGCCTACCTACCAATGCATTGGCATTGAGCGGGCCGCGGACAAGGCGAACAGTGCGACCCATGTGAACGGCGCGGCGGGTGTCCAGTGCAAGTATGGCACCACCGGCCTCTGGTGCAAGTACGACACAGAGGGCATGTACCAACTCCTAGCGAGGAATGGGGGTACTGACAGGACGTGTACCTAGCTGCGACGCCTTGTCGACAACACGCAAGTGCCGATGGATCCGCTCTTGTTGTGCGGTGCACCGTGCCTCTCACTCTGCGGTGCTCCAACGCTCTCGCTGTGTGGCGATCCGCAACCTATTGGCACGGACGCGCCATCGATCATGTTGTGTGGCAAGCTGCAGCCTCTCGGCGCTGACATGCCAATCTTGATCCACGGAGTTGAAGCACCATGCGCCAAGGGTCTGCTCAACCCTAGCGATGACGCGCATCACCACATCGTCCATCGCGTTGCCGGAGAGCACCGCGGCCTCGACGGGTCGTGGCGCCTTCTGGTTTTCCTTGTCGACGAGATTGATGGTAGAGGCGGCGCTTTGGTGCGTTGGCATGCTTGGAAAAGGTGGATGTGCTATAGGCTGCACTTGTTGCCTTCATGCGTTGCACCGCGCCTAGGTTTATGTGCAATATCGCTGGGTGGCAGGAAACAGGTGAGGAAATGGCGGGAAACGGTGGCGTGTTCATAGAATGCCATCAATTAATGGAAACTTAGCATGTATAAGGAACATCGAGCTAGCACAAGAAGTAGATGATGGTGAGATGAACAAGGACCACACTAGGGAACCCATCGGTGATGAATTCATCAACCGCAAATGGTTGTACACTAGCAAGCATTTTCCCACAACACACATGGCTTATTCCATCACAAACAGGTCGGATGGATCAACTGTATACTACGTATACACATTGTCAAAAAGTAATGCGGTAGACCTTCTTTAACATATGTTAAAAAATAAAATAAAATAAAAAACAAGGACCTCGAGGTTAAATTACCTAAGGGAATGGGTCATTTCGGTCAAATGACTGAAATGACCCATCATATCAATTAATTTAACATCAACACAACTTCCCATCCAGTCACCCATCTGATGGCTACTCCAGCCCTAGCACACTTAACTTGAGAGTTCTCTTAGATGAGCTACAGGTGGAACAATTAGTCCTTATTGATATAGGATGCCTCTTCGCATCCTTATGGCATATCCGGATAACCCCCCATCCCCCAATGGCCAATATATGTTGTGTAGACAGAGCATATCACATACGTCTTACTAGAAGCAATCATCTATGTTATTATCGGTCTTCGCACACATTTCTGATTACAGACCTGTTTGCCACATATCACACACATCTTGTTATATTGAACTGTTTCTGTTCTCTTGTCTCAACGCAAACGGTTCATCCGAGTGAACTGCATGTCGTATATCGCACACACCTTGATCTGCCTGACCGTTTCTTTTGTGTTTCCTAATCACAAATAGTTCATCCAAGTGAACCGTATGTTGTATATCGCACACACCTTCATCTGGCTGCCCGTTTCTTTTATTCCTCCTCATCGCAAATAGTTCATTAGACTGATCCATATGCCCTGCATCGCACACGCAACTAAAATCTGAACCGTGTTTGATGCATCCGTCATCGCAAAAGTCTTGCACATTTTTGACAGTTTTCTTACACCACCACTTGCGATTATTGCATCGTACACAGTTTCTCAAAGGATCTCTGATCCTAGTGTCGCGTTAGCAGCATCCTGCAGTAGTGTAAGAGTTCTTTTTCAATAGTAGGATAATTTTGTTGAGCACTGTTTAGAGTTGTACTAGCATAATGGATAACATTTATTTTCTTATCAACTCTTGTCCTAGAATAGCGCCAACAACATAATCACTAGCATTACACATAATCTCAAAAGGCAAGTTCCAATCAGGTGGTTGAACAATAGGTGCAGTAATTAAGGCTTTCTTGAGTATTTTGAAGGCTTCCATACAATCATCATCAAACACAAAAGGAATATCCTTTTGCAAAAGATTTGTAAGAGGCCTAGAAATTTTAGAAATGTCTTTGATAAAGCTCCTATGGAAACCAACCTGGCCAAGGAAACTACGAATACCTTTGATATCTTTAGGACAAGGCATTTTCTCAATTGCATTAACCTTGTCTTTGTCCACCTCAATGCCCTTTTCAGAAATTTTATGTCCCAAAACAATACCATCGTTAACCATGAAGTGGCACTTCTCCCAATTCAAGACAATATTTGTTTGTTCATAATTCTGCAAAACAAGATCAAGATTGCTTAAATAATCATCAAAAGACTTCCCATAAATAGAAAAGTCATCCATGAAAACCTCAACAATCTTTTCACAAAAATCAGAGAATATAGCAGTCATACATCTTTGAAAGGCAGCAGGTGCATTACATAAACCAAAAGGCATACATCTATAAGCATAAGTTCCAAAAGGACAAGTAAAAATGGTCTTTTTCTTGATCAGGTTGTGAAACAGGTATTTGTGAAAAAACAGAATATCCATCGAGGAAGCAAAAATGTGTGCGCTTAGATAATCTTTCTAGCATTTGATCAATAAAAGGCAGAGGGTAATGATCTTTTCTAGTTGCTTTGTTTAACTTTCTATAATCAATTACCATTCTGTAGCCTATGACAATTCTTAGTGGAATAAGTTCATTCTTGTCATTAGGAACAACTGTTATACCTCCCTTCTTAGGGACACAATGAACAGGACTTACCCATCTACTATCAGCTATAGGATAGATTGTACCTACTTTTAGAAGTTTCAATATTTTCGTTCTTACCACTTCTTTCATCTTTAGATTTAACCGACATTGGCGATCAATAACGGGTTTAGCATCAGGTTCCATATTAATCTTGTGCTAACATAGAGTGGGACTAATGCTCTTAAGATCATCAAGAGTATATCCAATAGCAGCTCAGTGCTTCCTTAGAACTTTTAATAATCTTTCTTCTTCATGTTCTGAAAGGTTAGCACTAATAATAATAGGATATATCTTTTTCTCATCAAGATAAGCATATTTCAGAGTGCCTGGAAATTGTTTTAATTCAAACACGGGATCACCCTTAGGTGGAGGAGGACCTCCTAGAGTTTCAATAGGTAGATTGTGTTTAAGCAGAGGTTGTTGTTCGAACAAGATTCTACCTATTTCATTTCTTTCACACATATGCAAATCATTTTCATGGTCTAGCAAATACTGTTCCAAAGGATCAGTAGGAGGTACATCGACAGAAGCAAGATCAATAATTTCGTCCTTACTAGGCAAATCTTTCTTATGAGGTTTTCTACTAAACTTGGAAAATTAAATTCATGAGATTCATTACCAAAGCTAAGACTGATAGTTTGTTTCTCACAATCTATTCTAGCATCGACGGTGTTCAAGAAAGGTCTACCAAAGATAATGGGACAAAAGTCATCTTGTGGGGAACCAAGAACAAAAAAATCGTAGGGTATTTTATTTTCCCACACAAGACTTCAACATATCTAAGAATCCCAATTGGTGATATAGTATCTCTATTGGCAAGTTTAATAGTAACATCTATGTCTTCTATTTCAGCAGGTGCTATTTCATTCTTAATTTCTTCATATAAGGAAAATGGGATAGCACTCACATTAGCACCAATATCACATAAACCATGATAACAGTGATCTCCTATCTTAACTGAGACAACAGGCATGCCAACAACTGGTCTATGTTTATCTTTTTCATCGGGTTTGGCAATTCTAACAGCTTCATCATAGAAGTAAATAACATGCCCATCAATATTATTGACCAAGAGATCTTTAACCATAGCAACACTAGGTTCAACTCTAATTATTTCAGCTGGTTTGGGTGTTCTAATATAACTTTTGTTGACCACAGTTGAAACTTTAGCATGTTCCTTCATCCTAACAGGGAAAGGTGGTTTTTCAATATAAGCAGTGGGAACAGTTGGATCAACATTGTAAATGATAGTTTCTTCTTTAGCTTTACCAGTTCTTTAATTTATTATTTAATAGGTGGGTGATGTTTGAACCACTTCTCCTTAGGGAGATCAACATGAGTAGCAAAAGATTCACCAAAGGAAGCTACTATCTCAAATTCAAGTCCATATTTAGTGCTAAACTTTTGAAAAGCATCGGTATTCATAAAAGACTTAACACAATCAAACTTAGGTTCAATACCTGACTTTTTACCTTAATCGAGTTCTCAATCTTCAGAGTTGCATTTAATTCTTTCTAAAAGATCCCATCGGAATTCAATAGTCTTCTTCATAAAAGAACCAGTACAAGAAGTATCGAGCATGGATTGATCATTATGAGAAAGCCTAGCATAAAAATTCTGAATAATAATTTATCTTGAGAGCTCATGATTGGGGCATAAATATAACATAGACTTAAGCCTCCCCCAAGCTAGAGCGATACTTTCTCTTTCACGAGGCCAAAAGTTATATATATAATTCCGATCACGATGAACTAGATGCACAGGATAATTTTTTTTGATGGAATTCCAATTTTCAACCGATTCCAGTTCCAAGATCCAATATCATCACATAGCCTATACCATGTCAATGATTTTCCCTTCAAAGATAAAGGTAAAACCTTCTTATTAGGTTCATCTCTGGGTAGAACTGCAAGCTTAAACAATCCACAAATTTCGTCCACATATATCAAGTGCATATCAGTATGTTCGGTACCACCTCCTGCATAAGGACTAGCTAGCAGTTGTTCTACCATACCCGAAGGAATTTCATACCCAATATTTTCAGTAGGTGCAGTAGGTTGAGGAGCAACTAATTGTGGTTCCGTTCGAGGTGAAGATACCCCGAACAAACCCCTCAAAGGATTGTTTTCCATAGTAGCAAGTGACAGTAAATTTCAGCATGTAGTAATAATGTTTCCTTACCAATTTCAATTTACCAAAAGCGCTTCACTCCCCGGCAACAGCGCCATAAAATAGGCTTGATGGCCCACAAGTATATGGGGTTAATTGTAGCCTTTTCGTTAAGTAAGAGTGTCGAACTGTAGCGACCAGACCTCAAACATTCTGATCTCAGTGCTTCAGTGTCTGGATCAGTAATGCTGACACGCACAGTACTTGAAGGATTTATAACAAAGTAGCAATCACACACTTATTACATTGAAGATCTCCAAAGGAGAACTTATTACAATAAATATGGCTTAAGGCCATCTAATAACGATAACAGCGGAACACTTGGAAGATAAGCGAGTCCATCAACTCCAACGGCATCACTGAGTATAGGACCATGATCCTAAGGCATCTTACTCGTCGTCTTAAAAGTCTGCAACATGAACGTTGCATCCCGAAAACGGGTCAACACATGGAATATGCTGTAGAGAGTAATGAACAGAGATATGCTATACTACATGCATATATGGCTGGTGGAAAGCTCTATGGTTACAGTTTTGCGTAAAGCCAATTTTTCCCTATTGCAAAGGAGTAAAATTTATTTAACTATCATGGTGGTTGTTAAACATTGAGAGTGTAGACACCCTCTCAATCCCAATTAAGCATCAGCATTAAACCCAACAAATTAATTTAAAGTAACATGATGAGATTCACATGATAATCCAAGTACTAGATACTCAAAACGTCCATAACCGGGGACACGGCTAACCATGGTTAGTTTATACACTTTGCAGAGGTTTGCGCACTTTTCCCACAAGACTCGATCTCCTCCATTGGATTTCTCGCACTACATGGTGTTTGAGAAATGGATGACCGAGACATAGTCTTTCAGAAGCGTTTGCACCTCACGAACGGGTAGACAGTACCAACCTACATCCCCTACATCTGCTAGTATACCACTGTAAGAGTTCACACGACTTAATCAACTATGCTAGAGCCCATAGTAGCTTGTGGCAGCACACAGAAGTTTCTAGCATGAATAATCTCATGATCCCTTTGAGCCTGGGTGGCGGTCCATAAAAAAACAGGCAATCGCTGGAATACCCAGGTGCCTCAATCCACCCAAATGTGTATTAAAGTTGCCACCTTAAATAAACCATTAAATATGAATCTCACATCTGTCATGGATACACTCACCCAATCCACGTCTACTAGCATAGCATGGTAATTTAAGCAAACGTAGAAGTAACTCCCAAGGGTTTGATAATATAATAGGACAATACGTTC
This sequence comes from Triticum dicoccoides, assembly GCF_002162155.2. Lineage (NCBI taxonomy): Eukaryota > Viridiplantae > Streptophyta > Magnoliopsida > Poales > Poaceae > Triticum > Triticum dicoccoides. The sequence goes on from NC_041381.1 coordinate 427,096,413, forward strand.
TACCTCATCTACTTCCCAAAACCCACATATTAATCAGATCCTAATCATGCAATTGTTTGAGGGTTGATCTAATGCAATAAAACTGGGTAGTAAAGAGGTATGATCAAAGTGTTACTTGCCTTGCTGATGATTCGTGAAACCTAGAGATTCGAAGTAGCAAGCCGCGCACTCCCGATACTCTATCACAAACAAACAAGCAAACAAGCATACAATAAGTACTCATCTAATGCACATGTAAAACTCAAATAAAATAACTAACCAGAAAGTTCAACTTAAGAACTCCGGTTTGCAAAAAGAATCAAATCGAACGAAGCAACGAAACTCAAACGGCGAAAGAAAAGAGCTTCATTTACTAATCTGGACCTAAGTCAAAATTTACAGTAGCAAAAACTTGTTTGAGTTGGTTAAACGGAAAGAGGGTTTCGAGACGAAACTCTAGGCGTTTAAATCGCCTGATTCTGATAAACGAGCGAAAAGATAAACTAAAACGAAAATCGGATCAGAAATCGCGATCTGGAATAATCGCGGAAAATCCGAGGAAAAGAAAAACTGGCAAATAGTTTAACGAATGGACGTTTGCTAACTGAAACTAAACGATGAACTCGTCCGTTAAAATGAACGAATGAGCGAACGCTCGCTAAATAAAATAAATCGGAAAAAATAAACCAATATAAAAAAGCTAGGGTTTTCTAAAAAAACGGATCGGGTTTTAAAGAAAAACATACCACGGTGGCGGGAGGCGGTGTATACCTTCGGCGAGGCGCTCTGGCAAGTCGGGGTGGCTCCGGCGGGGCGACATGGGGCGGCGGGGCTGCGGGCGTCGGCGGCGGCGGGTTCGGCGGCGATGGGCGAGACGGGGTTTGGCGGTGCGGTGGGGGAGTATTTAAAGTAGGGGGTGTAGGTGGTGGCTTGGGGGAGGGGCAAGGCGGCGGGGGAGTCCCGGTCGGACTCGGGGTCCAAGCGGCGGCGGCGGTCGCGCGGTCTCCTGAAGGAGATGGCGGCGCGGGGAGCTGGGCCGGCTCGGCTGGGCTTCGGCCCAGTCGGGTGCTGACAACTTTTTTTTAACAATTCCACCGAACAAAAAAAATCCTAGAAAATAAAATATAAAATTATAAAAATGCCAAAAAACAATTTCACTGCCTAAATGAAATATTTAGGACGAGATGAACATTTTCTTGGCCCTAAAATGCAGTTTTGAAAAACGTGCAATTTTTCCTAGATTCAAATAAAATAGCCAAAAACTCCAAAATAAAACTTATTTGATTTTTTTATTAAATCCTCAACATTTCTTTATTTTGGGAAAGTCATTTTATTCCCTCTCTCATATTTTAATAGTAGAAATAATTGAAGATAAAATAAAATAAATCAAATGATCCTATTTTCAAAATTTGAGAAAACTCAAATATGAAAATAACAAAATTCCCAACTCTGTCCGAGGGTCCTTGAGTTGCGTAAAATTTCTAGGATCAAGCCAAAAGCAATAAAATATGATATGCAACGATGATCTAGTGTATAACATTCCAAATTGAAAATTTGGGATGTTACAAACCTACCCCCCTTAAGATGAATCTCGTCCTCGAGATTCGGGTTGGCTAGAAAATAGGTGAGGGTGGTCCTTTAGCAGATCTTCCTCTCGCTCCCAGGTGGCTTCATCCTCGGTGTGGTGGCTCCACTGAACTTTGCAAAACTTGATAACCTTGTTGCGGGTGACTCGGCTGGCATACTCGAGAATCTTGACTGGTTTCTCGTCGTAAGTTAAATCACTATCCAGCGGAATCGCCTCCAGAGGCATTGTATCTCTCAGCGGTATATCAGCCATCTCTGCGTGGCACTTCTTCAACTGGGAAACATGGAACATATCATGAACTCCTGACAATCCTTCGGGAAATTCCAACTTGTAAGCAACTTCTCCCATACGCTCCAAAACTTTGTATGGTCCCACAAAACGTGGCGCTAACTTTCCCTTAACTCCAAAGCGCTTAACTCCTCGAAGTGGAGATACATGAAGATAAACTCTGTATCCAACTTCGTAAGCTGTCTCCTTGCATTTTGAATCTGCATAGCTCTTCTGCCTGGACTAGGCTACCTTGAGCCTATCGCGAATCAACTTCACATTCTGTTCAGACTCCTTAATCAAATCTGGTCCGAACAACTGGCGGTCTCCAACCTAATCCCACAACAACGGGGTCCTGCACCTCCTTCCATGCAAGGCCTCGAAAGGGGCCATCTTCAAACTAGATTGATAACTGTTGTTGTAAGAGAACTCTGCATATGGCAAATTGTCGTCCCAACTAGATCCATAATCTAGCGCACAAGATCTCAACATATCCTCCAAAATCTGATTGACTCTCTCGGTCTGTCCATCTGTCTGCGGATGAAAGGCTGTACTAAACTCTAGCCTGGTACCCAAAGTTTCGTGCAACTGATTCCAGAACTTTGAGGTAAACTGGGTTCCTCTATCTGATACAATGCTCCTCGGAACTCCATGTAAACATACGATCTTGGTCATTTATATCTTTGCCAACTTAGCACTGGTGTAAGTGGTCTTTACTGGGATGAAATGAGCTACCTTCGTCAAACGATCGACTACAACCCAAATCGAGTCATAGCCTGAACGAGTCCTGGGCAAACCTATGATAAAATCCATGCCTAGTTTATCCCACTTCCATTCGGGTATCGGCAATGGCTGTAGCAATCCTGCTGGCTTCTGATGCTCTGCCTTCACTCTCTGACATACATCACAAACTGCTACGTACTCCACAATATCCTTCTTCATTCGGTCCACCAGAAAGTGTCCTTCAAATCCAGGTACATCTTGGTATTTCCTGGGTGAATCGAATATGGCGAATCATGGGCCTCCTACAGAATCAACTTCCTGATCTACGGGTCATTAGGCACATAAACGCGGTCCTCAAACCATAAGGTATCGTGATCATCCTCACGAAATCCTTTAGCTTTTCCTTTGCTCATGCGCTCCTTTATAGAGGCAATCTCTTTGTCTGTATACTGAGCTTCTCTGATCTTATCCATCAAAGTCGACTGAATCTCCAATGCTACAACATAGCCTCTCGGAACTATCTCCAAACATAGCTCACGAAGATCCTCAACTAACTCCCTTGGCAACTCTTCGGTCATGAGAGTGTTGACATGGCTCTTGCAGCTCAATGCATCGACTACTACGTTAGCCTTTCCGGGGTGATAATGCAATCTCATATCATAATCTTTGATGAGTTCCAACCATCTCTTTTGCCCGAGATTTAACTCCTTTTGTGTGAAAATGTACTTCAAACTCTTGTGATCCGTGTACACCTCACAATGATTTCCGATAAGAAAAATGTCTCCAGGTCTTCAATGCATGCACTACGGCTGCTAACTCCAAATCATGGGTAGCATATTTCAACTCATGGGGCTTAAGATGTCGTGAGGCATACGAAACAACTCTTCCCTCCTGCATAAGCACTGCTCCAAGTCCTCGACGAGAAGCGTCGCAATATACTTCATAATCCTTGCGCTGATCAGGCAGAATCAACACGGGTGATGTAACCAAACGTTTCTTCAACTCCTGGAAACTAGCCTCACATTCCTCAGTCCATTTGAACTTGGTATCCTTCCTCAACAAATCCGTCATGGGCTTCGCAACCTTCAAGAAATTCTCAATGAACCTCCGGTAATATCCTGCAAGTCCAAGAAAACTCCGGATCTCTCCAACTGTTGTTGGTGCTACCCAATTTGTCAAAGTGACAACTTTGGTGGGGTCTACTTCTATTCCTTCTCCGGATATAACGTGTCCGAGGAATCCAACTTCCTTCAACCAAAACTCACATTTGCTGAATTTGGCATATAACTGATGTTCTCTGAGCTTCTCAAGTACCAAACGCAAATGCTCCTTATGCTCTTCTTCATTCTTCGAGTAGACCAAAATGTCATCAATGAACACCACGACGAACTTATCCAAAAACTCCATAAACACCTTATTCATCATGTTCATGAAATATGCAGGCGCGTTAGTCAGACCAAATGACATAAAAGTATATTCATACAGCCCGTACCTGGCGGTAAAAGCCGTCTTACATATATCCTGCTCTCGAACTTTCAGCTGGTGGTATCCTGATCGCAGATTGATCTTGAAAATACCTTAGCTCCTTGCAACTGGTCCAATAAATCATTGATCATCGGCAGTGGGTACTTGTTCTTGATAGTCACTTTGTTCAATCCTCGATAGTCAACAACCATCCTCAATGATCCATCCTTCTTCTCCACTAGAAGTACTGGCGATCCCCAAGGTGAAGAACTTGGGCGAATATAGCCTTTATCCAATAACTCCTTAATCTGCATCTTAATTTCCTCCAAATTTTGTGCAGGCATCTTGTATGGTTTCTTAGATATTGGACCTGTGCCTGGCAAAAGCTCAATCAAAAATTTGATGTCTCTATCCGGTGGCATGCCTGGCAATCCTCTGGAAATACGTCACGGAAATCCTTTACAACTGGTACTTCCTCCTGTACAACTCCTGATAAGGAATTTACTTGAGTCCTCTTCGGCACATGCCGGGATACATACTTGATCCTTCTCCCTTCTGGGGTGGTAAGCAAAATCGACTTACTGGCGCATTCCATGTTCCCTCCATACTTTGATAACCAATCCATGCCTAATATCACATCCAATCCTTGCGATTCCAATACTATTAGGTCCGAGGGAAACACGTAGTTACCAAGCCTTAATGGCAACCGATCACACCATAAACTAGCCATATACTCTGCTCCAGGCGAGGTTACTAACATGGGTGACCTAAGGGCTTGGGTTGCTAGTTTGTACTTATCCACAAATCCCCTTGATATGTATGAATGCGATGCACCAGTATCAAAAAGAACGATTGCAGTAAATGACTTAACCAAAAACTTACCTATTATTGCATCTGGCTAGGCTTCAACCTCCTCCACGTTAACGTGGTTCACCTGTCCCCTGTTGAAAGGGTTCGGCTTCTTCCCAGAGCTTCCATTGCCATTTCCATTCTGGGCTTCAGGACATTCATTGGCATAATGTTCAGTCTTCTGACACTTAAAACAAGTGACTTGGCTCAGGTCTCTCTTAGCTGGGGTTGATGGGTTGGTACGGTTCTGGCCGTTGCTTCCTCCATTCCCATTCCCATTCTTTGGGCCATTTTGATTGTCCGATCTCCCTCCTCCATGAGTATGCTGAAACTGTCCTCCCGACTTCGGGGTAAAATGAGGCTTCTGCTGAGCTCCAGAATTGTACTTTCCTTGTACATACTTCCTCTTGCGGTTGTCAATCTGCTGCTGCTTCCCTTCAATCATGAGAGCTCCATCTACCAACTCCTGGTAATTGTTGAAGGTTGCTACACACAACTGCATGCTCAGCTCATCATTCAGTTCTTCCAGAAACTTCTCCTGCTTAGCTGCATCCGTAGTAACGTCATCTGGGGCATAACGTGCAAGATTACTAAAATCATCCACATACTGGCCAACAGTACGTCCTCCTTGGCGCAAATTTTGAAACTCGTGCTTCTTCATGTCCATAGCTCCTGCTGAAACATGGCCAGTACGGAAAGCCTCCTGAAACTGATCCCATGTGACAATGTTGATAGGATATGTGGCTGTGAAATTCTCCCACCATGATGCTGCGGGTCCATCAAGCTGATGTGCGGCAAAACGCACCTTTTCCGCATTTGTGCATCCTGCAGTGGTCAACTCCCTTCCTGTCTTGCGGAGCCAATCATCTGCAACTATTGGCTGGTGCTACTGGAGAACACCGGCAGATTCAGTCTCAAGAAACGGGCTAAGTGATCAACAGGTGGTGGTGGTGGGTTGTTGTTGTTGTTGTTGTTGTTGTTCCCCTGATTCTAATTCTGGACTAGTAACTGCATCAATGCATTCTACTGCTGGATCAACTGAGTGAGCTCCGATGGGAAAGCAAATCCATTGTCACGTCTCAGAGGCATCTGAGGGTTTACAAAAGATGAGAATATAGAATAGAATGAGGTCTAGAGAGAAAACACTACCCATATGCACATGAGACAAATGCAAACAAATCACTTCATTCAATTCAAACAAGGGCATACAACGGTCTAACTGTCGTTACAAAAGTGCTCGGACTATAGTAGATAAATGGGGGAAATACTACTACTGTTATGGTGGTCGACTAGAAAAACTGCTCCGTTGAAGACTCCATGATATCTGCTCCCGCTTCATCAACATAGTCATCATCTCTATCATCTAGGTCCGAGTCGGTGTCGTCGATGATGATGTAGTTCTCTGGACAAGTGCAATCATCGTCTTCTCCTCCAATCACGGGAAATCCCGTAAACACCTTCAGCTTCTTCTTCAGATCTTCATTCTTCTCCACGAGTGTTGCTATTTCCTCCTCATATCCATCGCATGTAGACTTGAGTTCTTCCTCCAATTCCATGATCTTGGTCATAGCCTTCTTTAGATCTATCATGCCTGCACACATCTGGTTCTCCTGGCGACGAATGTTCTGGTTTAACTCCTGGATGAAAGCTGCAATTGATCTATCCTTCCGGGTGCTGATCATCTCACATTGCTCATCTCGGCGCCCACAAATCTGGTAGATAGTATCCTTGAGATCCTTGTGGTAAACTTCTCCAATGCGTCCCATTGTGATGTGGGCTGCCATGCTTTTTCCTAGACTCCAAGTTGGTGCATCAAAGGAAAACTCTATGGGCTTGGTGACTGGCATGAACGTCCTTCGTGGAACTTGAACTTGAATTATCCAACGCTCCTCTTCCGGTAGAGTGGCGATGTAGGTCCCGGTGAAGCTTGGTACTTCGATGTTCAGGTACTTAGTGACTTCCTTCAAGTGGCGTCCAAAGGGTGTATCTTCATCTGGTTGCGTGAACTTGTCCCTTGCATCCGCCATCCTAAAAGAGTAGAAAAGATGAGGAGTCAGAAATGAGAAGAGTGAGTAGTGATCTAGGGCTTTAGCTTAGTGGTCGTGTCCTACAGTCAACCCTGGCTCTGATACCATCTTGTAGCAACCAGACCTCAAACAGTCTGATCTCTGTGCTTTAGTGTCATCCCTGGATCAGTAATGCTGACATGCACATTACTTGATGGATTTATAACAGAGTAGCAATCACACACTTATTACATCGAAGATCTCCAAAGGAGAACTTATTACAATAAATATGGCTTAAGGACATCTAATAACGATAATAGCGGAAGGCTTGGAAGATAAGTGAGTCCATCAACTCCAACGACATCACTGAGTATAGGACCACGATCCTAAGGCATCTTACTCGTCGTCTGAAAAGTCTGCAACATGAACGTTGTAGCCCGAAAACGGGTCAGCACATGGAATATGCTGGCAATGTAACACATAGAGAGTAATGAACAGAGATATGCTATACTACATGCATATATGGCTAGTGGAAAGCTCTATGGTTACAGTTTTGCGTAAAGCCAATTTTTCCCTACTACAAAGGAATAAAATTTATTTATCTATCATGGTGGTTGTTAAACATTGAGAGTGTAGACACCCTCTCAATCCCAATTAAGCATCAACATTAAACCCAACAAATTAATTTAAAAGTAACATGATGAGATTCACATGATAATCCAAGTACTAGATACTCAAAACGTCCATAACCGGGGACACGGCTAACCATGATTAGTTTATACACTCTGAAGAGGTTTGCGCACTTTTCCCACAAGACTCGATCTCCTCCATTGGATTTCTCGCACTACATGGTGTTTGAGAAACGGATGACCGAGACATAGTCTTTCAGAAGCATTTGCACCTTACGAACGGGTAGACAGTGCCAACCTACATCCCCTACATCTGCTAGTCTACCACTGTAAGAGTTCACACGACTTAATCAACTATGCTAGAGCCCATAGTAGCTTGTGGCTACACACGGAAGTTTCTAGCATGAATAATCTCATGATCCCTTTGAGCCTGGGTGGCGGTCCATAAAAAAATAGGCAATCGCTGGAATACCCAGGTGCCTCAAACCACCCAGATGTGTATTAAAGTTGCCACCTTAAATAAAGCATTAAATAACAATCTCACATCTGTCATGGATACACTCAGCCAATCCACGTCTACTAGCATAGCATGACAATATAAGCAAACATAGAAGTAACTCCCAAGGGATTGATAATATAACAGGATAATAGGTTCTACCTCATCTACTTCCCAAAACCCACATATTAATCAGATCCTAATCATGCAATTGTTTGAGGGTTGATCTAATGGAATAAAACTGGGTAGTAAAGAGGTATGATCAAAGTGTTACTTGCCTTGCTGATGATCCATGAAACCTAGAGATTCAAAGTAGCAAGTGGCGCACTCCGGATACTCTGTCACAAACAAAGAAGCAAACAAGCATACAATAAGTACTCATCTAATGCACATGTAAAACTCAAATAAAAGAACTAACTAGAAAGTTCAACTTAAGAACTCCGGTTTGCAGAAAGAATCAAATCGAACGAAGCAACGAAACTCAAACGGCGAAAGAAAAAAGCTTCATTTACTAATCTGGACCTAAGTCAAATTTTACAGTAGAAAAAACTTGTTTGAGTTGGTTAAACGGAAAGAGGGTTTCGAGACAAAACTCTAGGCGCTTGAATCGCCTGATCCCGATAAACGAGCGAAAAGATAAACTAAAATGAAAATCGGATCAGAAATCACGATCTAGAATAATCGCGGAAAATCCGAGGAAAAGAAAATCTGACGAACAGTTTAACGAACGGACGTTCGCTAAATGAAACTAAACGATGAACTCGTCTGTTCAAACGAACGAACGAGTGAACGCTCGCTAAATAAAATAAATTGGAAAAAAATAAACCGATCTAAAAAAAAGCTAGGGTTTTCTAAAAAACCGGATCGGTTTTTTTAAAAAACGGGACCACGGCGGCGGGCGGCGGTGTATACCTCCGACGAGGCGCTCCGGAGAGGTGGGGCGGCTCCGGTGGGGCGACATGGGCGGCGTGGGGCGGCGGGGCTGCGGGCGTCGGCGGCGGTGGGCGATACGGGGTTTGGCGGTGGGGTGGGGTAGTATTGGGGGAGGTGGTGGCCTGGGGGCAAGGCGGCGGGGGAGTCCTGGTCGGACTTGGGGTCCGAGCGGTGGCAGCAGTCACGTGGTCTCCTGAAGGAGACGGCGGCGCGAGGAGCTGGGCCGGCTCGGCTGGGCTTCGGCCCAGTCGGGCGGTGATAACTTTTTTTTAAACAATTCCGCCGAACAAAAAAATCCTAGAAAATAAAATATAAAATTTTAAAAATGCCAAAACAATTTTTCACCGCCTAAATAAAATATTTAGGACAAGATGAACATTTTCTTGGCCCTAAAATGCAGTTTTGAAAAACGTGCAATTTTTCCTAGATTCAAATAAAATGCCAAAAACTCCGAAACAAAACTTATTTGATTTTTTAATTAAATCCTCAATATTTCTTTATTTTGGAAAATTCATTTTATTCCCTGTCTCATATTTTAATAATAGAAATAATTGAAGATAAAATAAAATAAATCAAATGATCCTATTTTCAAAAATTGAGAAAACTCAAATATGAAAATAACGAAATTCCCAACTCTCTCCGAGGGTCCTTGAGTTGCGTAAAATTTTAGGATCAAGCCAAAAGCGATAAAATATGATATGCAATGATGATCTAGTGTATAACATTCCAAATTGAAAATTTGGGATGTTACACGAACCCAACAAGGAGCAGAAGGAAATGACAAGTGGTGTTCAGCAAGGTAATGTCTGCAAGTGCTAAAATTGTAAGTAGCAGAGTAGTTTGATAGCAAGATAATTTGTAACGAGAAAGTAATGGTAGTAGTAATAAAATTGCATCAAGGTAGCCCAATCCTTTTGAGGCAAAGGACGGGCCAAAACGGTCTCTTATGATAAGCAAAGCGTTCTTGAGGGTACATAGGAATTTCATCTAGTCACTTTCATCATGTTGGCTTAATTCGTGTTCGCTACTTTGATAATTTGGTACATGGGTGGACCGGTGCTTAGGTGTTGTTCTTACTTGAACAAACCTATTACTTATGATTAACCCCCTCGCAAGCATCCTCAACTACGAGAAAAGTATTAAGAATAAATTCTAACCATAACATTAAACTTTTGGATCCAATCGGCCCCTTACGGAATAGCGCATAAACTAGGGTTTAAGCTTCTGTCACTCTGGCAACCCATCATCTAATAACTACTCCACAATGCATTCCCTTAGGCCCAAATATGGTGAAGTGTCATGTAGTCGACGTTCACATGACACCACTAAGGGAATCACAACATACATATGATCAAAATTTCAAACTCATATCAAGTTCACATTATTACTTGCAACATGATTTCTCCCGTGACCTCAAGAACCAAACTAATTACTCACAAATGATAATCATGCTCAAGATCAGAGGGATATTAAATAGAATAATGGATCTGAACATATAATCTTCCACCAAATAAGACATATAGTAATCAACTACAAGATGTAATCAACACTACTAGTCACCCACAAGCACCAATCTATAGTTTCGATACAAAGATTGAACACAAGAGATGAACCAGGGTTTGAGATGAGATGGTGTTGTTGAAGATGTTGACGAAGATAGCCCTCCCGAAGATGGGAGAGTTGTTGGTGATGATGATGGCGATGATTTCCCCCTCTGGTAGGGAAGTTCCCCCGGCGGAATCGCTCCACCGGAGGGCAAAAGTGCTCGTGCCCAGGTTCCGCCTCGAGGCGGCGGCGCTTCGTCCTGAAAGTCCTCTCCTGATTTTTTCTAAGTCAAAATGATTGATGTGCCAGAAGATGGGCACCGAAGATGGGCCGTGGAGAGCACAATCCACCAGGGTGCGCCTGGGGGCCCAGGCGCGCCCTGGTGTCTTGTGTTCACCAGGGTGGCCCCTCCGGTACTTATTTTCTCCAATATTCCTCAAATATTCCAGAAAAATTCTCCGTAAAGTTTCAGCTTGTTTGGAGTTGTGCAGAATAGGTTGATGAAGATAGCCCACCCCAAGATGGGAGAGTTGTTGGTGATGAGATGGTGTTATCGAATATGTTGATGAAGATAGCCCACCCCAAGATGGGAGAGTTGTTGGTGATGATGATGACGATGATTTCCCCCTTCGGGAGTGAAGTTCCCTCGGTGGAATCACTCCACCGGAGGGCAAAAGTGCTCATGCCCAGGTTCCGCCTCGAGACAGCGGTGCTTCATCCCAAAAGTCATCTCCTGATTTTTTCTAGGTTAAAATGACTTATGTACCAGAAGATGGGCACCAGAGGTGGGCCAAGGAGAGACAACTCACCAGGGTGCTCCTGGGAGCCCAGACGCGCCCTGGTGTCTTGTACTCACCAGGGTGGCCCACTTCGGTAATTATTTCCTCCAATATTCCTCAAATATTCCATAAGAAAATCTCCGTAAAGTTTTAGCTTGTTTGGAGTTGTGCAGAATAGGTGGCCTGACGTAGCTTTTCGAGGTCGAGATTTCCAGCTGCCGGAATTCTCCCTCTTTGTGTGTACCTTGCATATTATGAGAGAAAAGGCATTAGAGTTACTCCAAAAAGCATTATTATACAATAAAACAACATAAATAACAGTAGGTAAACATGATGCAAAATGGACGTATCACCGCCCCACCTCAGTAGTACCGCTCGGACGGGCAGCAGTACCGCTTGATGCCAGGTAGCGGTAGTACCGCCCTTCTTCAGTGGTAGTGCCGCCTGATACGTCTACAACGTATCTACAATTTTTGATTGTTCCATGCTGTTATATTATCATTCTTGGATGTTCTGAAATCATTTTATAGCAACTTTATATCATTTTTTGGGACTAACCTATTAACATAGTCCCAGTGCCAGTTGCTGTTTTTTGCTTGTTTTTTTACTTTGCACGAAATCAATACCAAATGGAGTCCAAATGCAGTGAAACTTTTTGGTGATATTTTCTGGACCAGAAGACACACGATGGTCCAAGAAAGTACCTGAGGGGGGCTTCGAGGGGAGCACAACCCACCAGGGCGCGCCTGGGGGCCTAGGCACGCCCAGGTGGGTTGTGCCCACCTCAGCCGCCTCCTGTACCGCCTCTTTGCTCTATAAATACCCCAATATTCTAGACACCATAGGGAAGTCAACGAAAATCAATTCCAGCCGCCGCAAGTTCCAGAAACCACAGATCCAATCTAGACACCATCACGGAGGGGTTCATCATCCTCATTGGTGCCTCTCCGATGATGCGTGAGTAGTTCATCGTAGACCTACGGGCCTGTAGTTAATAGCTAGATGGATTCTATCTTTTGATTCTCAATACAATGGTCTCTTGGAGATATATTTGATGTAACTCTTTTTGCGGTGTGTTTGTTGTGATCCGGTGTTTGAGTTTATGATCAGATCTATATGTTTTTATCCATGAAAGTTATTTGAGTCCTTTGATCTCTTATATGCATGATTACTTATAGCCTCGTATTTCTATTCGAATCTTTGGTTTAGTTAGCTCGACTAGATCGATTTTTCTTGCCATGGGAAGAGGTGCTTTGTGATGGGTTTGATCTTACGGTGCTTGATCCCAGTGATAGAAGGGGAACCGACACATATGTATCGTTTCCATTAAGGATAACAAGATGGGGTCTAATTCCTACATGAATAGATCTTGTCTACATCATGTCATTGTTCTTATTGCATTACTCCATTTTTCCATGAACTTAATACACTAGATGCATGCCGGATAGCGGTTGATGTGTGGAGTAATAGTAGTAGATGCAGGCAGGAGTCGGTCTACTAATCTTGAATGTGATGCCTATATAATGATCATTGCCTGGATATCGTCATAATTATTTGAAGTTCTATCAATTGCCCTACAATAATTTGTTTACCCATCGTATGCTATTTTTCTTGAGAGAAGTCATTATTGAAATCTACGGCCCCCGTGTCTATTTTCTCATCATATATTTTCAGATCTATATTGTTATTTGTCTTTTTATTTATTTGCCACTTTTATTTTCAGATCTATATTATCAAAAACCCAAAAATACCTCGCTGAATTTTATTTGCTTTTATTTGCATCTATCAATTTATTACAAATTTCTCCCGTCCACGAGCCAATTTCTGGCGCCGCTACCCGAAAGGGATTGACAATCCCTTGTACACGTCGGGTTGCAAGTTTGATCTTTGTGTGCAGGTACCATTTACGTAGTGTTGCATGGTTCTCCTACTGGTTCGATAACCTTGATCTCATCACTGAGGGAAATACCTACCGTTGCTATGCTGAATCATCCCTTCCTCTTTGGGGAAACACCGATGTAGTTCAAGCAAACATCATCGCCCAGCGACAACAAGGCAAGACACAAGAAAAATGAAGGCTTAGCTACGAAATAAAAAGACACAGACGAACCGAGGGAGCAACTCCAAGAGCAAAAGACAACCAAAAACAAGAGAAGCACCCTTGGAGAGACTTAAAGCAAAGCACATCAAAAGCACAAACCAAACCAACTCGAGGAAAAAGAAAACAAAACACCTCTCAAGGCGGTGGCCGAGGCCACCTATGTTTGAGTCAATTGGTATGGCACCGTGAAAATTTTAACCTGGGGCCCATGACCAAAACTCACCTTTGAAGCACAAGTACCATAAAAAATGGCTAATATGGAATACATGATCGATTTATGCATAATGGGGGGAGGGAGAGTTCATTGAGAGAACGACACTCCCCCTATGTCCATGCCTACACCTAGAACAAGATATAATGATGAGTGCGGTGGGGTGTGCCTAGATTCAAGCCACATTGCTCAAATCAATGATATTTAGCTCATGCCTTAACTCACGAAATCTTGCTTCATCTAGAGGCTTGGTGAAAATATCTGCTAGTTGCTCTTGAGTGTTCATGTAGATGATATCAATATCTCCACGCTTTATGCGATCCCGAATAAAATGATGATGAATCTCAATATGCTTTGTCTTGCTATGTTGCACTAGATTGTGAGAAATTTTGATAGCACTTTCATTGCCACGTAGAAGAGGCACTTTGTCACATGTGACACCGTGATCCTTTAGAGTTTTCCTCATCCATAGAAATTGTGCACAACAACTTGCGGCGGTTGTATATTCGGCTTCGCTGGATAAGAGAGACACACAATTTTGCTTCTTAGAAGACCAACTTACCAAAGAGCAACCAAGGAATTGGCACCCTCCAGAAGTTAACTTCCTCTCCACACAATATTCCGCCCAATCCTAGTCCGAGTAACCCATGAGATCGAAGCTTGCTCCTTTGGGGTACCATATACCAAAGTTTGGGGTATGAGCCAAATATCAAAAGATTCACTTGACCGCAACATAGTGACTTTCCTTAGGTGCAGCTTGAAACCGTGCACAAAATTCCCACACTCAACATGATATCCGGTCTAGATGCACAAAGGTAAAGCAAGGATCCAATCATGGAACGATATACCTTTTGATCCACCACTTTACCTTTGGGATCACTGTCAACCTTGCATTTGGTGGGCATTGAAAACTTGATCGGCTTGACATAATCTAGCTTGAATCTCTTGAGCATGTCTTGGGTATACTTGGCTTGGTTGATGAACGTTCCTTCTCTTCTTTGATTGACTTCGAACCCAAGAAAGAACTTCAACTCTCCCATCATAGACATCTCAAACTTCTCGGGCATTAGTGTGGCAAACTCATGATTGAAAGATCTGTTAGGAGAACCAAAAATATTATCATCAACATATATTTGGCATATGAACAAATCCCCTTTGACCCTCTTAGTAAAAATAGTGGGATCTATTTTCCCAATTTCAAACCCACGATCTTGCAACAACTCGGTAAGGTGCTCATACCACACACGTGGGGCTTGTTTAAGGCCATAAAGCGCCTTTTTGAGTTTGTATACATGAGTGGGGAACTTGGGATCCTCGAATCCCGGAGGTTGTTTGAAATACGCCAACTCATTCAAAGGACCATTAAGAAATGCACTTTTCACATCCATTTGTTGCAATTTAAAATCATGATGAGATGCATATGCAAGCAACATGCGAATTGATTCAAGATGTGCAACGGGGGAAAAGGTTTCACCAAAGTCGATACCCTCGACTTGGGAGTAGCCTTGTGCCACCAATCTTGCCTTGTTTCAAACAACCACACCATTCGCATCTTGCTTGTTCTTGAAGATCCATTTGGTCCCAATGACATTGTGTTCCTCCGTTGGCCCTGGAACTAATTCCCAAACTTGATTGCGCCTGAAGTTTGTTGAGTTCATCGTGCATAGCTTCAAGCCAATCCTCCTCTTCTTCTTCTTCTTCTTCTTCTTCTTCTTCTTCTTCTTCTTCTTCTTCTTCTTCTTCTTCTTCTTTGACTTGGGTTCAAACCCAAGTCCATCCTTCCCTACAACTTCCTTTTGGCTCGTCAAAAGGTCATTGAGGTTCTTTTCACCTTGTATGCATGTCACAAGGCCCTTCTCAAGTTGCTCTTTCAACTTGGCATTTTCCTCCACGGGATGCACATGCTCACAACAAGGGTTAGTAGCATGGACATCATCAATTAGAACGAAAGGAGGGCAAGTGGAAATCTCCTTGGTTAGCTTCACTTGGAGTTGATCATGAGACTCTTTGAGAGAAGCATGAACACCCGTCAAGACCTTGTGAGCCTTGTCAAGTGTATCAAATTCTTCCTTGAGTCTATCATGGCCAACCCCAAGTGCAACTTTCTCGGATTTAAGCACACGAGTAAGAACTGTAGCATGATCAAGATCTTTTCGCAGTTTAGGATGATCAATCTTGTGTTACTCCTCAAGAGTCAAACGAAGATCTCGTTGTTCCTCTAGAGCAATGGAAAGATCCGCAATCTCATCGGCATAGTCACGACTATGCCCCTCCAACTTGGAGATAGTATCCTCATGCGACTCAACGATATCATTGGCCTCACCAAGTTGTTCCAAGAGAGCAACAAAGTGCTTCTTGGACTCACCCTTGAGCTTGCTCACAAACTTGGTGAACTCATTCTCATCAACTTTCTCCACCTCACTATCATCAACACAATCTAACAATGAAGGAGTAGTAATGATGGTGGTTCTAATGTTAGGAGTTACCTTGTTGATACCTTTGCCCATGAGGCACTTGGCAATGGTGTTTTCATTGGGGGCACCAAAGAGAGATACCTTGGAGGGGGAGAATGTAGCAATGGCAATGGTTTCCGTTGCCATTCCTTCTCCACTTGTATCTTCCTCATCATCATCGGAGGGGTACTATTCATGTGCCACCAAGCCCTTTGGAGGAGACTTCTTGGTGAAGTTATTCTTGCTAGGGAAATACTTGGCTTTGTCTTTGCAAATGAGTTTGCCACCATTGTCTTCCCTTTTCTCGTAAGGGCAATCCACCACAAAGTGACTCACATTGCCGCAATTGTAGCAAGTCCTTACTCATTGCTTGTTCTTTGACCCACTTGTGTTGTTCTTGGTGAAGTTGGGCCTTGAGTTCCTCTTGTTGCTCCAAAATTGCATTGACGCAAGAGCCATGAGCTCATGGTAAGCATATTTGGTGTCCTCGGGGCCACACTCCTCTTCTTCTTCCGGAATGGCCTTGGCCTTCAAAGCAAGGGTGGGAGTGCTTTTCTTTGACCGGACACGAGCAAGAGCATTTTTGGCGGTCTTGTTCATGATGTTCATGGCAATAAACTCATCCACCACTTCACTTGAGGTTAACGTGTGAAAATCATGCCTTTGACAAATCACGGAAGACATGGCCTTGTTGAATGGCATGATGGCCTTGAGAAACTTGCCCTTGATCCAAGTGTCATCCATATCCTTGCTCCCATGGTCTTGGAGAGCAACCGCAAGAGTAGTCACCCTCTGGTAGAGATCACGCGGATCATCATCTTCTATCATCACAAATTCATCGGCCTCATCAAGGACCACTTCAAAGTTCGACCGTTGGATGCTTGAGCTCCCCTTGTACATAGAAACAATGTGCTCCCAAAAATCCCTTGCATGAGTGAAAGGACGTAAGTGAGATAAATCTTTGGGTGGGACCACATCTTGAAGGATGAACAAAGCGGAGTGATTGTATTGATTGTCCACTTCTTCCCTTGGGGTGAAGTTGTTTGGATCATGCGGGTAGAAGCCTTGCTCAATGATTCTCCAAAGGTTAGTTGAGCAGTGATTCAAATGAGACTTAACGCGAAAGACCCAATTAGCAAAATCACCCTTAATAAGCTTGGGTGGAGGACCATAATTATTAATGCGAGGTGTAGAGACCGGTCCTCCATAAACCGGGGGAGGGGGAACCGAGGCAAAGGTTCCCATACCATTATTGTCATGAGTACCTTTAGCCGCTTCCTTGATGGAATTGGCCTCCGACTCCGATGTCGTGGGATTAACCACAAGCAAGGGATCAGGAGTGGATTTCATCCCCTCAAGAAATTCTTTAAGCATAGACTTGACTTTGGTCGTCATGGATGTATTAAGTGAAGCCATAGCTTCATTTAAGTCATCACGTGTGTTCGAAGTCAACTCCACGGCCTTGGGCACTTCCTCCTCGGTGTCACCCATACTCTTCGGGTGGTGAAACCCTTAATAAAGAGACAAGGATCTGATACCAATTGAAAGGATCGATATGGTTGACTA
>NC_041381.1:427114287-427184966 GCF_002162155.2 Triticum dicoccoides
CAACAACAACAACAACAACAACAACGACAACAACAACAACAACAACAACAACAACAACAACAACAACAACAACAACAACAAGTGCAAGCAAAGAATACAACACAACAATAGCTTGTACAAAGTAAAGGAAGAGATAACCACAAGTGGAGCCGGTGGAGACGAGGATGTGTTACCGAAGTTCCTTCACTTTGGGGGAAGTACGTCTTCGTTGGAGCGGTGTGTAGGCGCAATGCTCCCCAAGAAGCCACCAGGGCCACCGTATTCTCCTCATGCCCTCACACAATGCGAGATGTCGTGATTCCACTAGTGGCGCCCTTGAAGGCGGCGACCGAACCTTTACAAACAAGGTTGGGGCAATATCCACAACTTGATTGGAGGCTCCCAATGATACCACGGAGCTTCACCACAATGGAATGTGGATCCAAGGTGACCTCAACCATCTAGGGTGCTCACCCAAGAGTAACAATATCTGCAAGGGATTAGTGGGGGGAATCAAATTTCTCTTGGTGGAAGTGTAGATCCAGGCCTTCTCAACTAAACCCTAGAAAATCAACAAGTTTGATTGGCTAGGGAGAGAGATCGGGCAAGAATGAGCTTTGGAGCAACAATGGAGCTTGGGGGAAAAGAGGTAGGTCTTCTTGGGGAAGAAGACCCCCTTATATAGTGGGGGAAACAATCCAACCGTTATCCCCTTATTCAACCCGCATCGAGCGGTACTACTGCTCTAATGAGCGGTACTACTGCTGGCCGCAGCGGTATTGCTGCTCTGCCCAGCGGTACTGCTGCTCTGCCCAGCGGTACTACCGCTGGGACCTCGCACAACGTCTAAGGGAGAAGGAACAGAGGGTACGACCATTGAGCGGCACTAGTAGCAGTAGTACGACGGTACTACCTCTTACAAGCGGTACTACCACTACTACTGCCGCTGCTACTGCCCCTGAACCTGACACGAGACACGTAGGTATCGAGTTGAGGCGGTACTCGCACGGAACCAAAGCCGTACTACCACCTATGGCCATGGAAGGTACTGCCGTTGTGAAATAGCGATACTACCGCTTATGGCTTTCAGCGGTACTGCCACTCTGGGGATGCAGTACTACCACTGGCGCCTTCATTATGCAACTTCCACGATAACAAGCATACTTCAAGGATGAGGGAAGGAGCTGGGGGTGTGACAGAGATGTGTATGTGTTGATTCCACCCTAGCCTTTCAGATACACCAAAACCCGTCTCCTACAACTCAAGTCCACCAAAACCGAAACCAAAGAGAACTACACAATGTTCACTTTGAGCTCCGATGGGAATAAACCGTCTCATGCTAATGAATGAATATCTGAAATGCTCAATGCACACGATTAGTTCGCAAATGCATTGTCATCAAACACCAAAACCACTGAGAGAGAGATATGCCCTAACAGTTGGCCTTTCCCCTACCTCCCGTCGCACCCTATAAAGGCCATGCCATGGCCATCGAGCACTCGGCTCCGTGCAATGTAGCGATGCGGGAGAGGATAATAGTGCCCCCTGGCCTCTAGGGTTTCCCCGCACTTGCTCCACCTTGCAGTCCTCCCCCTCGCATCCCCACGCTCTCTCCCCCTTGCTCAACCACTCGCAGCAGCACGACCATTGCCTCGTCGTCTTTTTCTTCATGGCCAGGAGCCATCTGAGCCGTGCGAGCATGTCCAGGAGCTCTGCTGGGCTCATCCATGTCGTCTCCACCCTCAAGTTCGAGCCGGGAAGTCGTCAAGCGCCGCCATCAACCCGTCTTCCTCTGCCACGGCCTCCGCACCTCATTGCTTGATCCGCTCATCTCCGACCACCCCAGGCTCCCCTAAGCCCCCCACTGACCTCACTATGAGCCCTTGCATCAATGGCGCTCCTCCCTTTTATTTTTGGCCCTCTCCATTGTCGAGTCCATCGAGCTCCGCCCATAACCGTCACTCGGCCTCATGGCCGCCATGGTTTCCGACCATTTTAGTAGGAGTCATTTGGACCGTTGGACACGGTGTAACGCGTTCATCCTGTAGGTAGCCCCGCGCCCGATTTGGTCACCAGAGTGGCGAGATCCGCAATGCTGCAGCGCGCTGTTCTCACGGCTGTCATCCACCGCTGCTCCGGCTCGTTGACTAATGGGCCCCGTTGATCTGTTAATTAGCTTAGGGCCTAATCACTAATTAACATTAACCCCTAACCCTAATTAGTCACTGGCTACTAGGCCCTCGCTAGCTAAATAACCTTTTGGTTAAGTGAGTCAATGACATGTGGGGCCCATGCACTGTTCGAGTGGATAAGGCCAGCCCAGTCAGCTGCTCACTCAGCGGCTGGGGCCCCTCTGTCAGCCTCACAAAGCACTCTGCTGGGTACACTTCTGTGTACCCCTAGCATTTAGTACTTAATTGATTTTCTAATTAAATTAATTACAGAATTTCAAATAAATTTGAAAAATCATAGAAAATAAACCGTAACTCGGATGAAAATAATTTATATATGAAAAATGATAAGAAAAGTAAGACAAAACCGAATACGCCATCCACATACCTGACACATACCCCCAACGCAGCAATCATGGAACCTTCCCCTCTGGATCGTCTCACCGACAAAGTCCTGGAGCCGAGAAAACATTTCCGGATATTTTCTCGCTCCGTCTGAAACAGTTAGCATTGCATTAGGTCACCCTAACACAACATATTGTCATGACATGCATTGTGCTGCATTCGTTTGCTTTGTATTTACTATTTCTTCCCCATCTTCTCTCCGGTAGACCTTGAGACCGATGCTGCTCCCAAGTATGACTACGCTCCTGACGTCCAGCCCCTCTCAGCAGAGCTCTAGGCAAGCAAACCCCCTTGATCATTCCTATATCGCCCATTCTTTCCCTCTTGCGCTTGCATTATATTTTGCTATTGTTGTTCGATAGTTCCTATTCTGATGCATAGCTTGCTTTTGTAACCTGTTGTTGTTACTTTACCTGTTATCATATATGCTTAGTATAGGTTGGTTAGGGATCCATCAGTGGCGCCGCACCCTTGTCCGTGTTGCCATGCTTTGCTTCCAGATGACTCGGTCAATGTGATCGAGGTGCAGAGACTAACACATCACCGGCACCCCCTTTGTTGTACGACTCTAAAGAGCTACTACCGAGTGCCGAGGGTGATACCTCGAACCTCACTCCTGATGATATCTCTGTAGTATAGCTAATCGGTCGTGGATTACTGAGGGTGATTCCTCATTCACCACTCTCGATGATGACTCTATCGTGCAACACCTCAAGTGTGAATCCTTCAAGGGTGATTCCTCCAAGGTCACCTTGACAGTTACGTCGAGTAGGAATCCTTCAAGGGTGATTCCTCAGATTCCCCCTCGATATTATGGACACACGAATACTTGGACCTTCACCTCAGCCCTTTGTTGAAGTTGGGTCGACCCATTGGGTACCGACAAGAGTTATTGAAGATGGGTTGACCACGAGGGTAACCGCGAGATAATAACGCGACACGACCAGGCAGGCAGACCGCCCTAGAAAGGGATGGGCCTGGCCCTTGTCGTAAGTCCGCGAGATGGGCCGACAGGAGTACTGATCATCATTGCAAGCTACCAACACACTAACTGGTTTGGATATGTGATTTGAGTAGGCCTCTAGCCTTTTCACACTAACCACCATGCGGAATAAGTTATGGGCACTCGGCATCGTACAATTCTCCCAAAAGCTCTTCAGATGTCACAGTTTAGAGAGGTAGGCTGATTATTGGGGTGGGCAGCAGGCCGGATGAAGAGGTGGACCTGGTACCCGGTCAGTCATGTGATTGTAGGAGTGCTTAGGACGATCGGTCCATGACGCCTTCACACTTAGGATTTAGAATATCGTGTTGACCTCTCTGTTGAGTTTGGGTAGGACTATGGCGTGTCGATCAGCCGAGACCGGGCATAGCCCAGAAAAGTGTGTCCGACTGAAGTTAATCGAGCGTGTTGGGTAAGTTGGTGCACCCCTGCAGGGAAGTAATCCATTCGAATA
Organism: Triticum dicoccoides; assembly: GCF_002162155.2. NCBI lineage: Eukaryota > Viridiplantae > Streptophyta > Magnoliopsida > Poales > Poaceae > Triticum > Triticum dicoccoides. Next base: position 427,118,300 of record NC_041381.1, read on the forward strand.
GTTGTATCCACGGTAATGGACGCTCAAAGTTGTATCCCGATCTACTACAACTAGAACTGGATACTTGTGACAGTAAACAGATATGATGGCTCTAGGATCGCTTCCTCACGGGGTAGACGAGGAAGGATCTCTAGGCATTGCTATTGTATACTTGTTACTATATGATATGTTACTCTACTCTCTTCTATTGCTGCAAGATGCTGCAAGAGGCTAGTCTTTGTTACGCTAGGTTTTCCCTTCTATTTTGGCATTTCTACAGTATAGTCCTCATTCAAGCCCTTCCCTTTGATACTCATGCATACTTAGCATAGATCTGATGTAATTATTGTGAGTACTTTGGATGAGTACCCATGGTTGATTTGCTACCTTTTTCCCTTTTACCTGATTGTTGTGATCAGATGACGGAGCTCAGGAGCCAGTTGATCCCGCCGGTGACTACTACTACACCGACGGAGCCAACTACTACGTGGAGATTGACGACCAGGAGTAGTTAGGAGGCCCTAGGCAGGAGGTCTGCGCTAGTTTGTTTTGCTAGCCTTCTTAATGCAAACTTATTTAATTATGTTTGTACTCAGATATTGTTGCTTTCGCTGACTCATGTATTCGGGTCCTCGTGACCCTGGCTTGTAATATAAGGCTTTATGTTCATACTTGTGTCTTAGAGTTGTGTTGTGATATCTTCTCGCGAGTCTCTGATCTTGATCATGTGCATTTGCGTGTATGATTAGTGCATGATCGAGGCGGGGGCGTCACACATCATGAGTCATAAACATGCTCACTATAACGAAATCCTCATTACTAGTTTTGTTCTTCTTTCTCATTACTGTGTTCCGGCATCGCCCTAACAAAGTCACGTATGTACGGCTAGACGATGCTTGATGCTGCCACATCTAGAGGGCCCTAAGAATACCTCTCCATCGTCGGAGGAGCAAATCCCACTCTCAAGCTATCTGGTCACTTGTCAAACTTTCCGATGAACCTATAATTTGTTGTTATGATCACCATGTTACAGGTGACATTTGAGCAACCACAAAGTCCACCATATGGTAAGAAGTGACCATGATACTCTCATGGTATAAGGAGCAATATCACACGTTAACATTCCGTGTTATTACAATTGAATACAGACGATATTAACTCAACTGGTAACAAACAAGATTGAGTCGATTCAATATGATCGTTCTTCTAACGTCATAATCTCAAAGTTATTTTAGGATCATTGTTACACTTAACGATATCCTAAGATCCGGAAAACGTGATCACCAACAACACTTGAGCTAGTTTTAGAGGCGAGACTAGAAACCTTTTTTATTTACCGTTTATCATCCAACACATGCATATGAGTTTTTCATTGAATCGCATATTCCAAGATCATAGCAGTTATAGCATAGGATATAAACTCCTTAATTATGAATATGAAAATATAATAATACAAATGTTATTACCTCTAGGGCATATTTCCAACAATCAGGACTGGGGTACATAAGTTATCAGGTCTGCGAAGTGTTAGTTATCATGGTATTGACACAAAAGTTACCAGAGAGATATTTACACAAAAAATTACCACAACTCTGCGGCGCATAAGCTCTAATCACGTTAGTCCGATGACCGTACCTCTAAAGATCTCACTACACAAGTTCCCTCAACAAATCTCTTCTACCAAGCCTCTCTTCAATACAATACTCAAATTTTCTAGTGTGATTCACATGTCTATAAATTAGATCTCAATTAGTCAAATCACACAAATGATTAGAAAATCTAGTGGTTATCTTACTCAATCCTCAATGGAGATGTTGAGGGTTCAAATCACACCGTTGTCAATATTTTTTCTGCAAAAAAGCTTACCTTCTCTCCATCTTTAAAAGGACAAAAAATTTGACGTCTACCTTTCTCCTTAAATGAGAATTGAAAATCGTTCTTAAATCAGGGGAAAAAATCTTTCTATATTATTGAGAATTAAAAACCGTCTTTGTCAGATTTTGGGATCCGGCAACCCGTGAAAGGTTTGAACTCTAGGGTGCGTGCAGAGATCTCAACCTGCCCAGCCTAACTACTCGCGATCTCACTAGGCCTAGCGCGTCGAGCTCAAAGAAACACAGAGACACAAAGATTTATACTGGTTCATGCCAGCATTGTGGTGTAATACCCTACTCCTGTGTGGTGTGGTGGATTGCCTCGAGGGGCTATGGATGAACAAGTATAAAGGATGAACTAGCCTCAGGAGGTGAGGAGTTCTTGAGCTGGTGCGTGCTCGAGTTGGAACCGATTGATCCCCCCTCTATGGTGGTGGCTAGGTCCTATTTATAGTGGCCTTGGTCCTCTTCCCAAATATGAGTGGGAAGGGATTCCACAACGATGGGATTTGAAAGGGGACAAGTAGTACAATCTATCATGACAAAAGTAGTCATCGCCTGCGAAAAGCCTCTGGTCGTGACGCTGCAGTGGGCTCCGTGATGACCTCCGTCCTGCCGTCCTGGCGGTCTTGGTCTCGTTGCACCAGAATGGAAACCTTTGGCTGATTCCTTAGGAATCCGCACCTGCGGCTTGCCTCCCTTGCATAAAAGAGGAAACATGTGCTCTGGGCCCGCCTGGCCTTGGTCGTCATGGCTCACGTTAGCTGAGCCTCATGAGGTAGTTGCATAGAACTCTCCGCCCCTCAGGAGCCCTCCTGAGGAGGCTTCTTCCTTCGGGGGTCTTGGTGTCGTCCACCTCACGAGGCTTGGCCCCTCATGAGGGTCTTGCAATGTTGGTGCTGAAGCTGGGACGTACCAGGCTGTCGATGAAGCCATGTGGTGGGCCGCAGGCAGGCAGGACTGGATACCCCCAAGTCCAGGACGTCGACAGTAGCCCCCGGGCCCAAGGCGCGCTCGGACTTGGCTTCCAGGAGAAGCCAAAGGGCAAGTCAGGAGCGCCGTAGGCCCTAACCGCCTGCGGCCTTGATGACGCGTGGCGATTGATGGGATGTGGGCAACTCCGTTTCCCCGCACCGCCTTGATATCGGGCAGGCCCAGCAGTCGCCCATGCTAGAGCAGCTAACCCTTTGCAAATCTATGCGCCCGGCTCCTGTTTCCTCCCTTCCAATCTTGCCGCCGCGTCCGTAGATCGATACCGGCGCCTTATCTCCTCCTAGTGCTCGCCATGGCTTCCAAGACGAGGAAGAAGAAGGGAAAGCTGCTCATGCCGGCCGACCCTTCACCGACCTTGGAGCCAGCCCTCGAGCAGTCGACGGTGATCAGTAAAGAGGGGGTGGACGAGGTTCGCCACGCACTCGCCGCTGACTCCAACAAAAGGAAGGCGACGCCTGTCTGCCCTACGTATTGGCGAATCAGTGAGAGGAGTGCCACTGAGATCCCCATCTACCTCCATGCTCTTCACGCTGGGTTGATTCCTCCCTTCTCCCCCTTCTTCAATGTTGTGATGTCGCATTATCAGATCCATCTGTTGCACCTGGATCCTCGCTTTGTTATCCTCCTCGCTGTCTTCGCCTTCCTCTGCGAGGCCATGGTGGGAATCACTCCCTTCGTGGCCTTGTTCCGCCATTTCTTCCTACTTCGGCTAGTGTACGCCCGCCAGTGCTCTGGATGTGTGTCCTTAGAAGCCGTGGCTGCGACCGCTGGCTCAAGGATTGACTTTAAGCTTTCGCCCGTCGCGAAAGGATTCCGGAAGCAGTGGCTCTTGATGGACGCCCGCGCATTCAACCCCCTGCTCACGATTCTGGGGTCGCCGGCCTCGCCCAGCTCCGGCTGGGGCCATGAGAAGCTCTCTAATCAGCATCCTGCTTTTGTCTCGAGGAGGTTGACGAAGCTCCGGGACTTGGGGGTGACTGCGCCAATGGTGGTGAAGGAATTTGTGAAGAAGCACATTGCTCCCCTTCAGTGCCATTCCCGCATGATGTGGGATTTCTTAGGCGGCAGGGACCCGATGAGGCTGCAGAAGCCATCTTTGGCTGTCGATACTCTAGGAAGGGTGCTCGAGCTCCTGACCGGCGAATCCGAGCCTGCTGACCTCCCAGGAGGGTGGCTCCCTCCTCTATCTGTGCTCGAACAAGGAGGTCTTCGTGGGACAAATGCCTCTGTTTGACGAGTGGGGGTTGCTTCCCGAGGGCATTGAGGGCCCCCGCAAGAACCCCGTCTTCGTGGCTCCTCTCCTGATTGATCCTGCCGCGCACGCCCCGAGTGTGGGGGTGGGGGAGCGCGCGCCTTAATAATCTGCCGAGAGATCTTCCGGAGGCCCGGCCCCGCCAGAGGCTCAGGAGGCCGAGGCTCCTGGGGCCCTGGAAGGAGTTGATGCGGAGCTGGTGCGGCCCTAGGCTGCGGAGGCCGGGACCTCTACCACCCAGGGTGAAGGCTCTGGAGTGGTTGCTGATGACATGGAGCCCTCCAACGGCCCAGAAGCTGTGAGCCGGGAGGTATTGCCGGGTGTCCTTGGCCTCGGGACCCTTGCTCCCGATACCACACCAAGTGCTCCCCCTCCTGGGGATCGCCTGTCGGGATCTGGTCCGCGCCGCCTGTGCCTTGAGTCACTTCTGAAGAGGACGAGGTCTCCGTGCCGTGACGACGGCACCCATCGTCCACTGAAACTAAGGAGATACATGGCCGTTGATGAGTAAGTACCTTTGTTCTTGACCTTCAAACGCAGTATGGTCGGTGCCGTCTCATGGTTGTGGTTTTGTAGGGTCCTCGCAAGGACGAAAAGTCTGGAGGCGGGCACCCCTAAGGGCCCCAGCTTGACGGAGGCGCGCAACCCCCATCGCCTCGATCCTGTGCGGGGTGTTGGGCCAACTTTAACCGATGTGACGCCACAAGGGCGTCCCGGCATCGTGCTCCATGTGCCCCCTTCCCACGGACCCGCCTACGGGACAAGGGGTGCACCAGTGATCCTTCCTCTTGTTATTGCCAACACGGGAGCGCGCCCTGGGCAACCTTCGCCTTCCAGCTGTGGGGCCACACCGGCCAGCCCTCGACCTTTGGCTGGCGGGGCATCCAGTGCCAGTCAGACAGCCCCCAGAGCCGGTGCAGTTCTTGGCGATGATCTCGGGCTTGCCCGCGGCCGTAGTGTGGTGCGCTTCGGGCTCTTTGGTGAAGAGATGTGTGCGATGGTCCATCTTGTCGGGGAGCTTGCCAATGTCGACACCAGGCTTGGGGCAGAGGAACGCCGCTTGGAGGATGAGTGGCAGCGGCTAAAGGTGGCCATCAACCTGGGGAAGCTTCAGCATGACGAAGCCGAGGCATGCGCGGCAGCCTCGCTCGCGGCTTCACGCGGGGCACGCACCCGTGCCATGGAAGAGGCCAAGGCAGCCGACCGCCGTTGCGAGGCAACTGAGGAGCGGGAGCGAGGTCTTCTGTCTTCAATCGTGGCCCTGCAGCGTGAAGTCAAGGAGCACCGCGCCCTGCTGGCTTCCTCACCAAGCGAGGTGGCCCTTGCCGAGGCGGAACTCCTGAGGCGCCATGAGGACTTGACGCTGGAGGCCGTGGAACACAGCTTGGCGCTGGAGAGGCTGGAGGTGAGGGAGCGTCAGGCCACTGTTGCTGAGGATGCCATCATCGCTCGAGAAGCTCAGGTCCAAGCGGAGGTGGAGAAGAGGGTGGTGAAGGCACATGCCGAGCTGGATGGAGGGCATCGCCTGGACCTAGAGCTGCTCAAGGCGGAGTTCGAGGGCCGGACCTCCGTCCTAAGGACTGAGCTGCATTATGCGGAGCAGCGTGAGGGCGCTTCTCAAGAGGCCCTTATTTCTTTTGAATCTGCCTTGACCTCCGTCCGGGCTGAACTGTCTTCCCTTCAGCAGCAGATTAAGGACACTGCGTCCTTGGCAGAGAGGACTGCGGACGAAGCGAATCGCCACCAGACGCTGCAGCGCGAGCATGCCTCGATGCTTCAGGACCTCAGGCTTAGAGCTAATTCCGCCTTGGGAACCATCTGCGACGAGAGCGCTCCTCACCCGCGCGAGCGTGACTACGCTAGCCACGTGAGCTTCTTCACTGACATCGTGACCCGCCTGGAGGCTCGGGCTGTAAAATCTTGCGAGCTTGTAGAGGAGAGGAGCCATGGTCTTCTGGGGCGCGCATTCTTGTGTGTCTTCGGCCATCTCCTCAACCGCGACCCCCACTTTGACTTTGACGTTGTGTTAGTTCCCGTGCCCCCGGTTGTCCAGGACAACCTGGCCGGATGGGTAGATGACCACGTGGACGCCTTGGTAGCATAATTCGCCCCCGAGGACGACTCAGTCGTGATCGCGGCCGGAGAATTTGGCGCGGACGATGATGGCGAAGAGGGCGACACTCTTGGCGCGAGCAACACGGATGGAGCTGATGAAGAGGGCGCGTCCAACTAGGCATGTGTTTTCCCTTTGCTTTGACCTGTATCACGATAACTTGAACGCATTCTTGTGAGAGCATTTGAGAAAGGGGGTGCCCCTTATGATGTATGAGATCGTAAAATGCTTTTGAAGTAACACCCGGGGCGGGGGCCCATAGGGCTGTAGGCCACTGAGCAAGATAGTTATTTTTGACTTATCTTGGGTTGTGTGGGTCCTGAGCGAGGCCTGGTGTCGGTGTCAAAACCGGCGGATCTCGGGTAGGGGGTCCCGAACTGTGCGTCTAGGCGGATGGTAACAGGAGACAAGGGACACGATGTTTTACCCAGGTTCGGGCCCTCTTGATGGAGGTAAAACCCTACGTCCTGCTTGATTGATACTGATATTGTGGATGTTTACAAGAGTGGATCTACCACGAGATCAAGGCGGCTAAACCCTAGAAGCTAGCCTATGGTATGATTGTAATGGTTGTTGTTGTGTCCTGCGGACTAGAGCCATCCGGTTTATATAGACACCGGAGAGGGCTAGGGTTACATAGAGTCGGTTACAATGGTAGGAGATCTACGTATCCATATCGCCAAGCTTGCCTTCCACGCCAAGGAAAGTCCCATCCGGACATGGGGCGAAGTCTTCAATCTTGTATCTTCATAGTCTTGGAGTCCGGTCGATGATGATAGTCCGGCCGATGATAGTTTGGCTGATGATGGTAGTCCGGCTATCCGGACACCCCCTAATCTAGGACTCCCTCAGTAGCCCCTGAACCAGGCTTCAATGACGATAAGTCCGGCGTGTATATTGCTTGGCATTGCAAGGCGGGTTCCTCCTCCGAATGATAGAAGATTGTGAACACCAGGATAGTGTCCGGCTCTGCAAAATAAATTCCACATTCCACCGTAGAGAGAATAATATATACACAAGTTCAATCTGCTGACCTTTTTTGCGGCATGACATCACGCCACTACCAAGCCATTACTTGAATCATTTTTACTCTACCACCTTAGCGCATTTAGCGAAGCGGTTTCCTTGGCACGTCTTGTCGAAGCAGAGATCGTGTTCCCCCTTAATCCGAGATTCTCATCAATACGGATGTGGGTAACCCAACCGCGCCCGTCGCCCCGCCCCCTCTATCGAAGGCGAGTCCCAAACGGTCACGGAGACGGCTCTTGGTATTCTCCCTCTTTATAACGGGACCAAGGCTCGTTTCTTTTCTTCAATCCTCGATCGAATCCTCTCCTCGCTCCAAGTTCCAGCACCTAGAGGACCAGATTCGAGCGCTTCGGACCTTCAACGATGTCCGGTTCCGACCTCCAGGGCCGGTGGATGCCCTCCTTCGTCACGGAGGTGGACGTGCTAAAGCTGCGGGAGGCCAAGTACCTGGCTTATGAGATTTCGCATAGGTTGCCTGCCGAAGGGCAGGCCATCCCCACCCCCGAGCCCGGCGAGTATGTCGTTTTTGTATCCCACCTCCGTCGGGGTTTAGGCTTCCCGATGGATCCTTTTGTGAGAGGGCTCATGTTTTACTATGGGTTGGAATTCCACGACTTGGCTCCGGAGTCCATCCTCCATATTTCCGCATTTATTGTTGTATGCGAAGCCTTCCTCCGCGTCACCCCTCACTTCGGCCTGTGGCTGAAGACCTTCAATGTGGCGCCGAAGATGATCGGGGGGCGTCAAGCGGAGTGCGGCGGGGTGGCCATAAGTAGGAGGGCCGATGCCCCGTGGCCCGCTGGCTCCTTCCAAGAGGAGCTCGGCCCGTGGCAGCAAGAGTGGTTCTATATCACCGTTCCGAGGGGCCGCAGACAAAAGCCGCCGCCCTTATTCCGCCCGGGACCTCCACGACGGTTGATGTCGTGGGTCAACCAAGGGCTCAACTGGGGGCCGTCAAAGGACGTACCCCTACTGCAGGGCCGGATTCGAGATCTCGAAACGAGGGAGGTCGATATGGTGGTGGTAATGCAGGTTATGCTGATTAGGCGTCTCCCGCCCTGCAAACGCCGCCCTTTCCGGCTGTGGGAGTTCAATCCGGAGGGCCCACGGATTCTTCAACACTTCATGGGTATGACACCCCTGGAGATGTACAAATTATTCTTCGGATCGCAAGAGGCGCGTCCGGAATTGACCGAGGATGCTGGCCTAAGCTGCAATCGCCTGGATACTCAAGAAGTAGTTCCAAGTCCGGACATACCGTTTGTTTGCCTTTCAATAATTCGCCTTATGACCAACTTCCTTCTAAACAGGAGTGGATAGCGGAAGCAAAATTGATATGGTGTCCGGCCCCCCTCCCCGAGACCGCGCCGGATACCGTGCTGGTTCGGATGCTTGAGGTTGCGCCTCCAGAGGAAGGCGAAGGGGAAAGCAGGAAAGCTACTGCCTCGCCTAAGGAGGCTCTTGAAAGAGGGGGGATCGAGAATCCCTCCCTCCAAGGGGAGAAGAGGACTGCCTCCGAGGACCCGGGGACAAAAAGCCCCTAAACGGGGGAAGAAATCTTCGCCAGAGGGTCCTGCGTCCGGGGAGGCCCCGGCCGCACAATCTCCCTTAAAGAGTCAGCCCTCCAACGAGCCGTAAGTAGAAAGAAAGGAGTTTTATAATAAGGGACATCCCTATTTGTGCTTCTGAGGATAACTAAAGTTTTTACCTTGTAGTTCGGATCTCCGTCCTTCGCAAATGAGCTCGTCTTCGGGGGACCTTCGTTCGGAGATGATGGAGAGCGAGACGCCTCCGTCCGGGGCGCCGTCGGATAGGGCGGACGAGCCTGAAGTGTCGTCACGGAGGGAGCCCCCGGGTTTGGCAAAGCCGGATAGTTCGGCGCCAACTGGTGTACGGCTGAAGGATCTGCTTGAGAAGGCGTCTATCTCAGAAGATCACCACGCATTGATGAGCATGGTGATTGAAAGGGTTTCGTCCGCCGAAGGCGGGTTGCATAATGCCGTCAGGAGTTTGCTGGCGGGGTTTGAGGTGCGTAAAAATGACACACCTTTTAACAGTTTAGCATATAGAATGCGCCCTGTATAGATAGTAGCCCTTGAGACTCGGTAGGTTGTCGAAATCGACAGTGTGCCGAGGATCAAAATCGCAGGTTTAAATTTCCGCCGTGCCGATGCAGGTGGCGGGTCGTTCGGGGGCCAGCCGAACTGATGGAGTTGCTGAACTAAAGCGGCAACTCGCTGTTGCGAATGCGGACATCACGCTGGTCAACAGGTGACTTGATGAGTCGCAAGGTAAGTGTTTCTGTGCGGTCACTTGGTAAGGGGGCCGAAGCCAGCTCCTTACAACATGTGCGTGAAATGTAGATAGTGCCGCTGCTGTGGAGAGCCTTCGGGCCGAACTTGCTCAAGCCAAGGAGCAGGCCAGAAGGAGTAATGCGGCAGCCTCGAGGGCGGCCAAGGAGTTAGCGGCCGAAAGGGCCGCACACTGCCGGAGCAGGGAAGAGATGGCCGAAATGGCCGTGAAGTTAAAAGATGCTACCGACCGCAATGAGGCTCTTGGGAAGGAGCGCCTAGCGGGGCAAGAAGACCTGGAGAAGGCCACCGCCGAAGCCAAGGATGCCCACTCTGCAATGCGGGCTATAAAGGAAGAGCTGCGCCAGGCCGGAGAAATTGTAGCTGGCAAGCCTTTTCTGCTGCGCTGAAGGTTTACGGATCCAAAGTATGCTCAGCTGGGCCAACTGTGGGGTCCAGAGGACCCTTATATGGACTTAGCAGCGAGTGCGGCGGAAGCCGTTGTGCATTTTCGAAGCCAGAAGGATCACAAGACGGAAGAGCTGTTTTGGTCTCAATTCCATAGTCCGGAGTGTTCGCTTCCGCTGACCGACCGTTTGGCCGAGTGGGCTGAGCTAAATAGGTTGTCCGGGCTTGCTATGACGGATATAGTGACCCATGTCTGGCCGGATAGGCCCGAGCCGAAGAGTTACTTTGGCTTATTGCAGCAATTTCTTGGAGCGGTGCCGCATATCAAGGCGATGAAGCGGTCGGCCTGCATAGAGGGTGCGCGGATGGCACTCGCCCGTGTGAAGACACATTGGACAGAGATGGATGCCACCGCTGTTGCGACCCCGGGTTCGGACGATAACCGGTTACCCACCGAGCACTATTTTGGCGAAGTGCTGCGTGGTGCTCGTGTAATAGAGTCACAGTGCTCAAAAAATGTTACGTTCGAATGAACGTTTTTATGATGTAAAACAATATTTATGATGTAAGCGCCTTTTATACTTGTGCGTTCAAGTAATAGAATATCTCCTATGCGGCCGTTCATGTATACGTGTGTATAACCTGAAAGATGGCAATCGTCGGCTTCAGCCCCCACGCACAAGGTGCGGGGGTGTTCGCAAAAAATAGCGCGTTTTCACACTTAATCCGACGTCTCGGTCCTGTAAAGGAGGTGGTAGCGTAGCAAACGAGGCAACCGGACTATAATGCTTTATCACTTTCACTTAGCCATGGAGTTCGAGGGTGGGGCTACGACATAGCCCCTGGGGGCACCGCGCTCTCCGAATTTGGGGCGTGTATGTGCCTGACCGGGAAACGGCCCTTCGTCAAAGCGGAGGAATTCTAAACATTCCTGTGGTCGATCGAGTGGTTGACCAGTCTCTCGCTGTATCATGACAGTCAGTTTTCGGCTTTCTCTACTGAGGTGCTCGCCCAGCCGAACTGGGGCACAATCGCAGTAGTTCTCCTGGTGCCGCGTTAGCCGATGATACGGAACGTAAGGCAGCAAAACACAGGAGCCGGGCAAACCCAACATTTGACCAAAGACATGATTTGGAGCTGATGCATATAAGGCCTAACTCGAGACGCCGAACACTCCCGAAGGTGTTCGATCTTTACAATAGCGGGCAAAACAATGCCCTAAGCCCCTTGTGTACAGGTACGGGCAGGTTCTTCTGGCGCGGCCGATGCCAAAACGCCAGTCTCCACTCTGGTTATAATGAGAAACCAGGGGATTAAAGCAACAAGAGACAGTAAGAAAGGTTTATGTAGGGTCTTAGTCTGAAAAGAGTCCTTGCAACGGGTCCCTACTGCACGTCTGCGCCTGTGTCTCCGTTGTGCCGTATCCTGGACGGGTGTGCACGCTGTTCATCTGTAAAAAGAGAGGAACTTAGTTTGAAAAGAAATCATCCGAGAAAGTGCATAAAAAATTGAAATATAGATTAATAAAGCTGAGCCTAGGCTAGCTCATTATGGCTTATATGTACAAACCCTTGTGAAGGGGTGTGTGGCTAGGTAGCCCCTAGCTTATTTATTCCGGACTCGTCCAGCCGTGTCCGGGGTCTCAGGCGACCTTTTAATGAAATGATGCCACGTGGACTGGGCATTTTAAGCGTAAGAGACGCGTAATGTGGTATTGCATTGAAGCGGACGAAAGCTTCTCGTCCCAGTGATGCTTGATAGCTACTTTTAAATGGGGCGACATGAAAGGTTAGCTTTTCTCGTCGGAAGTTGTCAGGTGACCCAAACACAACTTCTAGTAATAATGAAACTGTGCACCTGGCGTAAGGGCCTGGCGCCACTCCTTTAAAGGAAGTGCGGCTATGCCGAATTGTAGTAGGGTCTATCCCAACATGCGGATTGTGTCCGGATATAGCAGGTTTAAGTCACTGCCGCCGTCCATCAAAACCTGCGTGAATTGCAGTCCGTCTATTATGGGATCCAATATCAGGGCAGTCTATCCTGCGTTCCGGATACTTCTGGACTAATCCAGATGGTCGAAAGTGATTGGTTTTGACATCCAATCTCGGTGTTCCGCTGGGGTGGACCGTGCGACACTTGTCTTAGCGAGTGCCGTGTTGGTTTTCCGTACTATCACATGAAGTGAGTTTACTGTTTTGACTTCTTGTGGGAAAGTCTTTTGACTTCCGGTGCTCTGCTGGTGGGGTTCGTCATCGTCCTCGCTTGGCGCATCGAGCCCCTTGTGTCCGGCGTTGAGTCTGCCGGACTGTTTAAAAACCCAACAATTTCGGTCGGTATGGTTTGCAGGCCTTCTGGAGGTACTATGGATTTGACATATCTGATCTAAAATTTTGTTTAAATTTGATAGCTCGTCGCTGTTGTCCTTAAGAGGCAGTGTTTTATTGTTTGGTCGCGAGCTTTTGAATCCGGCGTTGACCGTCGTGCCCTTTGGGCTTTTTTCTTTATTCCGGCGCTGATCTTTCCTGCGCCGTGATTTTCCGTTTCCATCTCTGATCTCGGATGTACTCGGGTCGCTGGTGCTGCATCTTGCTAGCCAGCTGTCTTCTCCTGCGCAAAAGCGCGTCATGAGGCTTGTTAGCGCGGCCATTGTTCTTGGCTTCTCTTGTCCGAGGTGTCTGGCGAGCCATTCGTCTCGGACGTTGTGTTTAAAAGCTTCTAAGGCTTCCGCGTCCGGACAGTCGACTATTTGGTTCTTTTTGGTAAGGAACCTGTTCTAGAATTTGCGCGCTGACTCTCCGGGCTGTTGGGTTATATGACTCAGATCGTCTGCATCCGGAGGGCAGACATAAGTCCCTTGAAAATTTGCTCTAAACGCGTCCTCAAGCTCTTCCCAACTTCCAACAGTGTTTTCTGGGAGGCTTTTGAGCCAATGCCGAGCTGGCCCTTTGAGCTTGAGGGGTAGGTATTTTATGGCGTGGAGATCATCTCCTCTAGCCATGTGTATGTGTAGTATGTAATCTTCTATCCAGACTCCTGGGTCTGTTGTGCCGTCGTATGCCTCTATGTTTATGGGTTTGAACCCTGCTGGAAATTCATGATCCAGCACCTCATCGGTAAAACATAGCGGGTGTGCGGCGCCCCTGTATTTGGGTGTGCCGCTATCTTCGAACACTTGTCATGTTGTGTTACTTCCTGGGGCCCTCCTTTTTGGCCCGTAGATGGACCTAGTTGGGCCGTCCGTTTTCCCAAGATCATAAGTCGGCCTGTGTGCGGTGCCGCTTGTCGCTTTTGGCCTGTCATCTGGCCGTCTATCCGGCCGGGCGGCCTCTTTATTTTTTGACTGTGAGGGCTCTATGGCTTCCTCGTCAAATTCTGGCAGCAGCTTGCGCTTCGGGTAACTCTTTGTTTGATGGTCATTGCCATATTTGTCCGCGGACTTGAGTATTTTGCTCCACTTCATTCTGAGTATGTCTTGCGCTGTTTTGAGCTTCCTTTTTTCCTTCTTCAAACTTCTTGCAGTGGCGACGAGTCTTTTGTGAAGGTTCTTATGCTCCGGTGGTGTGTCCGGACTGTTGATTGCTCCGTGAAAGGGTTGATTATCCGGTTCGTCCTGTTCGGATGGTTGCTTGGTTGTATGTTCGTCATCCGCTGGTTTGCCCTGCTCTATCGCTGGGTCGTTAGGAATGTTGCTTTGATCGAGGCGGGACTTAGGGCGGCGTCTACGTCGCCGTTTTGGTTGTTTATCGGTGGGATTATCCTCTGCCGCGTCCCGTTGTTCCTCGGTATCGCTTCCCCTTGGGGTGTCCACCATATGTATGTCATGTGACGAGGTGGCCTTCCAGTGCCCTGTAGGCGCTGGTTCTTGATTGTCTCCGGCATCGTCGTCCATACCGTTGATGTCTTCGGAGTCGTAGTTTAGCACGTCGGTTAGATCGTCGACGGTGGCTACGAAGTGGGTGGTGGGTGGGCTCTGAATTTCTTCATTGTCCGCGTCCCGACCATCCTGGCCGTAGTTCGGCCAGGGCTCTCCGGATAGTGAGAGACGCTTCAGCGAATTTAAGATATCGCCGAAGGGTGAGTGCTGAAAGGTGTCCGCAGCGGTGAATTCCATGATCAGCGCCCAATCGGATTCGACTATCAGGGGCGCAGGAGGTTCGGAGTCCAGCAGAGAGTCCGGCACCTCGGAGTCATGAGCTTTATGCGGGACAAGGTAAGTGTTCGGCTCTATCGCCGTAGAAGTTGCAGCTCCCGAGGCGGTGTCCAGCCATCCGTCCTCGATCTGAGCGATCGGCTCCGGACTATGGGTCGGAGCGGATTCGTGCGTGGCCTCCAAGGTGCTGTCCGGCGGCAGAGTTAGGTCGTGCCCATCGTGACAGCGCGGCACGCTCGACTGTGGCTCAGATCCATCGAAGATCAAGTCCCCGCGAATATCGGCCGTGAAGTTTAGGCTCCCAAACCTGACCTGACGGCCAAGGGCGTAGCTTTCGATCTGCTCCAGATGGCCAAGTGAGTTGGCCCGCAGTGCGAAGCCGCCGAATACGAAGATCTGTCAGGGAAGAAAAGTCTCACCCAGGACTGCGTCGTTGTCGATTGAAGACGCCATCAAGCCTATCGGTGACGACACAGAGGAACTCTCAATGAAAGCACCAATGTCGGTGTCAAAACCGGCGGATCTCGGGTAGGGGGTCCCGAACTGTGCGTCTAGGCGGATGGTAACAGGAGACAAGGGACACGATGTTTTACCTAGGTTCGGGCCCTCTTGATGGAGGTAAAACCCTACGTCCTGCTTGATTGATATTGATATTGTGGATGTTTACAAGAGTGGATCTACCACGAGATCAAGGAGGCTAAACCCTAGAAGCTAGCCTATGGTATGATTGTAATGGTTGTTGTTGTGTCGTACGGACTAGAGCCATCTGGTTTATATAGACACCGGAGAGGGCTAGGGTTACATAGAGTCGGTTACAATGGTAGGAGATCTACGTATCCGTATCGCCAAGCTTGCCTTCCACGCCAAGGAAAGTCCCATCCGGACACGGGGCGAAGTCTTCAATCTTGTATCTTCATAGTCTTGGAGTCCGGTCGATGATGATAGTCCGGCCGATGATAGTTCGGCTGATGATGGTAGTCCGGCTATCCGGACACCCCCTAATCCAGGACTCCCTCACCTGGTGTTGCTGCAGTGCCTCTTCTCCTGAGGCGGGCCTATTGCTGGATCGCGAGGTCCTGAGCCTCTTGAGGGGCCTGCTGGCCTGCCGTCGAGTGCGTCGCGGGGAGCTAACTGCCAGAGTGTGGCAAGGTGGGCGTGTGGGGCGGCCACACCTTCGAGCCCCCAAGGGGAGTGGTCGGCACCAGCGCGTACACCGTACCCAGCCCCCGGTCGCGAGGCACTAGAGGGCAGGATAGCAGTCACAAGCTCCAAGAAAAGAACGCAAGAACCAAAGCGAGAGAGCAACACGAACAAGAAAATAAAACTCCCCCCATTTTATAAACACGCAGAAAATGAACTGCTTCGAGAAGACGGCAAGCAAGTACAAAAAGGAGAGGCAAAAAGCAGGCGGCCACGTCCGGCACCCTACTGGTCTTTGGTCTTCGGTCTTTGCTCTTCGGTCTTCGGTCTTCTCACCAGCGCGGATCTAATTGCTTCCACGGGCTGGGCATAGTCATTGGAGACAGTGTTGACGGCCAGCACAGAGCATGGTGCTTCCACTAGGACATGGGCGGGAGCCCCCATGAGGCCCCAGGGCGGCACTCAGGAGACTCCGGTGCATGTACAGCCCCACTCATTATTATGTGAGAGTGTCACGAGCGGAGACCTTTACAGGCCGGAGCCTTGCTTCATGTCGCCCGACAAGGACCCACCGTGCGCCGCCCCTGACCACTGTTGGGGAGACCGAAAACCAGGACAAGACCAAGGGGCAAGGGGGACGCTGGCGGCGTCCTCGGCGACCATAGGCCCCCCGCCAAGGAGAAGGGCCTTCCGGCACCTTCCCCGGCAGGACCCTGCTCCGCGCGGCGCGAGGAGGGCCCTACCGCCGGGCTTCCCCCGCGCTGGTCCCAGCACCCTTCGCGCTCCTATGGGAGATCCGGTGTCCTGAGCGCCCTGGTGGCTGCTGCGTCCTGGTTCACCTGTGATCCATGGTTAGTGTAAGTGTGCCCCTGCGGCGTTAGCTGCACCCAAAGGTCACCGCTGTTGGAGGCGTTGGCAGGGCTTGGTGGTGGTTCGAAGGAGAGCTCGGCCTCGTGGATGTCCAGCGCCCAGCCTGGTGTGGGGGATCGGCTGGGGGCCTCTCCTCGCGCGTGCCTTGGGTCCATAGCGACGGGGACGTAGGCTTCCGGGCTATTCGAAGCCCGGCTGCCTCATGCTCCCGCCTTCTTCAGTTGCCCTCTGATCCTGTTGGCAAAGGGCCTACACTCCAGCGCGGCCCCTGGTGATGCTGCCCGGAGCAGCCCCGTGCCGAGTGGAGGCATTCGGGGTGGTGCGGGCTGCTCCGCGGGGCCGGTCAGCGTCGAGAGGCTCTTCAGGGCCACTGGGAGGGGGCGCGCGGTTGTGTCGAGGATGAGCGCGCGCCCCCACCACCGCCTGTGACATGGGCAAGGTGCAGAACAGCGCCGCCCCCCTGCACACCGTGTCCAGCAGCTCGGCGACCCATTCCAGCTAGCCGTGGCGGCCGCTCTCCAGCAGCCTGCACCGCAAGAGCTCCCGAGCCACGATGACCGCTGCCCTCATGTTTGCTTTCTCCCTGCGCGAATGCGGGGCAGTTGCTGCAGCGTAGTTCGCAGATCACGCGGCCACGTGGCTGCGGCGCGACGCCAGTGGGGAGGGTTGCGCCGCACACTCCCCGCGGCCGGCCGCCCCCAGCGGAACGCGGGCCGCGAGTAGGGTAGAGTGGAGGTCTTCTTCGCCAGTGGGCGCTGCCGAGGAGGTCTGGACAACCCAGTGCTCGACATGCGCCCTCGGGGTGTTAGGCATGGTGTTGGTGGAGCAGCGGGGGCTGGTCGATGGAAGAGAAGATCCAACGCACCCCTACCTGGCGCGCGAAATGTCAGATTTCGGGATCCGGCAACCCGTGAAAGGTTCGAACTCTGGGGTGCGTGCGGAGATCTCAACCTGCCCAACCTAACTACTCACGATCTCACTAGGCCTAGCGCGTCGAGCTCAAAGAAACACAGAGGCACAAAGATTTATACTGGTTCAGGCCACCATTGTGGTGTAATACCTTACTCCAGTGTGGTGTGGTGGATTGCCTCGAGGGGCTATGGATGAACAAGTACAAAGGATGAACTAGCCTCAGGAGGTGAGGAGTTCTTGTGCTGGTGCGTGCTCGAGTTGGAACCGATTGATCCCCCCTCTATGGTGGTGGCTAGGTCCTATTTATAGTGGCCTTGGTCCTCTTCCCAAATATGAGTGGGAAGGGATTCCACAACGGCGGGATTTAAAAGGGGACAAGTAGTACAGTCTATCCTCACAAAAGTAGTCTTCGCCTGCAAAAAGCCTCTGGTTGTGACGCTGCGGTGGGCTCGGTGATGACCTTCGTCCTGCCGTCCTGGCGGTCTTGGTCTCGTTGCACCAGAATAGAAACCTTTGGCTGATTCCTTGGGACTCCGCCTGCGGCTTGCCTCCCTTGCACCGAAGAGGAAACCTGCGCTCTGCGCCTGCCTGGCCTTGGTCGTCATGGCTCACGTC
This sequence comes from Triticum dicoccoides, assembly GCF_002162155.2. Lineage (NCBI taxonomy): Eukaryota > Viridiplantae > Streptophyta > Magnoliopsida > Poales > Poaceae > Triticum > Triticum dicoccoides. The sequence continues at coordinate 427,135,926 of NC_041381.1, forward strand.
AGCTGAGCCTCATGAGGTAGCTGCATAGAATTCTCCGCCCCTCGGGAGCCCTCCTGAGGAGGCTGCTTCTTTCGGGGGTCTTGGCGTCGTCCACTTCGCGAGGCTTGGCCCCTCACGAGGGTCTTGTAATGTTGGTGCTGAAGCTGGGCCGTACCAGGCCGTCGATGAAGCCACGTGGTGGGCCGCAGGCAGGCAGGACTGGATACCCCCAAGTCCAGGACGCCGACACTCTTTAATTCACAAGAAAAAAATTCTGTCTGCTTTAATGATAATTGAAACCATCCTTAAATCATGGGGAAAAGATCAGTCCTGATTCTGGGTGCGATTTATTCGTTCGGCGGATCGCGAGTGGGGAAAGCGGGATCGAATGGTTCGGATCTGTTGCAATGCTCCATTCGTTCGGATTTTAATTTTTGCCTTAATTTTAATCTTGTATTTCTATTTAGTTCTAATTTTAAAACTTCTTTTCTCTATCTTTCCTCACAAGATTCCTTGAAAACCGGCTCTACTGTCCCATACCTAGTTGATTTACTACCTCTGTTCCATATTAATTGTTGCTCAAACGGATGTATCTAGACAGCCAATAATAAAATAATAGATAAATTATGAAGATTTCATATGAAATATTTATGTTCCTTCGAATGCAAAAACAATTATCCAATAGGAAAGAAACTCACACTTTTTGTAGAATTGTTTTATCCCAAGAGAGATGGGAGCGCATAATACAAAGATGGACATGGTTCCATGCACACCCATAGGAATATTAAATTCGAAAAACTACTAGGATAAAATAAAAAATTCTAAACTTTTGGAGTATCAAATTTAGTATACCATTCTATTCAGGTGTGAAGTTACATGAAGTATTGGCACCCGTGGTACTCTTAGTAAAGAAAATACAATTGAGACCTTATTATCAATCTTTTGGAAAAACTTTTAATCTATTATTTTATATAGTTTTATTTTTTTTTGTTCTTTCCAGATTACCATGGATGTCATTCTTTTTTTTTTTGCGAGGGTAGAGACTTTTATTCCATAAGAATAGAGTTACAATGAAGAGGCAAAAGTTCCTTTATACACGGTGGTCCATGATTTAGCCATACAACAGTCACATTCCTTGGTGAAACATTACACGAGAGTATACCCCGCGACTATGGTTGTTACAAAAAAATAAAAATAAAATATGGTTGTTACAAAAATATATATTTTTAAATTATTTAGTAATCTTTTTGGAAGTTATTGCTCGAACGGTGAGTGTGGAACCACGTTCCAAAAATTCCTGTCCTCTGGGAGCGACGAACATGTACAACTCCGTAGTAGGACCACGCTACTGGTCTCACTACGCATCCTGTTCTCGGCCTGTCGGGAACGGGAATCTAATATTCCCTCAAAAAAAGAAAAAGAATCCCACGTTGCTGGTCAGACTGACTGGAGCAGAGGAAATTGCCGACGACCATCGTCCGTCCGTTGCAACAGCGAGGCAGCATCAAAGCACGAGCTTCCCATGTACGCCTCCGCGCGCGGTTCGCAGCCACACGTCTGCCCCGTCTCTCCCCCTCCTACAGTCCACCACTCTACTGCATCGCTACCACGCTCACCTTGCATCACCAGCGCCCGATTCAGCAGATACAAGAACCACACCGCGCGCGCCTACCGGAGGGGCACCGGAGCGTCGGATATGTCGGCCGCCGGCGACAGGTCAGCTACACTGCCCCCTTCCGTTTCCTTCTCTTGGATGAAATACCCTCTGTTTTGCTTGCCTGCGTTGTTGGTTCTTGACCGTCTGAAACCCTGAATCCGCGTGGACCAGGGATCTGCGGGAGCTGGCGCCGCTGGAGGCGATCCAATTCGACATCGACGGCACCCTCTGCGACTCGGATCCCTTCCACTTCCTCGCCTTCCGCGAGCTGCTGCAGGAGGTGCGCGCTTTTGCTTTTGCGTCGCTCGCCTTTCCTCTCTCGCCGGCGGCGCGTCCGCGGCTACCCTGTGCTGTGACCCTAAGTGCCCCGGCTTAATTCGGCCCGGTCTCTCAACTGAATCTCCCTGCAGGTTGGTTTCAACAATGGAGTCCCCATCACCGAGGAGTTCTACAGCGCCAACATCAGCGGGTGGCACAACGACGCCCTCGCCGGTGCTCTGTTCCCGGAGCTCGAGCACGCCAAGGGCATGGAGTTCATGGATCGCAAGGAAGCCCTGTTCAGAAAGTAACCAACATTACCCTGCCTTCATACTGCAGCATGATTTATTTATTGTACATACGGTCTGTGCACACTGTCGCATAAATAATATCGAGACATAGTAAGCATCGATCACTCTGAATGATTCAGTTTCAGATATGGCACCGAATGGGTACAGGCACACAGTAGGCAGATTTCAGTACAATGCCCGAAATTCCCATGTGCTGTTCTTGCTCTGTTACTCTGATTCTTCCTGGAAACCTAAGCTTAGAGACCGTGCAGGTTGGCGGCAGGAGAGCTCAAGGGACTGGAGGGACTGCAGGAACTGTGCACATGGATCGAAGGACGCAACCTGAAGCGGGCGGCGGTGACGAACGCGCCGAGGGCGAACGCGGAGCTCGTGCTGTCGCTCCTCGGCCTCACCAGCTTCTTCCCGGTGCTCGTCATCGGGAGCGAGTGCGAGCGGGCCAAGCCGTCCCCCGACCCGTACCTCAAGGCCCTCGAGCTCATCGGCGCGTCCCCCGATCGCACGTTCATCTTCGAGGTAATCAAGATCCGCTGTTCATCTGTTCATGCGCCACTGCCCACATGCCACGACGTCGATGAATGCACGCCGGAAGCAAGCCGCTTTGTCTCTCAATCTTGGATTGCCGATCGTGATGTTTCTGTTTCACTTGGTTTGTCAGGACTCCGCGTCCGGGATCCGGGCCGGCGTCGCCGCCGGCGTGGCCGTGGTGGGCCTGACCACCGGGAACCCGGAGAAGGTGCTGAGGGACGCGGGGGCGAGCCTACTGATCGAGGATTTCCGGGACCCGAAGCTGATGGCCATGCTTCAGGAGCTGGACCCTGCAGCTGCAGATAAGGAAGGCTGATGTTCGCCGACATGCTTGCTAACTGGACACGGGCGACTAGTCGGTGATCCCCATTTTTCTAAGTTCAATATTTCATCGCACACGAGCATGAATAATTCTGCAACTACTATTTAACTTCCGCCGATGCGCGAATGTGCGTGATCAGAAGAGTTGAGCGCACACTCCTTAGGATGTTTCTTCTTCTTCTTTGACACCTAAAATCCCTCTCTTTATTCATTGGTCACCAAGGTTACATAAATGATAACGCGCGCGCGGGGGGCGGTGTCTATCTTGCTCTTCTAGCTAAATCATGCGCTGCAACATTTGAACAATCTTCAAAAATTGCAGCCACGGCGCCAGCAAAGCATCTTGCATCATACTGATCATATCAACATTATCCAACGAGTTGATAACCAGCCTGTTGCAACCAGCAGTCTGCTAGATTCAGTCCAAATCTCATGGCTTCAGCCATGAAAACATCCGAGCATAAGTTAGTCTTCACATTTGTTGATGGCACCAACTACCCATCGAAGGAAATCAAAAGCTACATCAACATTGAGTTTATGCCCCTTCATTGGCTTAGACACACCACACACTATATTTGCCTTCAGTGAGTTTGCGGTGAAGAAGTTTGCTACTAGGGTCTTAATTGACATACTAAGGTAGCAGCACCCCCCCGAGGGAGTCCTGGATTGCGGCGGCCTCTGGCGTCCGAGCTGTGCAACATGGGCCGGACTAATGGGCCGCGAAGATATTGTCGGCGTTCTGGGAACGGGGTCCCCAGACTTGCCTGCCTGCGGCCTGCTGTGTGGCTCAACCAGTGGCCCAATACGGTCCATCTTCATCAACCAACGCTCAAGACCCTCGAGAGGGGCCAAGCCTCGCGGGACGGACGACACAAGGCCTCCTCAGGAGTGGCCTCACCAGGCAGGCTCGCCAGGAGGCGGAGAGATCAAGGCAAGGGGTACCTCGCGAGGTCGCCGTGACGCAAGCCATGACGATCGAGATCAGACAGGCGTCAGGTGGGTGCCAGCCCGCGCAGTGTCCTCGTTTCCTCTTTGGTGCTAAGGGGGCAAGCGCAGGCGCAGAGTACCGAGGCATCAGGCAAATGTTTCCATATCGGTGCAACAAGACGAAGACCAGCAGGACAGCAGGACGGAGGTCACCGTGGAGCCCAAGACGGCGTCATCACCAGCGCCTTTGGCGGGCGAAGACCACCTTTAGTCAAGATAGCTTGTACTAGCTGTCCCCTTTCAAAATGGCCGTTGTTGGATCCCTTCCCGCTCAATATTTGAGAAGAGGGCCAGGGCCTCTATAAATAGGGCTAGCCACTACAGTAGAAGAGAGAGGTTAAGTTCATCTACACACCACACCAGCCCAAGAACTCCTCTCCTCGCGAGGCTGTTCTTCCCCTGTACTATTCATCGTCAGCCCAAGAGGCAATCCACCACCACACACAGGAGTAGGGTATTACACCACAACGGTGGCCCGAATCTGTATAAATCTTGTGTCTCTTGTGCTGTGAGTTCATCGATCTAGCTTAGGGATCGCGGCGAGGCTGAGGGCGTGTTTCGGTAGGGAGAAATCTTCGTGCGCACCCCAGTGTTCGAACCTTAAGGGTTTTGCCGGAACCCGATATTCGACATTTGGCGCGCCAGGTAGGGGTGCGCCGGAGCTCTTCCTTCCATCGACCCGCTCTCCACCAACACCGCGCTTCTCCCTCATGGCGGACATCGCCCCTCCAGCTCCGGCAGCCGGCGCCAACGCTGGGGCTAGGGGGCTCCAATCCTTGGCCCCCGCCTTATGGCATGTGCAGTGGCCGCACAAGTTCAAGCCAGAGATGCCGCCGCGCTACGACAGTGCGGCGGACAGGCTGGTTTTCCTGCTGGCATACGAGGAGGCCGTCCTAAAGGCGGGAGGCGACGACAAGGTCATGGCCAACTGGTTTCCCATGGCCCTCACTGGCGTCCCGCGTGCTTGGCTGCTCAACCTGTCGGCATCTTCTGTGGCCTCCTAGGAGGAACTGCGTGACCTCTTCCTCGCCCACTATGCGGCGCCGGTGCCCCCGGTCATTGCAGCTCTCCTGGGCGGCTCGCAGGCGCCACCCTAAGGCCGCCACGCCAAGCCATTCTTTCGCCAGATCAACGCCACCCTCGCGTGGCAAGGAGCTCCCCCAGGTTGGTTGGCACCCAAGGCCGACCTGACCTTCAACTTGGAAGATCAGTGCGTCAACACCGCCTGCTCGGGTGCGCTCCCGATGCTCTGCACGCCCACCATCTGCCAGGTGGCCGTCACTAAAACCCTCATCGACGGTGGTGCCGGCCTCAACGTGCTCTCGGTGGAGGCCTTCAGCCTCCTCCATGTACCGCTGGAACGGCTCCGACCCAGCAAGCCCTTCTCCGGCGTCGGAGGCGGTTCCTCCAGTTCCCTGGGGAGGATCCGCCTTCCTGTGACCTTCGGCACCCACGACAACTATCACACGGAGCTGGTCGACTTTGACATCGCCCACATCGGCTTCCCGTACAACGCCATCCTCGGATACCCTGCCTTGGCTCAGTTCATGGCAGCAACCCATCGGGCCTACAACCTCATGAAGATGCCCGGGAGCAGCGACGTCCTCACCATAGCTGGAGATACTAAGGAGGCTCCGCTGGCGCTCAAGCTCGCCCTCAAGACCGCCGCGGAAGTGCAGCCCGTCGGCGCGGACACCTCCAAGGCCAAGGGGGGGGGGCACCGACCAAAAAGAAGCAGTTGATCACTCAGGACAAGGCGGAGACCAAGCAGGTGCTAGTTGAGGAAGACGGGTCCTCGGGAGCCACCTTCACCATAGGCGCCAACCTGAACCCCGACCAAGAGGAGGCGTTGGTGAGGTTCTTGCACTCGAACAAGGAGGTGTTCGCGTGGGAACCCAAGCAACTAGCGGGGGTCCCAAGGGAGGTGATTGAGCATCACCTGAATGTGTGCCCCAATGTACGCCCCGTGAAGCAGAAAGCGAGGCAGCAGTCCACCGAGAAGCAGGCCTTCATCGTCCAAGAAACCCGCAAGCTAGAGGCAGCAGGTGTTATTCGCGAGGTTCGCTACCCCGAATGGCTGGCAAACCCCGTTGTCGTGCCAAAAAAGGGAGGAAAGGAGCGCATGTGCGTCGACTTCACCAACCTCAACAAGGCCTGCCCTCAAGATCCGTTCCTGCTCCCCCGCATCGACCAGATTGTTGACTCCACCGCCGAGTGTGACCTGCTGTGTTTCCTGGATGCATTTTCGGCTTATCACCAAATCAAGATGGCGGTGGAAGACATGGAGAAAACAGCCTTCCTGACCCCGTGTGGAGTGTACTGCTACAATTGCATGCCGTTCGGGTTGCGCAACGCGGGCGTGGCCTTCCAGCGGCTGATGCACATCGCCTTAGGCCGGCAGCTCGGGAAAAACGCCGAGGCTTACGTCGACGACATTGTGGTGAAATCTCGGGAGGCAAGGACCTTGATCCAGGATATGGAGGAGACCTTCGCGAGTCTTCGCCAGGTGGACCTGTGACTCAACACGGAGAAGTGCGTGTTCGGCGTCCCTTCCGGCAAGCGGCTGGGCTTCCTCGTGTCCCACAGGGGGATTGAGGCCAACCCAGAGAAGGTCAAGGCAATAGAAGACATGAGTCCACCACAGACCCTCAGAGAAATGCAGAAGCTCGCCGGCCACGTGACCGCATTAGGACGCTTCATCTCAAAGCTGGGGGAGCGCGCCCTGCTGTTCTTCAAGATGATGAAGAAGAAGGGCCCGTTTGAGTGGACACAGGAGGCCGACCAAGCATTTCAAGACCTCAAGAAATATCTGACCAGCCCTCCGGTGATGGTGGCACCGCGCCCTCTCGAGTCCCTGGTGCTCTACCTTGTCGCCACTCCCTACTCCGCCAGCGCAGCCCTGGTGGCGGTTTGGGAGGAGCGCTAGGCTAAGGCCGCGTCACGCCCAGCTGCGGCCTCAGTCGTGGCGGCACAAGACTAGGAAGGCCTCGCGAGGACCACGACAGCCGCAGCAGGGGACCAAGCTCAGCAAGAAGACACCCCCAGGACAGAAGAGTCCGCACCAAGCAACCAGGCGCTGGGGGCTCCATTGTCTCAAGAAACGCCTCATCCTTAAAAAAGACACAGGTCATGTCAGCACACCCACCCTAGTCGAGCATCCGGTGTACTTCATCAGCACGGTGTTGCGGGATGCAAGGGCACGGTACCCCATGCCTCAGAAGCTCTTACTCGCGCTCTTGGTGGCCTCGCGTAAGCTATGGCACTACTTTCAAGGTCACTCCATCAAGGTCGTCTCGGCCTACCCATTGGAAAGGGTACTCAGGAGCCCCAACTCCGCTGGGAGGGTCGCCTAATGGAACATCGAGCTGCAGGCGTTTCAGTTGGAGTTCAGCACAACCAGGGTCGTCAAGGGAGCCGCACTTGCTGATTTCATGGCAGAATGGACGGAGGCACCAGGGCTCAAGGCGGGCGAGGATCGGTCTCTCTCCCCAGGAAGTAAGGCACCAGATGGCTGGATCATGTACTTTGATGGTGCATTCTCACTGCAGGGCGCGGGGGCTGGTGCTTTGCTTATATCTCCCACTCAGGACAAGCTCTACTACGTTGTACAACTCTGTTTCTAGCAGGGCGAGAAGGTCTCCAACAACATAGCAGAGTATGAGGGCCTCATAGCAGGCCTGAAAGCTCCAACAACACTGGTAGTGAAGCGCCTCGTCATCAAGGGCGATTCACAACTCCTCGTAAACTTCTCCAACAAGGTGTATGAGCTAAAGGACGAGCACATGGAAGCATATCTTGCGGAAGTACGCAAGATGGAGAAGCAATTCTAGGGGCTGGAGTTACAGCATGTGCCCCGCGGCACCAACCAAGAGGCTGATGACATCGCCAGGAGGGCATCCAGACGGCTGCCTCAGGAGCCTGACGTTTTCGAGGAACGACTTTTTAAGCCGTCGGCGACACCATCACTTTCGAGCACGGCACATCCACGGGAAGAACTCCCTCAGCCACCTGCCACAGGAGCCTCGGCCTGTGGCCCGACCTCAGGAGCACGCCTACTCCTGGCGCTGGAGCCTCAGGAGGGGTGCTGGACCATGGAATTCAAGGAATACCTGACGCAAGGGACGCTGCCGGAGAAAGAGGAGGACGCGGAACGCGTGGCCCGGCAGGACACAGCCTACTGCATCCAAGATGGTGAGTTATACTGGAAGCGGCCAAATGACGTTTCCCTATGCTGCATCTCTAGGGAACAGCGGAAAGAGTTGTTTGCCGACATACACGGTGGAGATTGCGGGCATCACTCGTCGTCACGGACCCTCGTCGGCAAGGCATTTCGCAGTGGATTCTACTGGCCTACGGCACTCAACGATGCGATCGAGCTGGTGAAGTCCTGCGAAGCCCGCCAATTCTACGCCAAGCAGATCCATCAGCCAGCTCAGGGCCTGCATACCATCCCGCTCTCGTGGCTGTTTGTGGTCTGGGGGTTGGATATCTTGGGCCCGTTCCCTCGAGCGCCTGGGGGCTACCGCTACTTCTACGTCACCATCGACAAGTTCACCAAGTGGGTAGAGGTGGAGGCCGTCCGCACCATCCCAGCCGGTTCAGCGGTCAAGTTCATCAAGGTCCTCATGAGCCGGTTTGGGGTCCCCAACCGCATCATCACCGACAACGGTTCGCAGTTCACCAGCAATCTCTTCAAAACATATTGTGCTAACCTTGGAATGCAGATATGCTACGCTTCAGTGGCGCACCCCCGGAGTAACTGCCAAGCCGAACACGCCAACGCGGAGGTCCTGAGGGGCCTCAAGACCAGGACCTTCAAGAAGCTGGAGGCCTGCGGCAAGGGCTGGTACGACGAGCTCCAGTCCGTCCCATGGTCCATCCGCACTACCGCCACCAAGCCAACTAGTGAGACCCCATTCTTCCTCTCTACGGAGCAGAAGTGGTTCTCCCTCACGAGGTCAGGCATCGCTCCGCGCGGGTCCTGGCGTTTGATGAGGCGCAATAGGACACCATGCGGGGGATGGACCTCGTGCTGGGGGAGGAACGCCGCTGTGAAGCCACACTACGAGCGGCAAGGTACCAACAGGCGCTGTGGCGGTACCACTGTCGCAGCATCCGCCCCAGAATGCTCGAGGCAGGTGACCTCGTCCTAAGGCAGATGCTCTCCAGGGAAGGACTGCATAAGCTCTCGCCCATGTGGGAGGGCCCGTTCATGGTCGTCCATGTTTCCAGGCCTGGCGCCGTGCACCTGGAGACCCAGGAAGGGGTGCCCATCCCGAACGCCTGGAACATCCAGCACCTTCGGAAGTTTTACCCCTGAAGAAAGGCCCGGCGCCTGTGAAGAAGGCCCAATGCCTATGAAGCTCACCACCCAAAGAAAGGCCCGGTGCCTGTGAAGAAGGCCCAGTGCCTGTGAAGCTCGCTGCCCATGACACTCTCACGTAATAATGAGTGGGGATGTATACGCCCCGGAGTCTCCGGAGTGCTGCCGTTGGGCCTCGGGGGCTCCCTCCCACGCCCAGTGGCAGCACTTAGCTCCGTGCTGGTGAGAAGACGTCGAAGACTAGGCTAGGTGGTGGACGCGGCTTTTCATTTTCTTTCCGCAGTTGGCTCGCTCTTCCTTGTTTGAACCTCGATTAAAGTTGCTTCTGGTGTTGTTTGTCGGCTCTGTCCATCGTGTTCTGCCCCTATTTTCTATTTTCAGCTCTTTGTCTGACTCGCTCTCTCTCTCTCGCAAGCCTTGCGAGGGGGTTGCGTGGGTGCCCTCGTGAGACCTTCCTCTTCATATTTTTGCGAGGCTCTCTCGTTTGAGTTCACAGTGGGAGCACCCCTCCCAGTCCGTGCCCCTCGGGCATCACGACACCAAGCGCCGGGCCCTGGCCGGCAACCCTCGGGACCAAGGTTCGGAAATGATTCCCCCAACGAATTTTTTGCAGATCTTAAGGCACTCGGCGAGGCCTGAAGCGGGCACCTCGCGAGGCGGAAACTACTTCAAACATACCAAGCTAAGTTGTTCCTACGCGCAGATGCATAACAACGAAACTATAACACAGCACAGGAACGATAAATGCAGCATGATAATTAGGCGATCATAGTTTGTTTCACGCCCCCCATGGGGCCCCATACTTCTCTCTCGATGCAGGAAAAGAAGGAAAACAAAACAAAAAGCGGCATGCGCCTTGCAACAGCTCGTGAGGAGGGATCTGCATCGTCCTCCTGAGCTCACTCAGACTCCACCTCGCGCTTCACCGGAGCTCGGCGACGGGACTACCCGATGTCACCCTCGAAGCGGGCACGGTGGCATGGTGGTTGATCATAGCCACCGCTGGAGGAGTTGTCGCCGGAGGAGGAGCCGCGGTCGCCACCGGAAGCGGGTTCGCCTTCGCCCTCGTCACGACCGTCACCAAGACCGAGCACCTCGTCGCCACCGCTGTCTTCAGGGCAGCACCCAACACAGCGGCCATCTTCTCCGAACACCCTCACGTAGAGGGTCGTGTTGCCGTCATACTTGAAGTGGAGGGTGCACCGCCTGCCCAGACCGCGCGCACGGGGAACGTCTTCCAACCGCGTGCCAGGGCTGTGTTGCCGATAACGGAGATCTCCACCGCGACCCAGGAGGTCCTGCTGCAGCAGCCGTCCGCCTGTAGCCAGAGCCCGCCTGGGCCAGTGGCTGACAGCTCGCCGACGAAGGAACAAGGGAGCTGAAGCCAGTTGCCGGCCGAATTATCCAACCACACGACGAACTCCCGCAGCACCTCCGCCGAGTGGAAGCGCGGCCAGCGAAGCCGCGCGGCCATGACACGCCTTCCCCAACCAACCGGGCTGCCTCGACATGGGCGGCCACCATTGCGTGAAGGGCCACCGCTGCGACCACGGGAAGCCACGGATGGGGTCGCGAGGTGCTTGCGAGGACGACCGCAACCGCGCTTGGGCGGAGGAGAGCCAGGCCCTTCCTGGCGAGATTTCCCCTTCTCCACGGTCAAAAACCTCTTCACGGGCGCCATGGGGACGCTACAAGCAACAGGAGCGAGGGAGAAGAAGCGGGCGGAGCAAGAAGAGATGGGCAACAGGGGCTCTCGCCCCTCCTCATTTATAGTCCCAGGAAGGCTAACCGTCGACCTCCACGATCACAGGTAATGATAACTCTTTTTGCATGCAGCAGGGACTCATCAAATCGGGCAGTTGCCGAGGCAGCGTGGGGAAGCGGAGACGCCCACGTCCAATCAGTCGCCACGCGTCGACCAAGGCTGCAAGCTGTTGGGGCCCATGGCGCTCCGCACTTGCCTTTTTGGCTTCACCGCTAAGCCAAGCCCGAGCGTGCCTTGGGCCCGGGGGCTACTGTCGGCGTTATGGGAATGGGGGTCCCCAGACTTGCCTGCCTGCGGCCTGCTGCGTGGCTCAACCAGTGGCCTACTACGGCCCATCTTCATCAACCAATGCTCAAGACCCTCGCGAGGGGCCAAGCCTCGCGGGGCGGACGACACAAGGCCTCCTCAGGAGTGCCCTCACCAGGCAGGCTCGCGAGGAGGCGGAGAGATCAAGGAAAGGGGTACCTCACGAGGTCCCCGTGATACAAGCCATGAAGATCGAGACCAGGCGGGCGTCAGGCGGGCGCCAGCCTGCGCAGTGTCCTCGTTTCCTTTTTGGTGCTAAGGGGGCAAGCGCAGGCGCGGAGTACCGAGGCATGAGGCAAAGGTTTCCATATCGGTGCAACAAGACCAAGACCAGCAGGACGGCAGGACGGAGGTCACCGTGGAGCCCAAGACAGTGTCATCACCAGCGCCTTTGGCAGGCGAAGACCACCTTTAGTCAGGATAGCTTGTACTAGCTGTCCCCTTTCAAAATGGTCGTTGTTGGATCCCTTCCCGCTCAATATTTGGGAAGAGGACCAGGGCCTCTATAAATAGGGCTAGCCACCACAGTAGAAGAGAGAGGTTAAGTTCATCTACACACCACACCAGCCCAAGAACACCTCTCCTCGCGAGGTTGTTCTTCCCCTGTACTGTTCATCATCAGCCCAAGAGGCAATCCACCACCACACATAGGAGTAGTGTATTACACTACAATGGTGGCCCGAACCTGTATAAATCTTGTGTCTCTTGTGATGTTAGTTCATCGATCTAGCTTAGGGATCGCGGCGAGACTGAGGGCGTGTTTCGGTAGGGAGACATCTTTGTGCGCACCCCAGTGTTCGAACCTTAAGGGTTTTGCCGGAACCCGATATCCGATAGATACAACATAGAAGACTTTCCCTCGTGTCCGGATGGGACTCCCCTTGGCGTGGATGGCAAGCTTAGCGTTCGGATATGAAGATTCCTTTCTCTGTAAACTGACTCTGTACAACCCTAGCCCTCTCTGTTGTCTATATAAACCGGAGGGTTTAGTCCGTAGAGGCAATCATAATCATACAGGCTAGACATCTAGGGTTTAGCTATTACGATCTCGAGGTAGATCAACTCTTGTAACCCCTATACTCATCAAAATCAATCAAGCAGGAAGTAGGGTATTACCTCCATCAAGATGGCCCGAACGTGGGTAAAATATTGTGTCCCTGCCTCGTGTTACCTTCGATCCTTATACGCACAGTTCGGGACCCCTTACCCAAGATCTGCCGATTTTGACACCGACATTGATGCTTTCATTGAGAGTTCCACGGTGCTGTCGTCAAAAGGCTCGATGGCTCCATCGATCATCTACAACAACACTGCCATGAAGGAGATTTTTCTCCCTAGCCAGATCTTTGTATTCGGCGGCTTCGCACAGTGTGCCAACTCGGTTGGCCACCTAGAGCAGATCAACAGCTACGCCCCTGGTCACCAGATCAGTTTTGGAAATTTGAACTATGTCGCTAATATCCGAGGAGACTTGATCTTCCAAGGGTTCGCGGCCCCAACCACCGCTCCGGCCTTGAATCCGGAGCGTGTCATTAGGTCCTAAGACGGGGGTCTAGAGCCCGCCGGACTCTCTGCGACTATAAAGCTCAGCACTGGAGAATCGAAGAGAACAACGTCTCCAGCAGTCATCACAAAGCCGGACTCTTCTCCGAACACTAGCTCCGAACCCGCGAAGTTCGCGTCACGTGAGCTCGGCCAGGGAACTTCTATCCCCGTCCAAACCTCGCTCTCAAACGAGGCTTTGGACTTAATACGATCCCTCGCCATCACAGAGGAACCGCTTCCGAATTGCGCCCAGCCCAGACTAGGGGCTGAAAATTGGGAATTTTACTTCCCACCCATCACCCACTTCATAGCCACTGTCGAGGACCTAACCGACATGCTTGATTACGCCTCCAAAGACATCGATGATATGCACGACGATGCCGGAGAGGAGCAGACCCAAAACCCGCCGTTCGCCGGACGCTAGACGGCCACTTCCTCATATGACATGTACATGGTGGACACACCTAAAGAAGGCGACGACGATGATGAGAAGAATCCAGTAGAGGATGAACCTCCTGATATACCACCAAAGCGTCGACATCAGCGGCGCCGCTCTAAATCGCATCGCAAAAAAGACAGCAATACCGGCACCGGAGACAATGACACTCCATAGAACGCCGAAGACCAAGAAGACCCCATTGAACCAACATCCGAACAGGATGATTGTAGGAGTAATGGGCCACGGGTAGGTGGACCCGAGCCCCAGGACATTTCAAGACATCGGGGCCGGCCACGCCCCTCAGGCCGAGTCCCAGGAGCGACTCCAAGATATGCCGAGTCCCAGGCGGCGACTCCCAGATAAGCTGAGTCCCTGGCGGCGACTCCCAGATAAGCCGACTCCAAGCTGGCGACTTCCAGGGAGGCCGACTGTGGAGAGTCGGCCCAAGACTCCTCCCTTATCCCAAAGTACGACGTGGGGTACGGTTATGGCATGGCCTTTTCCCCCTGCTTGCGGAGGGCCGGCATGGCTACAGTAAGCCGTACCGCTGGAAGATCTCCGGCGAGATACTGCACTGTTGCCATGCCTGCCCTGACCTCAGCCACGGTACGCAGTGCACTATGCCCACGACGCCGGCCTGTACGACCCGAAGGTGGCAGGGCCGCCTGTCAGTGGGAGGGCCGAAGCCGGCCTGGGCAACCCGAAGACGGGCCCGTGGGAGTCGGCCTCCCTGGAGTTGGCCGACTCCTCCCGGGCCCCACGAGCCATCAATCAGATAAGATGGGGAGTGGCGACAGTGATCGCCCGATAGACGGCGGCACTGTTGCCATGACCCGATGACCAAGCCTGCGTCATCAGGAGTGCCGCTACAGTATCAAGCCTGTCCACGGGACCCGCCAGTTGGCGGGCCCCAGAAGCCGGCGGGAAGGACGGCGGCTTGAGAGACAAACGCTGGGACCCGCTCATAGCCGGATTACTATTGTACCCCTGGGGGGTAGGCCTATATAAACCCCCCGGGGCACCCATGCAAAGGGTTCGGACCTAGAGAGAGAGTAAGAGAGATAGACCAGATAGCCCAGGAAGGAGAGAGCTAGCCTCGCCCTCTCCTACCTCCCGAAACAGCTCAAGGAGCAACCTTGTAGTCACTTTTCCATAGTGATCATGCGGAGACCCCGCAGAGCAGCAGTAGGGGTGTTATCTCCTAGGCGAGCCCTGAAGCTGGGTAAGTTCCGCCGGCGTGCATGTCTTCGCCTCATCCCGCTTCCAGGCACCGGCGACATTCTACTCGCTCCCACCATGATAAGCGATCCTTTGGCATATGTCGTATCCAACCCCCGACATTTGGCGCCCACCGTGGGGCGAGGTGCACCGTCGTCCGGAGATCTGCTCTGGACGGGACCCCTGTTCCTCCCCGGCGAGCACAGCCAGCCCGGCACGCCGGACGGCGTCTGTGCCGACGCGCTACGCGGCGCTGAGATCGCCTGTGCCGCCAACTGCCTCGCCGATCTTGTCGGCGAGGTTTGCCTCTCCGACGAGCCTGCGCCCGACGCAGGCACGTGTGGCCCCGAGAGCCCCCTCGCGGGCCTCGTCGGCCAACTCCACGTCGCCGGCGAGCCTGCCGCGGACCTGGAGTCCATAGGATCCACCGACCCGATGCTGGTCGACTCCGACACCGCGTCGCTCGACGCGTTCCCCACCAATGTGGTGGTCCACGACGAGCCGCTCTCATACGCGGGGAGCGGCGGAAGCACCGTCACTAAGGTCCTCGTCCTCGAGCACGGCGAGCGCTCCGGCGAAGGAGCGCATGACCCGTTTGACGCGGCCCTGCGAGACCTTACAGCACCGATTCCGGAAGACGCCGACGCCGGGACGCTGGAGGCGCTCCGCCTTCAGCTCATCGAGGGCGCGAAGAAGCTGGCAAGCATGAGGAGCTTGTCAGAAGCTTACCAACGAGAGATGGATTGCGCCGTAGGTGGCTCGCCGGCTCCAACCGGGCCTAGCCGCCTAGGCGCGGTCCGACAGCGCGGCGCGGCAATCGCCAACCTCTTCGGGGCTGATCGCCCTGTGTATGCCACGCCCGCAGAGAATATCCATGCCGCCTAGGCGGCGGCAGACGAGCTCGACAACTTCGAAGGCGAAGAGCGCCACATAATGACGGAGCGAGTTCAGCAGCTCCTCGACGCGGCTGCCGCGCAGAATAATGCCGGCTGCCGCACCGAGGCGCCGCAGCGCCAAAACGACGACCCACCGCCTCGCCGAGACCAAGGTGCAACGTCTAGAACGCCGACTGGCAGGGCTCGTGGGAAGAAGGACAAGGAGCCGGCTGCCAGCCGCAGCCGGACTCACATCACCATCGAGCGCGACCAAGACGGCCGCCCTAGAGCGGTGGAACGACGGGACGACTACGTACCTCCCCCTCCCCGCAGAGAAAGACAAGTCTCCCCGCTGCCCGTGGAACATCCGACTCTCCGCGACCGCCTTGGCCGCCGAGAGGGAGTCGGAGAGAACGACGCCCGCCACTGGATCGACCTACTCCACCGATCCCTGGCGCTGGAAGAAGAAGATGAGTTGGGTCCCCCCTGCTTTGGACCCCGCATCCGGGACGACCCCTTTCCCAAAGGGTTCACGCTCCCTCGAGACACGCCCAAATATACCGGCACCGTGAAGCCGGAAGATTGGCTGATCGACTACTCCATGGCCGTCAACATAGCGAACGGCAACAAGCGTGTTGCCGTAAGATACGTTCCGCTCATGCTCCAGGGCTTGGCCCGGACGTGGTTAAATAGTCTGAAGCCTCGCAACATCAACAGCTGGGTCGACTTCACCGAGGCTTTCGTCCGCAACTTCACGAGCAGGTACAAGCGACCTCCCAAGCCACGCCAGCTCTCCTTGTGCGTGCATGGCCCTGACGAGCCTACTCGCGACTACCTCACGCGATGGGACGAACTCCGGAACTCCTGCGAGGGCGTGCACGAGGTGCAGGCCATCGAGTACTTTACTGCCGGGTGCAGAGAAGGCACCCTCCTCAAGCACAAGCTCCTCTGCGACGAGCCGGAGACCCTCGATGAGCTGCTGATCACGGCGGATAAGTACGCCACGGCCGACTCCTCCATGAAGGCGGAGATTCGGGTTAGCACAACTGGTAAAGTCGCCCCTCAGGCTCCAAGAACTCCGGCTGGAGACACCGGTCGGCGGCAACAGCAGAATGACCAGAAGCGCAAAGCCCCGCGGCTGACTTCCAGCAGTCGGCAAGTGGCAACGACAGAGGACCAGCAGCTGGAGGGACCGCCTCCGGCGAAGCGGCAGAAGGGCGGCAAGTCCAACTGGCTGCCGGCTTTCTCCTATGAGCAGACTCTAGATGGTCCCTGCAAGTTTCACACCGGCGCGAAGCCGTCAAACCACACCACCAGGAAATGCCACTGGCTGACGAGAATCACCAAGGGGGACGGCCTGCTCCCTCCCGCTCCTGCTGGGCCGCCTCCTCCACCACAGCCCCAGCAGCCGGCCATCAGGCCAGTCGGCGCGATACAAGACGAGTTCCCAGATGAGCACGGAGCCTATGTGGTGTTCACCAGTGTAGCGGATGACCGGCGCAGCAGGCGCCAACAGCAGCAAGAGGTGAACGCGGTTGCATCAAGCACCCCAGAGTTCATGCATTAGTCCGAGAAGCCTATCAGTTGGAGCAGAGCTGATCACCCAGAGGTGATGCCGAGTCCAGGCTCTTACGCCTTGGTCTTAGGTGCCACACTTGCCACGGATAGGTGGGCCGCTCGTTTCTCGCGAGTACTGATAGACGGAGGCAACAATATCAACATCCTGTATAAGGATACAATGGAGAAATTAGGAATCAAGCGAAGACAGCTTCAGAGCAGCCGGACTGTGTTCCACGGAATCGTCCTTGGCCTTTCCTGCTCACCAATCGGCAAGATCCTGATAGATGTCCTCTTCGGAGATAAAGATCATTTCCGCCGAGAGCCAATTTGGTTTGAGGTGGTGGACCTTGAGAGCCCATATCATGCACTGCTTGGCCGACCCGCCTTGGCCAAGTTCATGGAAGTCCCCCACTACGCCTACCTCAAGATGAAGATGCCGAGTTCCAAGGGAATCCTAACCGTGTCCGGCGACTACAGGAAGTCGTCCACTTGCGCGGCCGAAAGCAGTCGGCTGGCCGAGTGCTTGGTGATCGCAGCTGAGAAACGGCTCCTTGACCGGGTCGTGGCGATGGCCGGCAAGCAACCCGAGTTATCGCCCGATCCCAAGGAGTCGGAAGCAGAAGGATCGTTCAAGCCGGCCAGAGAAACAAAGAAGATACCATTGGACCCGGAGCACCCGGAGAGGTACGCTGTCATGGGCACAGGCCTTGACAGCAAATAGGAAGGCGAGCTCGTCGATTTCCTCCGTGAGAATCGCGACATCTTCGCGTGGTCCCCCAAGGACATGCCTGGTGTCCCGACGGAATTCGCCGAGCACAAGTTACACGTCCGATCTGATGTGAAGCCCGTCAGGCAGCCCTTGCGCCGCCTGTCAGAAGAAAAAAGAAGAGTTGTTGGAGAAGAAATAGCCCGGCTCCTTGCAGCCGGCTTAATCATGGAAGTATTTTTTCCAAAGTGGCTGGCAAACCCAGTACTGGTGCTGAAGAAGAACAAGCAGTGGCGGATGTGCATTGATTATACGAGCCTCAACAAAGCCTGCCCCAAGGACCCATTTGCTCTGCCAAGAATTGATCAGGTGATAGACTCCATAGCCGGATGCGAGCTGTTGAGTTTCCTAGATGCATATTCAGGATATCATCAGATCAGGATGAACCCGGCTGACAGACTGAGGACCGCCTTCATCACGCCGTTTGGAGCCTTCTGCTACCTGACCATGACGTTTGGCTTGAGAAACGCCGGCGCCACCTTTCAGCATTGCATGCAGAAGTGCCTCCTAAAGCAACTCGGCAGGAATGCCCACGTCTACGTGGATGACGTGGTGGTAAAGACAGAAAAATATGGAACCCTGCTGGAGGACCTCAAGGAAACATTCGAGAATCTGCGCCGATTCCAGATCAAGCTCAACCCAGAGAAGTGCGTTTTCGGAGTACCAGCCGGCCAGCTCCTCGGTTTCCTGGTCTCCGAACGCAGCATAGAGTGCAATCCAGTGAAGATCAAGGCCATCGAGAGGATGGAGGCACCCAGACGACTGTTAGATGTGCAGAAGTTCACCGGTTGTTTGGCATCCATCAGCCGATTCATCAGTCGACTGGGTGAGAAGGCTCTCCCCTTGTATCAGCTCATGAAGAAGACGACCTTCTTTGAGTGGACTCCCAAGGCGGACGAGGCTTTTCTCCAACTAAAAAAGATGTTGACTACTCCCCCTGTGCTGGCGGCTCCGACTGCCAAAGAGCCCATGCTCCTATACATTGCCGCCACCAGCCGAGTAGTCAGCACGGTCATTGTAGTTGAACGCAAGGAGGAAGGCAAGGCGCTACCCGTCCAGAGACCGGTATATTACTTGAGCGAGGTGCTGTCAACCTCCAAGCAGAACTACCCCCACTACCAGAAGATGTGCTACGGTGTGCATTTCACCGCCAAGAAATTGAAGCCTTACTTCCAGGAGCATCCAATCACTGTGGTCTGCACAGCTCCACTGGCCGAGATCATTGGAAGCCGAGATGCTTCTGGCCGGGTGGCCAAATGGGCCATTGACCTGGCTCCCTACACCATCTACTACGAGCCCCGCACCGCCATCAAGTCACAAGCACTGACTGACTTCCTCGTCGACTGGGCCGAGACCCAGTATCTGCCGCCAGCGCCCGACTCCACCCATTGGCGGATGCACTTCGACGGCTCCAAGATGCGCACCGGCCTGGGAGCCGGCGTCGTCCTCACTTCCCCCAAGGGTGACAAGCTCATATATGCGCTACAGATCCACTTCGCCGCCTCCAACAACGTGGCCGAGTACGAGGTGCTCATCCACGGGCTCCGGCTTGCCAAAGAACTCGGCATTCGCCGGATCCTGTGTTATGGCGACTCTGACTTGGTGGTCCAGCAATCATCTAGCGATTGGGACGCCAAGGACGCAAATATGGAGAGCTACCGTTTCCTTATCCAGCAACTCAGCGGATACTTCGAGGGGTGCGAGTTCCTCCACGTGCCAAGGAACGACAACGACCAAGCAGACGCCTTGGCATGAATCGGCTCCACCCGCCAGGCAATACCATCTTGTGTCGCCCTCCGGCGCCTCCTCAAGCCTTCTATCAAACCGTCACCAGAATCAGATTCAATCTATGTGCCGGCTCCGCCTGAGGAGGACGGATCCAACTCCAAGAAACATACAGTCGAAGCCGGCCCGGGGACTTCAGAACCCGGCCCGGGGACTGCAGTAGCAAGATCGAAGACTCCAGAGCTCGACCCGGGGACTGCTCTAGTCGGCCCCGGGACTTTGTCAAATCAGCAAGCAGCTGCGGACTCCAACCCGCCGCCTCCCAGCCCGACCGCCCTTATCCAAGTCGCACTAGTGGCAGTTGAAGAAATAGCAGCACCCTCATGGGCCCAGCCCATCCTCAGATTCTTAGTAAACCGAGAGCTGCCAACTGATGAAGTCTTGGCTCGGCAAGTGCAACGCCGAGCAGCAGCATACACCATAGTCAAGAGAGAGCTGGTCAGGCGCAGCGTTACCGGTGTCTTCCAACGCTGCGTCGAAGCAGAACAAGGTGAGGCAATCCTCAGAGACATCCACGAAGGCGAGTGCGGTCACCATGCGGCCTCCAGGGCACTCATCGCCAAAGCCTTCCGGCACGGTTTTTTCTGGCCAACCGCTCTGGAAGAGGCCAAAGAATTAGTCCAAAAGTGCAAGGGGTGCCAGATTTTTCGGTCCAAGCCACCTCAGCCAGCTTCCGCACTCAAGACTATCCCCATTGCCTGGCCCTTTGCAGTCTGGGGCCTGGACATGGTGGGACCATTCAAGACGGCACGAGGTGGCTTGACTCACCTACTTGTTGAAGTGGACAAGTTCACCAAGTGGGTGGAGGTGAAACCCATCAAGAAATTGAACGGTCCGACTGCAGTGACCTTCATCGCTGACATCACAACTCGGTACGGCATCCCACACAGCATCATCACCGACAATGGCACGAATTTTTCCAAAGGCACCTTGGCCCGTTTCTGCGTGACACAGGGCATCCGACTGCACTTAGCGTCCGTTGCCCACCCGCAGTCAAACGGCCAGGTGGAGCGAGCAAACGGCCTCATCTTATCCGGCATCAAGCCTCGACTCGTCGTACCGCTGGAGCGATCTGCTGGCTGTTGGCTCGAGGAGCTGCCAGCCGTCCTCTGGAGTCTGCGCACGACTCCAAACAAGTCAACCGGCTTCACACCATTCTTCCTCGTCTATGGCGCCGAAGCCGTCATCCCAACGGACATAGAGTTCGACTCCCCACGAGTCACCATGTACACCGAGGAAGAAGCAGAAGAAGCACGTCAAGACGGTGTCGATCTACTGGAAGAGGGCCGGCTGTTGGCACTCAGCCGGTCCAGCATCTACCAGTAGAGTCTGCATCGATACTACAACAGAAAGGTCAGGCCAAGATCCTTTCAAGAAGGCGGCCTTGTGCTCCGGCTGATCCAACGAACAGCCGGCCAGCACAAGCTGTCGGCACCTTGGGAAGGCCCCTTCATCATCAGCAAGGTGCTAGGGAATGATGCCTACTATTTGATCGACGCCCAGAAGCCCCGAGCGCGCAAGAGGGACGATTCCGACAAAGAGATAGAGCGCCCGTGGAATGCAAGTCTTCTTCGAAGATTTTACAGTTGATGCAGTATGTATCACACTACCTTTGTATTAAAGTACTAAGACTTTGGGCCCCTCGAGACGAGCTCGGGGACTGCCCTTTTTGTTATCTGCATGATAAGAATTATGCCTCCGAGTACATTACTTTCATTACAAGCCGTTTGGCGCCGGGCCTGACTAGTCGGCCCGGGGACTCGCCGCCTTGCGCTATGAGAAGCTTCCCGCAGTCGGACAAGTAGTGTGCGGTGCCCAATCCGCCTCCTGGCAAAGCCGCAGCTCGCAGAGCGACTGTGAGGCAGGCAGGAGTAAGGAAGAACGGGCACCCACACGAAAAATGGCTAAGGACCTAAAGCACGAACATAGCATAAGACGGCCTCCAGCATTTCTGAAGCGGAAGGCCGACTCATGAGTAGCCGGCTCGCCGTCCTTATTAGCCTCTATTAAGGACGGCCGACTCTTGGGTAGTCGGCATGTCGCTTTCCATCCGACTTACTAGAGAAACTCTAAACGGCCAAGTCCTTGCCTTCCCAAAGTAGCCAAGCACTTGACCCAGCGACAGTCCGCAGAGCGGCTGCTCGACTGACAAGGCAGCGACTAAGGAAAGGCGGCAAAAGGAAAAGCCTAAAGAGCAGTAAGCGAGGAAAGACGGAAAGCAGATTAATTTTACATAGGCCCTTGGCCGAATCTTCGAATAGAAGTTCAAGATACACCCCGCGGGTGGAATTGTTCGAATCTAACAAAGTTTTCAAAAGATTACTAAGACAGACAAACAGAGGCGAAAAAGCATCCTAGGAGGCGGCATCTGGGATCGGAGGATCATAGGAGACGGTAGTATCAGGTGCCGGGGCAGTCGGCTAGGCGGTCTCGGTTTGATTGCCTCCGGTGGCAGTCGTTTTCTCTTGACGCGGCTCAATGCTGGAGGCACGTTCGAGCTGAGGCTGGCCGCCTGCTCCGTCTTCTGGCACCTTCGCTTCGCCTTCGGCCTCCACCTCGTCCTCCTCCTCGGTGCTGGAGTCGATCACCTCCGCCGAATCCTCCCCATACTCCGGGTTCATCCCGAACCACTCTGCCGGCACTTCCTCGCTGCCTTCAGCCCGCTCGGGCACGAATACGCTGGTGTCCATGTACTCGGCGATGGCCGCCGCACGCTCGATAAGGGAGCTTTCCACGGCCTCCAATTCGGCCTGGGCTTCTGACCGGAACACGGCCAGGCGGTGCAGGTCAAGCCCTGGATACCACGCCTTGACGAACTCCAAGGCCCGACGCGCTCCGGCCCGGGCCGAGGAGCCCTTCCAGGCCTCAAGACGGCCGGCAGCGACTTCCAGCCAGTCGGCGGTCCGACTGGCAGTGCACAGAGCCGGCGTATCCGGCCACAAAGCGGCAACCACCTGGGCGCCGGCACACTGAAGCCGGCGCATCTGCCGGTGGACCGGACGAAGACGGGCCTCAATGCTCAGGAGCTGTTCATCAATGGTTCGGCGGGCATTGGCGGCGATCTCCTCACCATTCGCCCTTCGCGCCTCACGAGCAGCCTCGATGGCCAAAGGGACCGCCTGTGAGTGACCAGGAAAGAAGTCTGCCAAGAAAAAAAAGAAGAAAAGTCAAAAAATCAGAAGTCGGCCCAACACATAGTTGGAAGCGCGAAGAAGCGAAAGAAACATACCATCCACAATATCCTCGATCTCGTGGAAGCTGGAGGTCAGCATCGCCTCCCTGTCAGTCCAGGAGGAGCGCTCGCTCTCGAACTCGGCAAGGAGAGCGGCTTCCTTCTTCTCGGCCTCGTCCTGCGCCTTCTTGAGCATCTCCTTCTGCTCGGCCAGCTGCGCCGCCAGCAGGTCGCGCTCCGTGGCAAGCCTGTCACACTCCTCCTCCTTGGCGCGACAGGCGGCATTGGCCTCGCCCAGCTCCTCCTGAAGAGCGGCGTTGGCTCCTGAAAATCGAAAGAGAAAATGAATCAGTCGTCAGCAAAGAAGATTGCCGGGAAGATCCGGCCCGACTGCTCAGCAGTCGGCCTGAATCTCGGGGACTATAGCCCGCGGGTGCGACAGCACGCCCCGCAAAGAAGAAGAACTCACTCCGGCTTTCTGACAAGTCGGCAGCCCGCTTGCTCAACTCCTCAACATTGCGGTTGAAGGCAGTGGCGCGGAGGTTGTGATACTCCTGCAGTAAGTCATTGAAGACGAAGTCAGTGTTTGGAACTCGCCAGAGGGAGTTCCAAACCGCCTGCTCAGCAGCCGGCCCGGAACTCGGGGACTACACCCAGTGGGTGCGCTGGCGCGCCCCCACAGAGAAAAACAAGAATGAAGAAGGAGAAGAAACTTACTCGAACGGCCGTTCACGCGGCCAGGTGCGCTCTGGTGCAAGCCTGAAGGGCGTCGCCTTTGGCCCGCAACTTCGTCTGGACCTCCAGGAGTAATTGATTTAGCGGCCCCGTGCTGCCTCCGCGCACCCACCCGGTGGGCGCGGTGCTTGTGGCCTCAGCGTCTAGAGCTGCCGAGCTGGTAGCGCCGATCTCCCGAGGTCGCGGCGCCGAGGTCGCCCTCTCAAGGCGGCGACGCACCAGCGAGGCGACTTGGAGAAGCAGCCGCGCTTCGGCCTCGTCCATGGCCGGCGGCTCCGACGGCTCCACCGGCTGTTTGCCGTGCGGCCTCCCAGACGGCGGTGGAGGCGGCGGCGGCACGAGAGCATCCGACATGGAGGCCTCACCGCTCTCCTTCTCCGCGATGGGGTTCTCGGTGCCGGCTCCCCCGGTTTTCCCCGTGAACTCCGGAGGCGGCGGTGCAGACGATAGTGGGGGGACGAGCATCGCCGATCGGCGACGCGCGGCCTCCTCGGCGCGCCGTCTCGCCGCAAGGGCGGCTTTGACGTCATCCAGCTTTTTCTGGGCGGAGGCGGCCGCCCTGTCGGCCTCCGCCTTCTCCAAACGCGCGGCCTCCTCCTCCTCGCGCTTCTCCCGCGCATTCCGCTCCGTCGCCTCTCGGAGGTCGGCGCAGGGTCGGGCTGCCGAGTATTGGCGGACGTCTCTGCCGACCCCATGACGGAGGGGACGGCGACTCTCTCAAGGGAAAGAAGGGCACTGAAGAAGAATGGAGGGAGTATATAAACGAAGACTCGGACAAGATTCAACAAAGAAAATAAAAGAGCGTAAAGACTTACGCGGATACTAGCGGCGGCTTTCTCACTTCCCTTCGGAAGCGGTTGGCCTTCGCGGCCGCCTCCTCTCGTCTGGTCGCGGCGGCCGCCCCCTTGAACTTCTTCAATTTGCCGCCGGGCGCGCTCGGCCCGGCGTGACGCCTCTTCGCGCCGCCTTGGCCGGCGGAGGAGCCGGCGCCCGACAGGCCGATCCTCAGCTGGTGGCGCGGAGCGACTTCGCCTTCGGCGTCGTCATCAGGCCAGTCGGCAAAGGTGGCTGAGGGCCTGAAGTCGCCTTCTGCCCCCCCTCCCCCGCCTTCGGCGTCGGCTTCCATCGCCGCCGCCCCCAAGTCGGGGTCATCGACGTCGCTCTCCGCGCGGTCGGGAACATACTCGCGGGGCTGCCTCGTGGCGCCGGCGGCAGGCTGCATAAGAGGATTCTAGTTCAGAAGAAGTTAGCAAGAGTCAGAAGCCGGAGTCGGCTGCTGGAAAAAAGATAAAACAGCAGGGAGACACGACTTACTACTGGTGGAGGGTTGTCGCGCGAGTACGGCTCCTTGCCGAACCGCCAGTCCTCCTCGTACTCGCAGTGCGCGATGTAATTCACCATGTTCGCCACCTCCTTGCGGGGCATCTCCTTGGTGCTCATCCGACTTGGGTCTCGGAGGCCGCTCATCTGACAGATCAGGTGAGGCCGGCCTTGGAGCGGGAGAACTCGGCGCGCCACGAAGGCGGCCAGCAAGTCGGCCCCGACGAGTCCCTCCGACTGCGTCAAGACTCGGAGTCGCGCCACGGCGGCGGCTCCGGGAGTCAGCGTCTTGACTCAGTGGGACCAGCTGGGGAGCCGCCCAGTCAGGGGAGCGGCGTTGTAAGGCGGCAAGTTGACCCAGTCGCCGTCGGAGGCGAGATTCTTCACGTAGAAGTACGAGCGCTGCCACATCTTCACCGACTTGATAAGCGTGATGGGAGGAAAGGGGTTGTCGGCCGTCGAGCGCCGCATCGCAATGAAGGCGCCGCACTGGGCCGGCACACCAGCGATGTGCGTGCCGAGCTTAGAAGAGAAGAATTCTCCCCACAGCTCGATGGTGGGGAGAACGCCGAGGAAACCTTCGCACAGGGTGGCGAAGGCGGAGAGCAGCACCACCGTGTTCGGTGTCAGGTGGTGCGGCTGAAGGCTGTGAAACTCCAGGAATGAGCGGAAGAAGCCGCTCGCCGGCAGCCCCAGGCCGCGCATAAGGTGTGAGCGGAAGATGACCCGCTCGCCCTCTTCCGGCGCCGGCCGGATTTCCCCCTCCGGTGCGGCGCAGGCGCGCACAAGGTCCGCACTGGGGGACGACGGGTCTGGCGGAGGAACTCGATGTGTTCTTCCTCTACCTCCGAGCCGTCCCACACGCCGGAGCGCACAGCAGAGGCCGCGGCGGAGGAAGAGCTCATCACCGCGGTATGATGTGTTCCTGCTCGACGACGGAGGAAGGAAGGAGAGAAAGCAAGATGAGGTGGGGGAGCGGGGAAGAAAGGCGCGCAAGCTGTGCCGCTCCGCTTCCCCCCGCCTACTTATAGCCCTGCGGGCTGAGGAGCCAAGGGGGCGGGCGTGGGATTAACTACGCGCGATGCCCCACGCCGCCCACGATTTACCCACGAAGTTACTGCGCACAGTAACGACGTGGGAAAATCAACCGTCCTCGGCCACAGCGGATCCGTCCGTATGTCGAGGCGTGGTAGTGGCGGGCCCCGCCTGACGGTCCGTCCCGTCACGCGTGTGGGCAGGCAGACTGTTCTCCTCACGTGGCGCCACGCGATAGGACCGCCCCAATGGCTGCGGGGAAGCGTATCAGGCACGCCGCCTGGCTTCCCGCCGCGACCTTCGAACTGAGGCTCTCCACCAAAGTTCCAACTTTTGACAATCGGCCGAAGGGAAGACGACAGCCGAGTCCCAGAGTCTGCACCTTTAAAAGATTGAAGCTGTTGAAGCCCCACAATGCAGCGACCGCAGGGTTTCACTAGCTTCGGGGACTACTGTCGGAGTAATGGGCCACGGGTAGGCGGACCCGAGCCCAAGAACATTTCAAGACATCAGGGCCGGCCGCGCCCCTCAGGCCGAGTCCCAGGAGCGACTCCAAGATATGCCGAGTCCCAGGCGGCGACTCCCAGATAAGCCGAGTCCCTGGCGGCGACTCCCAGATAAGCCGACTCCAAGCTGGCGACTTCCAGGGAGGCCGACTGTGGAGAGTCGGCCCAAGACTCCTCCCTTATCCCAAAGTACGACGCGGGGTACGGTTACGGCATGGCCGTTTTCCTCCTGCTTGCGGAGGGCCGGCATGGCTACAGTAAGCCGTATCGCTGGAAGATCTCCGGCGAGATACGGCACTGTTGCCATGCTTGCCCTGACCTCAGCCACGGTACGCAGTGCACTGTGATGTACGACCCGAAGGTGGCAGGGCCGCCTGTCAGTGGGAGGGCCGAAGCCGGCCTGGGCAACCCGAAGACGGGCCCGTGGGAGTCGGCCTCCCTGGAGTCGGCCGACTCCTCCCGGGCCCCACGAGCCATCAATCAGATAAGATGGGGAGTGGCGACAGTGATCGCCCGATAGACGGCGGCACTATTGCCACGACCCAATGACCAAGCCTGCGTCATCAGGAGTGCCGCTACAGTATCCAGCCTGTCCGCGGGACCTGCTAGTCGGCGGGCCCCAGAAGCCGGCGGGAAGGACGGCGGCTTGAGAGACAGACGGCTGGGACCCGTGCCCAGCCGGATTACTATTGTACCCCTGGGGGGTAGGCCTATATTAACCCCCCGGGGCACCCATGCAAAGGGTTCGGACCCAGAGAGAGAGTGAGAGAGATAGACCAGATAGCCCTGGAAGGAGAGAGCTAGCCTCGCCCTCTCCTACCTCCCGAAACAGCTCAAGGAGCAACCTTGTACTCACTTTGCCATAGTGATCATGCGGAGACCCCGCAGAGCAGCAGTAGGGGTGTTATCTCCTAGGAGAGCCCTGAAGCTGGGTAAGTTCTGCCAGCGTGCATGTCTTCGCCTCATCCCGCTTCCAGGCACCGGCGACGTTCTACTCGCTCCCACCATGATAAGCCATCCTTTGGCATATGTCGTATCCAACCCCCGACAATGATCGGGAGGAAGGGAAAGTTGACCCTGACGAGCAGGCAGGGAACAAAGACTCGGAGGATAGCATCTATCTACCACTCTCCGAGGACGACGTGAGCCTCAGCAATGAAGATTTTATCATGCCAGAGGAACCCCTCGAACAAGAGCGCTTTAAGCGCCATCTAATAGCCACTTCAAGAAGCCTAAAAAAGAAGCAGCAACAGCTTCAAGCTGACCAAGATCTGCTCAACGACAGATGGACTAATGTCCTGGCAGCCGAAGAATACGGCCTCAAACGCCCTACAAAGAGTTACGCAAAGCATAAGTTTCTACCCCAATTTGACGATGAGGCGCTGGAGCCCATACCACCCGCGCGTAACGCAGCCGACGGACACGACCGACCACCACGTGGCCGGGCAGAACGACAACTCAAGCCGAACACCGGCCCGCACCACCTCGCCATAAAAGTAGAGAAAAAACAACTCGGGGATACCCATACGACCTACGACAGGACCTGGAAAATAGAGCAGGTCAGATCAAATCAATCTACGGATCATGGGAGCGTCCCCCGGTGCGAGAAGACGGCTCTCAAGCCTGGCGCGGCAAGCATAACCACGCCTGGGACGAAAACCACATACGGACTTCATCCGAACTGCGCCGTGACATGGCCCGATACAGAGGCTCCACACACCCACTACTAGGGAAAACCCTAGTAGTAGCGCGGGTTTAATGCCTACTAGTAGTGCGGGACACCGTGCTACTAGTATGGCGCTACAGCTATTACTTAGCAGTAGCGCGCTCAACACACGCTACTGCTAAGACATATAGTCGCAGCATGTGTTCACTCCCTCGCTACTGCTAATCTAGATAGTAGCAGCGTGTTTACACTCCATCGCTACTAGTATTCTTTTTTAGTGTATTTATACGCCGTTATACAAATTTTGGTACAATACCAATTATGAGGTTTATATCATTATGTCCATAATAGTGTGCCGAATGAAGGTGGATTAGGTTCAAGTGAAGGCAACATGTGGTGCATGTTAAAAGAATACTACTAATCCAAACTTAATATAGTTTGGACTAGTAGTACTTTCGATGTGCACCACATGTTGCCTCCACTTGAATCTAATCTGCCAACACAAGCTATTTAATCATCATCATAGTCATTACCACCAACAATAGCTATTTAATCATCAGAGTCATAGTGTAGCACATCATCATCTTCAAACTCATTCTAGCTAGCTAATCACCACCAACACTAGTTGTGGTAGCTATCTAATCACCACCAACACTAGCTACTAATAATCATCATAGTCATTACCACCAACACTAGCTATTTAATCATCATAGTCATAGTGTAGCACATCATCATCTTCAAACTCATTTCTAGCTAGCTAATCACTCTTGATGCTCTCTCTCAGGTAAAATAGCATAAAACATGTGTAGGACTCCTGCTTCATCATGTTGGAGCATGCAGATAAACATGTCTCCTAATCGTGGGTTGCGCTTCTGATTGCTGGCCCCTATTACTTCTCTGCGATCGTTCACAATTTTGCTCCAGTCTTTCACTATTAAGCATTCCTCGCTTTTAGAAATACTGAATGCACTAAAGTGCATTGTAGGATGTCTTGGACGTAAGCTAACCATTCTCATGCGACCTTTAGTCTCGACCCAATAAGGCACAACATTCATCAGGAGTCCCTATTGAAGAACATCGTATAGTAACATACTTAGCAATGAAGTTTAGCTTAAAAAATAATATATGCAAAAGATGCACTGTGTAATGCCCCGGATACAACTTTCCATATTCGTAACTCCAACTCTTGCCTTTTCCGGAGATGTGATATGTTATTTTCTTCGTGGTTGGGTTTTTGTCGTTCGTTTTGCATTTTATTCATGCCTTGCATTTCATCTCATCGCATCATCCGCTTTGCATCCGCATGTTTTTCGTAGCCGCTTGTAGTGACCGCTTCTCTCTTTGTCTTCGTTGACCTATTGTCAGACCGCTTGTCCTTGTTGACCTTCTCTCAGACCAATTGGACCCCTCTCTTCTCTCTTTCTCCGAGACCAACAAAAACCCCCTTGTCCCCGTGGCCTTTCGTCGGACCCCATTGTCTTTGTTTTCCCCTCTCGTCTAAATGTCCACCCTCTCTGTACAACCACCAACCCTTTTGCGCACATCCGAAACTGCCCCGAACCCGACCCGTACTGTCATGACCGATGGGTCCGGATCATCCCCCAACATCTATAAAACATCATCGTTTTATTTATTGGACTCCCTAGCCTATTTATTCTCGACCGCCCGATTACAATCGGACGGACCGAATAGCCCCTAATCTAACCCACCTGCTATATATATATACAGTTGAAACCCTAGCCCTATCCCATCCATCCATCTAATCCTCCCCCCCGCCGCCACCCACTCTCCCTTATTCCTCGGGTGCTTGTCCCATCACCGCTGATTCCCTCGTTCATCAGGATCCCCATCCCACCAACCACCACAGCTCGAGCTCCACCTTGTTTTCCCCACCAGACCAATCCATCCCAGCCATCCCGATCCCCACGAAGGTCCTCCTCACCACCGCCCGCAGCCTCCCCTCCTTGCTACGCGAGCTGCACGAGCGCAACAGCCGCTCGGGCACCAAGCCCCGCTCCCGTCTGGATCGAGACCACCGGCGAGTCTCCCAACACCCGCGCGTTCTTTGTCTCACCGTCGTCTTCGCGTGCCACGCCGAAGTTCCACCTTGCCAGAGCGGAGCTCCTCCTGCCGACGCCCTCTGCTACCCAGGCGAGCCCCCTTCGCACCATCTCCTTCCCTTCTTCCTTTCTTGTTCTTCTCTCTCTCATATAGAGCTCTCTGTCTCCCAGAAACCATCCACGACCGGCGACCTCGAGTTGCCATGGATGGGTGCAACCAAGTTCAACCACAAACACTGGGAACCGCTCCGCCACGACCTCCTTCGGCCTCGTCTGCCCCATCCCCGTCGAAGGCCCGCCGTTGTCACTCTGGTCCGGCGTGACCAGCGTGACAAGTTCCTCGCCTGCGTCCTCCCATTGAGCATCGGGACGAACGACAACAGCTCAAGCCTCGCCTCGGCCCTCCTCGACCTCCTTCGCACCGGATCCGTCCCCCTCGTCCATCCACTCGTCGCAGGAGGTCGCCGCCATGCCCTCCATCCCGCATCGCCAGCCGCCGTCCCCTGCTTCATGAATGAGACAGCCAGCGCTGCCCCTTCGTTGACTTAGTCCAGCGCCAGCGTGGCCGGTCTCCAAGTCCCAGGCGCCAAGCCCAAGCAGCCCACTTCGTCAGCCCGAACCGCCAAGCCTACAGCCAACTCCACCGACTGGGCCTGGCCCATGGTGAGCACCCAGTCCGCCCAGTTTCAGCCCGATAACGTTTTTTCCTGTTCCAGCGAATTTAGACATTACCAGAGTTGTTGTTTTACAGAAAAACCCTCATGCTTCATACATTTAATAACTCTTTAACCGTGCATTATATGTAAATAATCTATATATGAAAAATGTCTAGAATTTCATCTAGTTTCATAATATGCAGCTTTCATCCATGGTAAAAAATGTTTAAACTTGTTGTTTATTTAATTTTGCATAAATGCCATGTTAAAATGATTTATTTCATAACTAAATAACCGTAGCTCGGTTTTAAATAAACTTTATATGTAAATGGGGCGGAAAAATGCCTAGTTTAACTTGGTGCACTTACTTTGCATGTTTAACAACATAAAAGTATGGTTTAGGGCAGAACAGTACCAAATCTAGAATATGCACATGGGGATTTTTCCGGAATTGTTGTTTGTTGTTCCGGCCTCGTTTAAACTTGCCTAAATAGTTAGTTTACTTATGCTTCACCTCTTGCCATATTTAACAACATTTAATATTGTTTGGTAGCTTAAACGAGATTAAACTAAATATGTCAATGTGGTGTTTTGTCAATATGCAACTCGTTGCATATTGAGCTCCACTTAAATTGTAGTATTGTTTGTTGCACTTTGCCATGCCATGACTCATTAAACCGGACATGCATCATACTTGATTATGCATCATGTCATGGTTATGCTTTTGTGTTAACTATGTTGTTTTCTTCTTTCCGGTTGTGCTTCTTCTCGTTAGTTCCTGTTTCATTGCGATCGTGAGGATCCGTTCGTCTACGCTTGGTTCGTCTTCGTGGCTTCATCTTCTTCATGGACCTCGTTCTTCTTCCTTGCGGGATTTCAGGCAAGATGACCGCTACCCTGGATCTCACTATTATCATTGCTATGCTAGTTGCTTCGTTCTATCGCTATGCTGCGCTACCCATCACCTGTTTATCAAGCCTCCTAAATTGCCATGTCAGCCTCTAACCTTTTCACCCTTCCTAGCAAACCGTTGTTTGGCTATGTGACCGCTTTGCTCAGCCCTCTTATAGCGTTGCTAGTTGTAGGTGAAGTTGAAGATTGCCCCATGGTGGACAGGATTATGTTGGGATATCACAATATCTCTTATTTAATTAATGCATCTATATACTTGGTAAAGGGTGGAAGGCTCGGCCTTATGCCTGGTGTTTTGTTCCACTCTTGCCGCCCTAGTTTCCGTCATATCGGTATTATGTTCCTGGATTTTGCGTCCCTAACGCGGTTGGGTGATTTATGGGACCCCCTTGACAGTTCGCTTTGAATAAAACTCCTCCAGCAAGACCCAACCTTGGTTTTACCATTTGCCTCACCACCACCTACTTTTCCCTTGGGAGTCGCTCTCTCGAGGGTCATATTTATTTTAGCCCCCCCGGGCCAGTGCTTCTCTAAGTGCTGGTCCGAACTAGAGCCCTTTGCAGCGCCCCCTCAGGGAAACTTGAGGTCTGGTTTTAGTTGTACAGATTGCTCATCCAGTGTTGCCCTGAGAACGAGATATGTGCAGCTCCTATCGGGATTGTCAGTGCATCGGGCGGTCTTGCTGGTCTTGTTTTACCATTTTCGAAATGTCTTGTAAACCGGGATTCCGAGCCTGATCGGGTCTTCCTAGGAGAAGGTATATCCTTCGTTGATCGCGAGAGCTTATCATGGGATAAGTTGGGACACCCCTGCAGGGTATAAACTTTCGAAAGCCGTGCCCGCGGTTATGGGCAGATGGGAATTTGTTAATGTCCGGTTGTAGATAACTTGACACCTGATTCGAATTAAAATGCATCAACCGCGTGTGTAGCCGTGATGGTCTCTTTTCGGCGGAGTCCGTGAAGTGAACATGGTTTTGGGTTATGTTTGACGTAAGTAGGAGTTCAGGATCACCTCTTGATCATTGCTAGCTTCACGACCGTTCCGCTTGCTCTCTTCTCGCTCTTATTTGCGTATGTTAGCCACCATATATGCTTAGTCGCTGTTGCAACCTCACCACATATCCTTTCCATTCCCATTTAGCTTTGCTAGTCTTGATACCCATGGTAATGGGATTGCTGAGTCCTGGTGGCTCACAGATTACTACAACAACAGTTGCAGGTACAGGTTATGCGATGATCATGATGCGAGAGCGATGTTTGCTTGTTTTGGAGTTCTGCTTCTGCATCTTCTTCGATCAGGGGATAGGTTCCAGGTCGGCAGCCTGGGCTAGCAGGGTGGATGTCGTTTGAGTTTTTGTTTGTGTTTCATCCATAGTCGGATGGTGATCTTATGTATTGTGATGTTGTATTCGTGTGGCATTGTATGCCCTTTTTGTATGTATCCCATCTATTATGTAATGTTAATGTAATGATATCCACCTTGCAAAAGCGTTTCAATATGCGGTTCTATCCTTGGTGGGACCTTCGAGTCTCTTTAGGATAGTATCGCATATTGGGCGTGACAAGTTGGTATCAGAGCCTCGACCGACCATAGGAGCCCCCTTGATTGTTGGCCGTTGTTGAGTCTAGAAGAAAACTATTTTTGAGTCTTAGGATGATATATATAGGAGAGTAGGATTCTTTTTACTCCTCAGCCCCCTCGTCGCTCTGGTGAGGTCTCCTGACGTAGATGTTTTGTCTTTCCTCTCCTCAATTTTACACATTTTTTTAGGATCATGCGGGTATCTTGGGTTCGTTCCGATATTCTTATGACGAGAAGATTGTTCTTGGTGCCTCCTGACATTTAGGGGTTGTGGCAGTGTCCCGGGGAGTTGAGCTCCGAGGTGTTGTCGTCATAATTTTATCGTTGCAATTCTGGAATACCTGAGTTTTGCCGACATCGAAAATCTCTTTTATGCAGTTGTTGGTGAGATAACCTTCACGCCACCCAGTACTGGGGCGGGAGTTCGGGAGTATTGCCATAGCTTGTATAACGGATGCTTTTCGAAGGTTGAGGTACATGATTTCCGAAGGTTTCTTGGTTATGTGTTGACAGATGGATACATCTTGGATGTAGGTATTGTTAGTTTGGGTGAGATATTTATTGCTTCCCCTGTATCCCCAACACCAGATAGCATAACCAGAAAGTTTCGGGAGTTTATTGGTGGGAATTCAAGTAGCTCCTAGAATATCTTTCCAACAGATGCATGATATGGGATTGGGTAAATCTCTATCATATGTATTTGTTCCGGCTTATTCTGCAAGCCAAATCCTTTGTTTTATTTGTGGTATTCGAGTTGCTTCGAAGTCAAATGTTGAATCCATACCTTTCCTAAACGGTGTTCTCATATTTCTATGGGATTACTAATCCTTTTGATCATCGAGATTGTCATGTCAACTCTTTTCCAACCGGTGTGCTTCTTTGCAAGTGGATCCGATCATTTCAACATTTATGAGATCAATTCTAAGTTTTCTCAACGGTATCCGTTTCATCCGCCCCCAAGGTGCCTTTGTTTTCCCGCCCTCCCACCCTTTTTCTTCAAGGACTCAGATTTCTTAATCATGTATCCTTTTATTTGTGGGAAGTCTCTTCATTCTTTTCTTTCAATGTTCTTATCCGGTGATTTCCCATGAAGATGCTCAACAGTTTCAAGTTCATCATCCTGCATATTGTTGTTTCTTCTCCGGTGGATCCACTTCAAGCTTTCGATATTCATCATATTCCTTTCCTCATTTCTAATGCTTTCTCATGCCGATGCACCTCTTAATCATTCACCTCTCACTATTTTCATTGGTTCCGGAGTGTACAAGATATCTCAGAAGATTCACATTTCCATTCCCAATCCGTTCAAGCTATCTCAAGGTTGTTATCTCTTTTGAGCCATTTAATTCAACCGGCGCAATCTTTCTCTTAATCATTCAATGGTGTATCTTTTGAGTGGGCCCTAACCCACAGGTCTTTTCCCAGGATCTTACCTGACTCTTATAATTTTTCCTGGAGCTTTTCCCAAATTCCTTTCAAAGTGTGACATAAGAATGGATCCCATCAGCCAGTTGCCTTTCCAAGATTGGTTTCAAACTTTTTCATTGTTGACTCAACCCCTTCGCTTTTCATTCTCCCGGAGCATCTCAACAATTCATAGTGGTTCTCATCTTCATTCTCAACATTTGAAGACTGAAGAAGGATTTCTCTTAAATCTTGCTCCATTCTCTTCAAGATTCATGGTTCTACCTTCATGCCATCCTCATAATTGTTTTTGATTGTGACAATTCTTTTCACCCATTCGAAGCATTTCATGAGTTGTTTCCATTTCTTTCCCCGAAGGCCATCATGTCATAATTCCTCATTCTCAACCTTCAACTCTTGTTCTCCAAATCTAACCGGTGCATCATTCAAGTATTCTCTAATCAGCTCGTGATCTATTCGTTCACTTGTATCTAAATTCTGTCAAGTATCTTCATTCATTTTCCAATTCTTCCCGGTGAATTGTGCCTTTGCAACGTTCATTTTCAATTCTTACGGTGGTTCGTTCAAGATTTCTTTTCCTTCGTTATCGTATCAATTCATTCATTCATTCGTTGTTATCAAATCCTACCGGTGGTTCGTTGAAGACCTTCTCAAGTTTGCGCCATATCTATCTTAATCCTTTTTACGAGAATAAGTAGTATGCCAAATCCATTGCTTGTCATCAATCCAAATTGGTGAAGGATACGCATAATGTAATTCTTATTCTTGTTTCATCCAAGTGATTAATTCCTTAGTCCGGAGGTTCATCAAAAAAAAATGATCTCATTTGTTCATCTTTCTTTCCGGAGTTCCAAGTTTTCTCGGTTATATAATCGCGAAGCTCCATCTAATCAATGCAAGGATTCATCTTATTCTTTTCAAGCTTCTCTCCTTGCGACCTTCTTTTATTTATCCGGAGTTTTTCGAGAGTTTTTTCATGATGGTTCGTCAAGGATTCTTTTCATTCTTCAATTGTTCTTCACGATTTCTCTTGAAGTTATGATCCACCAAGCTATACTCAAAATTAAACATGGTGCTCAACACATGTTTTGTTTTGAGGATTTCAAGTATTCTTCTTCTTGCATTTCGAAGTGCAATTCGTTCTACCTTATCATTTGAGGTGGTGTTATGTCATTCTTGACAAATTGAGTTCGTGTTTCATGATTCACATGTCGTCAAGAATGAGATATTTTAAATCCATTAATCTCTTTGTTGGAGTTATCTTGTGTCATATTTCACCTAAAGCCTTCCCTAAGGAATGTTGTTATTGTGGTGCTTATCAATGATCCAAGTTATCTCTCTATCATCTTGGTGGAAGAAGTTTTTCATCTCGTTGGAGTTATCAATTATATTATTTGTTTCCGTAGTGCTAGAATTTCACCTCAATTTTGAGAAGTTTTCCATAAGTCCATTACAAGCTTATTCGTTTCGTTGTTGGTTTTCCAACAACTCCGTTCTAACCTTCTTGGAAGGGTGCTTTCCAAGCTCATTTGTGGCAGAAGTTGGCATTTTCTTCTCCATTCTATTATTCCAATGATCTATCTTCTATTCTTTCTTCCGGAGGCATTGTGATGTTGCTCTTTTCACTCATCATCTCGAATTGTGAGGATCGTGTTCTTTTTGTGCTTATCCATTTAACTGGAGTGTTGTACCCTCGTTTCAAGTGCTCCCCATTTTGTCAAGTTTTCCTTCCCTTTTGTACCGGAGTGCTGTCCAAATCTGTCATTCTTGTTCCTTGGCTATCTCATTATACCGAGGTGGTCATATTCTTTCGTTCGTGAAGCTCTTATTTCCATGTCTTTCAACCTTCAAGTTCTCGTAATACTCCTTGTTCCTCTTTTCTAACGGATTGTTTGCAATCTCGTTCATCTCTATTGTACTCTTTCTTTTAAATTGCTCAACCTCTCAAGGTTCATGGTTTCACTCGTTCGTCAAAGAAGCAACTTAGTTTACCTCTTATCTTCCTCTTCCATTTCCCTCCGGTGCCATCATAGATCTCGGGACGAGATCCTCTCGTAGTGGTGGAGTGTTGTAACGCCCCGGATACAACTTTCCATATTCGTAACTCCAACTCT
The DNA here is from genome assembly GCF_002162155.2 of Triticum dicoccoides. NCBI lineage: Eukaryota > Viridiplantae > Streptophyta > Magnoliopsida > Poales > Poaceae > Triticum > Triticum dicoccoides. Next base: position 427,172,731 of record NC_041381.1, read on the forward strand.
TGCCTTTTCCGGAGATGTGATATGTTATTTTCTTCGTGGTTGGGTTTTTGTCATTTATTTTGCATTTTATTCATGTCTTGCATTTCATCTCATCGCATCATCCGCTTTGCATCCGCATGTTTTCATAAAACGTCGTAGCCGCTTGTAGTGATCGCTTATCTCTTTGTCTTCGTTGACCTATTGTCAGACCGCTTGTCCTTGTTGACCTTCTCTGAGACCAATTGGATCCCTCTCTTCTCTCTTTCTTCGAGACCAACAAAACCCCCCTTGTCCCCGTGGCCTTTCGCCGGACCCCATTGTCTTTGTTTTCCCCTCTCGTATAAATGTCCACCCTCTCTGTACAGCCACCAACCCTTTTGCGCGCGTCCGAAACTGCCCCGAACCCGACCCGGACTGTCATGACCGATGGGTCCGGATCATCCCCCAACATCTATAAAACATCATCGTTTTATTTATTGGACTCCCTAGCCTATTTATTCTCGACCGCCCGATTACAATTGGATGGACCGAATAGCCCCTAATCTAACCCACCTGCTATATATATACAGTTGAAACCCTAGCCCTATCCCATCCATCCATCTAATCCTCCCCGCCGCCGCCACCCACTCTCCCTTATTCCTCGGGTGCTTGTCCCATCACCGTTGATTCCCTCCTTCATCGGGATCCCCATCCCACCAACCACCACAGCCCGAGCTCCACCTTGTTTTCCCCACCAGACCAATCCATCCCAGCCATCCCGATCCCCACGAAGGTCCTCCTCGCCACCGCCCGCAGCCTCCCCTCCTTGTTACGCGAGCTGCACGAGCGCAGCAGCCGCTCGGGCACCAGGCCCCGCTCCCGTCTGGATCGAGACCACCGGCGAGTCTCCCAACACCTGCGCGTTCTCTGTCTCACCGTCGTCTTCACGTGCCATGTCGAAGTTCCACCTCACCGGAGCGGAGCTCCTCCTGCCGACGCCCTCTGCTACCCAGGCGAGCCCCCTTCGCGCCATCTCCTTTCCTTCCTCCTTTCCCGTTCTTCTCTCTCTCATATGGAGCTCTTTGTCTCCCAGAAACCATCCATGACTGACTACCTCGAGCTGCCATCGATGGGTGCAACCAAGTTCAACCACAAACGCCGGGAACCGCTCGGCCACGACCTCCTCCGGCCTCATCTGCCCCATCCCCGTCGAAGCCCCGCCATTGTCACTCTGGTCTGGCGTGACCAGCGTGACAAGTTCCTCGCCTGCGTCCTCCCGTTGAGCGCTGGGACGAACGACAGCAGCTCCAGCCTCGCCTCGGCCCTTCTCGACCTCCTTCGCACCGGATCCGTCCCCCTCGTCCATCAACTCGTCGCAGGAGGTCGCCGCCATGCCCTGCATCCCGCATCGCCAGCCGCCGTCCCCTGCTTCATGAACGAGACAGCCAGCGCTGCCCCTTCGTTGACTTATTCCAGCGCCAGCATGGCCGGTCTCCAAGCCCAGGCGCCAAGGCCCAAGCAGCCCACTTCGTCAGCCCGAACCGCCAAGCCTGCAGCCAGCTCCACCAACTGGGCCTGGCCCATGCTGAGCACCCAGTCCGCCCAGTTTTAGTCCGATAACGTTTTTTTCCTGTTCCAGCGAATTTAGACATTATCCAGAGTTGTTGTTTTACAGAAAAACCCTCATGCTTCATACATTTAATAACTCTTTAACCGTGCATTATATGTAAATAATCTATATATGAAAAATGTCTAGAATTTCATCTACTTTCATAATATGCAGCTTTCATCCATGGTAAAAAATGTTTAAACTTGTTGTTTATTTTATTTTGCATAAATGCCATGTTAAAATGATTTATTTCATAACTAAATAACCGTAGCTCGGTTTTAAATAAACTTTATATGTAAATGGGGCGGAAAAATGCCTAGTTTAACTTGGTGCACTTACTTTGCATGTTTGACAACATTAAAATATGGTTTAGGGTAGAATAGTACCAAATCTAGAATATGCACATGGGGATTTTTCCGGAATTGTTGTTTGTTGTTCCGGCCTCATTTAAACTTGCCTAAATAGTTTGTTTACTTATGCTTCACCTCTTGCCATATTTAACAACATTTAATATTGTTTGGTAGCTTAAACGAGATTAAACTAAATATGTCAATGTGGTGTTTTGTCAATATGCAACTCGTTGCATATTGAGCTCCACTTAAATTGTAGTATTGTTTGTTGCACTTTGCCATGCCATGACTCATTAAACCGGAAATGCATCATACTTGATTGTGCATCATGTCATGGTTATGCTTTTGTGTTTACTATGTTGTTTGCTTCTTTCCGGTTGTGCTTCTTCTCTTTAGTTCCTGTTTCGTTGCGATCGTGAGGATCCGTTCGTCTACGCTTGGTTCGTCTTCATGGCTTCATCTTCTTCATGGACCTCGTTCTTCTTCCTTGCGGGATTTCAGGCAAGATGACCGCTACCCTGGATCTCACTACTATCATTGCTATGCTAGTTGCTTCGTTCTATCGCTATGCTGCGCTACCCATCACCTGTTTATCAAGCCTCCTAAATTGCCATGTCAGCCTCTAACCTTTTCACCCTTCCTAGCAAACCGTTGTTTGGCAATGTTACCGCTTTGCTCAGCCCTCTTATAGAGTTGCTAGTTGCCGGTGAAGTTGTTGATTGCCCCATGGTGGACAGGATTATGTTGGGATATCACAATATCTCTTATTTAATTAATGCATCTATATACTTGGTAAAGGGTGGAAGGCTCGGCCTTATGCCTAGTGTTTTGTTCCACTCTTGCCACCCTAGTTTCCTTCATATCGGTATTATGTTCTCGGATTTTGCCTCCCTAACATGGTTGGGTGATTTATGGGACCCCCTTGACAGTTTGCTTTGAATAAAACTCCTCCAGCAAGACCCAACCTTGGTTTTACCATTTGCCTCACCACCACCTACTTTTCCCTTGGGAGTCGCTCTCTCGAGGGTCATCTTTATTTTAGCTCCCCCGGGCCAGTGCTTCTCTAAGTGCTGGTCCGAACTAGAGCCCTTTGCAGCGCCCCCTCAGGGAAACTTGAGTTCTGGTTTTACTTGTACAGACTGCTCATCCGGTGTTGCCCTGAGAACGAGATATGTGCAGCTCCTATCGGGATTGTTGGCGCATTGGGCGGTCTTGCTGGTCTTGTTTTACCATTGTCGAAATGTCTTGTAAACTGGGATTCCGAGCCTGATCGGGTCTTCCTGGGAGAAGGTATATCCTTCGTTGATCGCGAGAGCTTATCATGGGCTAAGTTGGGACACCCCTGCAAGGTATAAACTTTCGAAAGCCATGCCCGCGGTTATGGGCAGATGGGAATTTGTTAATGTCCGGTTGTAGATAACTTGACACCTGATTCGAATTAAAACGCATCAACCGCGTGTGTAGCCGTGATGGTCTCTTTTCGGCGGAGTCCGGGAACTGAACATGGTTTTGGGTTATGTTTGACGTAAGTAGGAGTTCAGGATCTCCTCTTGATCATTGCTAGCTTCACGGCCATTCCGCTTGCTCTCTTCTCGCTCTTATTTGCGTATGTTAGCCACCATATATGCTTAGTCGCTGCTGCAACCTCACCACTTATCCTTTCCATTCCAATTTAGCTTTGCTAGTCTTGATACCCATGGTAATGGGATTGCTGAGTCCTCGTGGCTCACAAATTACTACAATAACAGTTTCAGGTACAGGTTATGCGATGATCATGACGCGAGAGCGATGTTTGCTTGTTTTGGAGTTCTTCTTCTGCTTCTTCTTCGATCAGGGGATAGGTTCCAGGTCGGCAGCCTGGGCTAGCAGGGTGGATGTTGGTTGAGTTTCTGTTTGTGTTCCATCTGTAGTCGGATGGTGATCTTATGTATTGTGATGTTGTATTCGTGTGGCATTGTATGCCCTTTTTGTATGTATCCCCATCTATTATGTAATGTTGATGTAATGATATCCACCTTGCAAAAGCGTTTCAATATGCGGTTCTAACCTTGGTGGGACCTTCGAGTCTCTTTAGGATAGTATCGCATATTGGGCGTGACACACTGAGGACAAATAGATGTGACCGTAGTTCAATACGAACACTATTAGTCGCACGTTTTGAGTACTAAGATTTTTAAGTCCAGGAAAATAATTTGTCTTGACAATATGAAGATCCTCAAGACACGAAACATAATGACATATCTCCTAGTTTAGCCCCAGGACAGTGGACGGTCATGTCTACCAAGCGCCGAGCATGTTTGCATGAATGGAAATAAGCTGTCAATAGAAATTAGTTGTCAACTATTTTTGAATAAACAATATCGAAGACATAAATATGGTTGAGAAACTCACATAATGGTATAACTGGAGGCATCTGCACATCGACCCAGATGTCGATATTACCTTCAATATCATCTTCCGGACGAATATCAAAGGTGATAACCATATCAGGCTCAAATGCATAAGTCTTGCATAGTGCTTGCCAAGTTTTTGCATTCAAAATAGGTGTAGGTGTCTGCGTTGTATAATTTTGCATGGAAAGTATAACCATTCTCGGTCTTCAAGTAAACTCTCTTTACCTCCATAGTAGTTTTCATAGGACTGAACCTATCTTATCCAAGACAGAAACTCTTGCATGGCAGGGGATACGCTAGTAGAATAGTAAAAAAATTAAATTATAAGTTGAAGCAAATGAAGCAGATGTCATGCTTAATTATGAAGAAAGACTTGTCGTTGTGACTTACTATATCCACTTCGAAGTTCTCGTCTAACTTGATGCTGAAGCGCCTATCATCATCTAGGAAGATTCTGTTGCATAGGCCGCGCTCGTCTTCGCAGTGTTTGCAAATACCGAAATCCTTTTTATCGTCAGACATTTCCTATGTTCATAGTTGAAACATTAATTGAAAATCAATCGAAGGCAACTACTAGGATACTCAACACACAAATCCGGGGCACTCGATATTTCGTACATATTATGGCACAAGTCATGCCAAAATTCACAGAAAATCCGGCATGACCTTTGCTAAAATAGGACATATTGAGCGTCTGAAATTTGCTAGAACGGAAATGAATCAACACTCCGGCAAAACATGGGCCACTCGGAGGTGTAACCTGCAAACATGACTGGCCACTTGGGCAAGCACATATCCTATTTGAGCAACACAGGATATGCCTTTCAAAATATCTTATAGGACTCATATTGACATGAGCATTCAATAAGCAAAACCAAATCATAAAATAAATAATTATTCAAATTAGCATGCATTCACTAAGCAAAAGTAAATCATCTCTTGCATTTGTACATCGTCGAATATTATCACTAATACATCCTGAATAGTATCATACATATAACATCACTAATACAACTAAAACCCTAGCGAACGACGGGTATCGGCACGGGCGGTGGACACCCAAAGAGAAGGAACCATCACAGGATCATAGCTCTAGTGAGATCCCTGGAGAACCTGCCAGGTATTGGAGAACATGTGCCCCAACGCAACCAAGTAGCAACAGACGTGTGCGTCCCCCTCGCTGACACGGTGACGTACCACCTCCATGGGGTCCTCAAGCCTCTAGACCGTCACTGGCCCACGCGACCGCCACCAAAGAAGGTTCGGGTCAACGACGGGCTGACTCCTCACCAAGCTGCGCCCCCGGTAGGTAGCGCCTCCCAGTACCATCCCGGCGGAGCCCAGTCCCGGACATGGCCCATCTGGTCAAGCAGGTGTCCTCCGCCAAGTCGACGACGAGGATGCAGGATAGGCATCATCGACGTCGATGCGGGAATAATTGCTTTAACTAAAAAAATAACAACAAATGTGACATGTTCAACTAGTTCTATTAATTCAACTAGTTCTTACTAAAAATAAACTTAATATAAATGAAAATAAACTAGTACCTAATTAGTACCTAGTTCTTACTAACTAATTAGTACCTAGGAACTACTGCCCTAATTACCATCTAATTTGATGAACCTAGGGGTGGAAAGTGGTAGCGGATAATCTGAAATTTGATGCAATAGATGAATCCTAACTAATTTGATGCAATTAAAATTTGAAGAACCCTAGGCAGAGGTAGGGAAGGGGAGGAGCAGGCGTGCTCACCTCGGGTTCCTGCGGCGAGGGAGGGGCAGGCGGCGTCGAGGTCGGGGTCAGGCCTCGGGCGCGCGGCGGAGGGGGGCGTCAAGGTCGGGGTCAGGGGCAGCATCGAGGTCGGGGGCGGCGTCGAGGGTGTGCGGAGAGCGACGAGAGAGCGCACGACAGCCGACGGGCGACGGCGGTGGCGACATCGGAGGAGTTGGGATTTGGTGGAAGTGGCCGTGGGGAAGAATGAACCGCGCGGTTAAGTCAAAAGTAGGAGTAGCGCTTTCCAGGAAGTGCGCTACTGCTAAGTTAGCTATAGCACGTTCCTGGATATGCGCTACTGCTATTCCTTTCTCTTTTTTCCCCTTTTCATTTATTTTTCATTATATTATATTTTTTTCCTTTCTCCTTTTTCTATTTCTTTCATTTTCATCTACTTTTCTATTTGCTTTCCATTTAATTTTATTTCCTTTATCAGTAGCGCCTTTCTGCGTAAACGCGCTGCTACAAAGCATGTAGCGGTAGCGCTGTTCGTTGTAGATCGCTACTACTATGTGTAGCCTATCGGCTAAGCAGTGGGAATTTTAGTAGTAGCGCTTTTATCTTCAGGTGCGCTACTGCTACAATTGTATCTGTACTGCGGTTTACGCCAACGCGCTACTGCTACTTAGCACTAGCATGGTTTTTTAACACGCGCTACTGCTAAAGTTCTGTGTATAAGGTTTTCCCTAGTAGTGACCCCCTATGCTTCACCGATGAGGTAATGGAGCACCAGTTCCCAGAAGGGTTTAAACCCGTGAACATTAAATCATACGACGGCACAACAAATCCCGCAGTATGGATTGAAGATTTTCTCCTCCACATTCACATGGCTCGCGGTGACGATCTACACGCCATCAAATACCTTCCCCTAAAACTTAAGGGACCAGCTCGACATTGGTTAAATAGCCTCCTAGAGAATTCTATCGGAAGCTGGGAAGACTTGGAAGATGCCTTTAGAGACAACTTCCAAGGCACTTACATCCGGCCTCCGGATGCCGATGACCTCAGTCATATAGTCCACCAGCCCGGAGAGTCAGTCAGGAAATTCTGGACCAGGTTCCTAATTAAAAAGAACCAGATTGTTGACTGTCTGGACGCCGAAGCCCTAGCGGCCTTTAAACACAACATCCGTGATGAATGGCTCGCCTGACACCTTGGCCAAGAAAAGCCGAAGTCCACGGCAACCCTTACAACACTAATGACCCGCTTTTGCGCGGGCAAAGATAGTTGGCTAGCCCGTAGTGGCAACAGTACCAGCGACCCCTGGCACTTCCAAAGCTAAAAATGGCAACGACAGGCCCCGACGCAACAAACATAAGCGTCGAAGCAGCAATGATTATACAGAGGATACATCGGTTAACACCGGATTCAGTGGCTCCAAATCCAGTCAACGGAAGAAGCCATTCAAACAAAACAAAGACGGTTCATCAAGCCTGGACCGAATACTTGATCGACCTTGCCAGATCCACGGCACTCCTAACAAGCCTGCCAACCACACCAACAGAAGTTGTTGGGTCTTCAAACACGCCGACAAGTTAAATACCGAAAATAAGGAGAAAGGGTCGCCTAGCGAGGACGACGACGAGGAGCCTCGTCCACCGAACACAGGAGGGGCAAAAGAAATCCCCCCCCCCCCGAAGTTAAAACAGTGAATATGATATATTACTCATATCACCAAGAGGGAGTGCAAGCGCGCGCTAAGTGACGTCTATGAGATAGAGCGAGTCGCCCCAAAATTCAGCCCATGGTCGGCCTGTCCGATCACCTTTGATCGCAAGGACCATCTGACAAGTATCCATCATGAAGGTTCGACCGCACTGGTCCTCGACCCAATCATTGACGGATTCCACCTTACGCGAGTCCTCATGGACAGCGACAGCAGCCTTAACTTGCTCTATCAGGACACATTCTGCAAGATGGGTATTGATCTATCAAGAATAAAGACCACAAAAACTACCTTTAAAGGAGTAATACCTGGTGTAGAGGCCCGCTGCACGGGCTCAATCACATTGGAGGTCGTCTTCGGTTCGCTGGACAACTTCTGAAGCGAAGACTTGATCTTCGACTTCATCCCCTTCCGCAGCGGCTACCACACACTACTCGGATGAACTGCATTTGCTTGCTTCAATGCGGTCCCGCACTATGCCTATCTCAAACTCAAGATGCCCGGACCACGCGGTGTTATAACAGTCAATGGAAACATGGAACGTTCCCTCCGTACTGAGGAGCACACCGCAACCCTGGCAGCGGAAGTACAGGGTGGCCTTATCAAACCGACTATTACATCGGCGTCCAAGTCCCCATACACTGACAAACGAGTCCGGACTAGCCCACAATACGACAGTCCAGCTCGTCAGGAGCTCGATTAGCAATCCGGCCTCCATCTCAGCCCCTACCAAATTGTGGCATATGTACCACGTGTACATAATTACGCACTAAAGATACCATGGGAACGGATGGAGGCATAATAAAGATAAAGTCCACAATACGGCTAGACCCTATCTGGACACTGATATTTTCTTTTTATCTTCTTTTTTATTTTTCTAGGTTCCTTACAACCCACATCACCTTTTTGAATGTACCAAGGCCGCTTTTCGAGACCTATCATGAACAGACCGATCGATGATCCTCTCGGAGGACAATACACCAAGGAGAAAAGCAGCATAGACGTGTGGCAGAGTACCTAAAGGGTCTTTAAAGATCATCTCGCCCGTTTTCAGGAGGCATACACAGCTTTCCTTGTGTTTGGCATGTAAAATAGCCTTGTTGCTTGCTGCACTATTTGTACCAATACATTTTAACGTATCAATCATACTATAATGGAAACAGTTTCTAGCCCAACCTATACGATACTGGCCTACCTCTTAATCTGTATTTCCCTGTTTTTGTCCGATTGTCATGTACACCTCGGTACGACTTAAATCGCTAGGGGCTCTATTGAGCCACGCACATCTCTTACAATACTAAATAAAGTTCGAACACTTTTATAGTACAATTCGGCGTCCCGGATATAGCATTATATGCATCGGCTTCGAATCATGTCTTTGGTCAATAGTTGGGTTGCCCGGCTCCTGTAGTTACTACCTTACATTCTGTTTGTTCGGCTAAGGTAGTAAAGGGAGAACTACTACAATTGTGTTTCCGGTTCATCCGAACAAACACCTCAGTAGAGAAAGCCGAAAACTGACTGTCATGATGCGGCGAGAGCTGGTCAGCTATTCGGTGACTAAGTATAAATCTCTTGCGATTTTTTCCGCGTTACGCGACATGCCGGCCTTCACCCGGTCGGGCATCCACAGCACCCAAGTTCGTATAATCGAACAGTACTAGGGGCTATGCCCACACACCCATTGTAAAACTCCTATGGCTAAGTGAGAGCGATAAAACCACATAGTCTGGTTGCCTGGTTCGCGGCACTAACACCTCCTTCACGGACCAAGACGTTGGGTCAAGTGTGTTTAAGTGCTATCTCGAACACCCTCGTACTACCTATGTGGGGGCTGAAGCCGACGACTGGCCAACTCTCAGATATCGTAAACGGCCACACAGGAGGAGATATCTTAAAGTAAAGCAAGCAACATATCATACATAAACCTTGTTTCATACTACAGGATTGGACAACATAGATACATTCATTCAAAAATGACGTCCTTCAAACACTGGCCCTCTACATTGCGGGATCCTTCTAGGACATCATCGAAATACCGCTCCGGCATGCGATGCTCTTTACATGCGGGCGATCCCTCGGTCGCGAGCTTGATGGTGTTCATCTTCCCCCACTGCACCTTGACACGGGCGAAGGCCATCCACGCACCTTCGATGCAGACCGACCGCTTTACGGCATCAAGTCGAGGGCATGCATTGACCAGCCGCTTCACGAGCCCGAAATAACTGCGGGGTATGGGTTTGGCAAGCCACAGATGGATTATAAAATCCTTCATGGCCAATCCGGCCATCCTATGCAGTCCGGTCAGCTGTTTCAGCTGATCGTTGAGGGACACTGGATGCTCTGGTGCAAGGTATTGCGACCAGAACAACTTCTCCATTGTACTCCCCTCTTTGGCTCGGAAGAACTCCACAACATCAGCAACACTCCGGGGCAGATCCGCAAACGCTCCTGGAGAACTCCAAATCCGGGTTGGTAAGATGTATTTCCTTCTCACAAATTTGCTCTGCATATTAAAGGCCTTATCAGCCGCAATCTGCTTCACCTCTTGGATCTCCCGGTAGGCGTTCTGGGCTTCAGCCCGGGCCTATTGTGCACTTTGGAGGGCCTTAGCAAGTTCGGATTTGTGATCCAAAATTTTGCGCTCTAACGACTCACATTTGCTTATAGCATCCTTGAGCTCTTGCTGGACTTCCTCCACCCTTGACTCATGTTTTAGGCGGGCGGCTCGTTCCTCCTCCGCCTCCTTCTTGGCCTCGGCCAGCGTGCTCTTCAGGGTCTCAACCTCAGACCTGTCAGCTATGAGCAAAGTTATAACACTCATTCAGATGAGAAATTATTGCCGATGTTATTTCAGACACATTTTTCGATATCACATACCTTGCTTTTCCGCTAACTTTCGCCTCAGCTCAGACACTTCGGCGACATGGGAAGCTGACGCCTGTGTCGCAGCCTGTTTGATTCAAATAGATATGTATGTTAATCTCATGTACGAGTCATTAGATCCTCTGTTCGGCCTTCCTTTGTGAACACCGAACAGAGTCTCAGGGGCTACTATCTATACACAGATATTTTATATAGCTAAAAGGCATTATATTACATACCTCAAAGCCCCTTAGAAGGCTAGTGCACGCCTTATTCAATCTGCTTTTAGCGGACTAAACCCTTTCAACCACCATACTCATAAGGGTACGATGTTCTTCCATAATGGTGGCACTCTGAAGCGCTTCCACCAGAGTATCCGGCGCCTCTGGATGGACGGAGGACATAAGTGGGATTGGCGCACCCCCTTCTTTTGAAGGAGGCTGCTTACCTGATTCCGGAGTCGTATGGGTCTCCGAAATAATGTTCGGTTTGGGGCCGAATTGGGCATGGTCCCCATCGCCAGTCTCCATGTGGGTCGGTGCCCCCATGTTTCCGGCAGCAGAGGTATTGCCCTCTGGAGCCACCTCGACGGCTTCCCGCACCTCTCCCTGACTCGGAAGGGTTCTTTGAGACAACACTTCGTCATTGTCCGTAGCTTTGGGGGAGGAGGCCGGCGGAGGCGACCCACTATCCATCACATTCGGATCCAGCGAATTCCCCGAAGATGAGGATTGCTGGGGGAGGACGTGAGCCAGACTGCAGCACGTAATTCAGTATATTAAAATCACAAAGGCGGAAAACCGGATAGATATATAAGTATAAGTGCCTTTGGGGTACTTACAATCCAGCCAGGGACTTCGGCCTAGGGCACCATTCTTCGGCGTCCGATTCAGAGTCATCTGTGAGGGAGATTCTCCCTTTCTTGGACGCCTCCGCCTCTAGATCTGTGGAAGCCCCCCTTTTCTTCTCCCCTCCCCCCTTAAGGGGAGAATTACTCTCTTCCTCCTCCCCTTCGTCTTCGTCAGTGGAGGAGTGAGTCTTGGTGTCTTTGGACACTATGTCCGAAGCACCTTTACGGCACATGCCACTTTTGGCCTCCTTGCCCTTCTTCTTGGCCTTCTTTTCCGGCGCCTGACACTACAAAAAAAAAAAGACACATCCGTGACATTTTGGGCCGAACGAAAATATTTTTTGTCATACTTATGACACTTCTATGACGATAATGGTGACAAAACCCGGTATCATCATAGATGTGGTGGGGTCCTACTTCTATGACAAAAAATCATGACAGAAAATGGGCTTTTCGTCCTGGGCGGGCTGGAGACGCAACTGCATGACATTCTTTGGGCCATCCATGACGGAAAAAACCGTGGTAGAAGCGAGGCCGAGGAAAATTTCAGGGAGTTCCCGGTTACGGTGGGTGGTCGGGGGCCGAGCGATGTGCTTTTCTCTCGTACACGTACGCGCGTGTATGCGAGGCGCTGGGCTCTAATTGAACCCAAGCGAGGCGTCACCTAACTGAACCCGAGCGATTGCACTGCAGGCTACGCGTTACTGAACCCGAGCGATCGAGCGATTCCTTTGCTACTGCTGCTAACTGAAGCCGGTCAATGCTGCCTCTG